>NC_074710.1:6735895-7335895 GCF_024334085.1 Lutzomyia longipalpis
AAAGTGATGTGGAGGGATAATACGCGAAAATGAACACTCATCCTCATCTGGTGTTGGGAGCCCCAAAGAAAATCCATTATTAAGAAGGGTATGAATTTGATAGACATGTGTGTTTACAAAATACAAAATATTCTACTTCCTCCATCCGCCTTTCTGCTCAAATTTCTACCTTATTATTAGAATTGGATTCAACGTACAACGCGCCTTATACGGGCCTTATTTTGGGGTGAAAGAGAGAGCTTTTCTCACTTGAGCGCGCAAAGAGACGAGGTGTTGAGCTAAATTGAAACAATACACCTTCCCACACCTCCCCTGCTAAAGGGCCCAACATCCTTAGAAACTCCCTTTGAAACTCCACCCCGTCACACACCCCTTCCTTTACTAAGGGTGGATGATGTAGAAGAGCGGAAAAGTGAATTTGTGTCGCGATCGATACACTTTGAAAAATCCAATCATGTGCAAGAGCTTGTCTCAAGAATCCCTCCATGTCTTCACATTGTCATCCCCACATGGGATGGGGTTCTATGCTTTTATAATAGAATCAAGCTCTGCCTATACCCCTACCTCTCCCCCACTATGTGTACGTGAATGTGGATGAAAATTAATGTAAAACATCTCCCACAGAGTTTATTCAATGGACGTCAATGCATGTCGTGGAAATTGATTTACAAAATACACAAAAGACGAAAAGCTTCGTGTGAAATGCATTTTATGTTCTTCTATATATTTTTTTAATTCAACTTTCCCAGCAATTTCTCATAGAAAACTGTCTCTCCTTCAACACGAAGTTGTGCTCTTAACAGTGTGTACCTCTTGGTTATTTGCTTTCTAAGAATTGTGGAAAGAAGAGCTTTATTTACGAGTAGAATTCTAAGAAATTTGAAAATTTTACAATACATATTGAGAAAAGGAACTAATTCATTTCTCTATGAAAAAAAAATCCTCAATCGAGGATGGAATTAGAAACTTTTTATTTCCTCAGACAAGAATAAAAAAAAATCAGGTAAAGAATTCTAAAATTTAGATCTCTTTTTTCCAACAAATTTTTCCCACTTTAAGCTATAATTCGTCCGTTTTATCCGTACAATTTAGAGCTTTTCTAAAAGTTTTTAAACGGTAAGTTTGTATGAAGAAAACTCAAAGTAGGATTGAAAGAGAAAAAAAGTCTTCTACGCAATCCCCCCGTACGCACAGCAGCAATAAAAGTTAGCCACAACACAACTTGAAGTTTTCTTCATAAAACTTGTGTTTCTTTTAGCGGTAGAAATACCACCATCATCCCCTATATAGTAAAGTATGTGGGAAATAGAAAAAGACGCAAAAGTTTCACTGGATATCACCCCCAAAAGAACATTTCTCGGTGAATGGGGTGGAATGCTGCAGTCCGTGTGAGGAAAAAAAGTTCGACGACGGCGAAAAAAAATTAATGGTTAACAATATATCGGTGAGTTCCTTTTACAAGTGCACTGTGTGGAGAACAAATGGTTTTAAACAAGATAAATGGTGCGTTAAATGGATTCAAAATTGCTTGTAGATCCATACATTGTGTTCCTTCGTGCATTTTAGTCCTACCCACTTTGGCAGATGGGTTAAGAGCTGGTGAAGCATGAAAAATGATTCACAAGTCTCCAAAACTTTTGTCCATTTGAGCGTAATAAAAATCTCATGTCCCTAAAGTGGACCTGAGTGTAGACAAGGACCTTCTAGTTTTTTTCCTCTTGCCCCCTGTACAAAGCACCGAAATTGCATCGATTTCCCAGGAATATTTTTTGGGTGGAAAAGTTTTGGGGGTTTGTATGTCTTTCTCTCGGGAAAATCGGTGAAGTGTGTTTTTCCTCTCTGTCAAAGTCATTCTGTCAATATTTTTGCTGGAGAGATGAAAAAGAAAAAAAAATCTGTCGATTTTGCGTCCCTTTTGGTTGGGAGAAAAATCCATGGGCGACAACACCAAAACACCACCCCATGAAAAACAAAAAAAAAGGCAAAAAGTCACACGATGAAAGCTTTCCCCAGAACATTTGGAGAGAAAGGAGGAAGCTTTTCCGAGGAAAATCTTGTGGAATCAAAACAGATGTTGCATTTTGGGGATACATGATTTACTGATGTGGAAATTGCCCTGATTTCCCTTTTGCCCCCTCCCCATTCCTCCCGAATAGCAAAGATTGATTTTGAATATGTGATTTCCCCAATTTCCCCCACACCTGTTATGCTTTCTCCCATATTCTGGAGCTGTAAATGAGAAGTTATTATTCAATATATCAATTGTTTTTCACATGAATCTGTTTTATTGCAAAATAAAATTATTTTTAAAAGAACTTTTAAAATATGAATCTCATTTACGAACGATGACCTAGTTAATTAATGTTTTCGTGGAATTAATTTGGACAACTATTATGTATCGCATAATGTGGTTCAAAGCACATTGGTCGCTTGTATAGAATATTTAAAATCATACGTGCCGTAGGATGAAACGTTCTCACATATTGCAAATTATTTGTTTGTTTTCCCACTCGGTTTTGCTTCAAAATATCCGGAAGGCATCACATCAAGATGTACAAAATATCCCCAAAATTGCAGAATTAAATTTTAAAAACGTTGAGAGAGTTTAAATAATTACTAACGGCTTTTGCGTTTAAATTAAAAGCTTTACGATTAACATCTGACCTTTATATACTAGCAAATAATTACTAATAATTAAATATATTTTCTTTATAAACTTTAATAATTATTTTTAAGGTTCTTAATATGTTTGACGTTACTTTTCTGACGTTTGAATTTTTTTTTCATTAAGATAATTTCCCAAACAATTACTTATTTCACTTCTCTTCAATTTTTTACAAAAAAAAATTATAGGAAAAACAGACAAAAACATTCATAAAATGTGTCCCAATTACCTTGAAACCACCCCAAACCTAACTTAATGTATACAACACACATCACATTCCCGGAAGCTTTTCTTCTTCCACAATTGCGTGAATGGAGCGAGGGAGGACGATGATGAAACTGATACTTGAGTAAACTGTTTCAATTTTCCACCAAGCCCCCCACACACCCATTTATGGTACCATCAAAATTTCCTTATAATTTATGTGTGAACTGTGCAAATAGTCACAGAGCTTTTGTGCTTTTGTTGACAATACCATTGATGTTTCTCATGTGATACACTCCACACTGATACGATTTAACTCTACCTCGTGTTTTGCAAAACAAGCTGAAAAGCGATATGGGCACACACAACCAATTTCCCATTTAGAGTAAAATGCACATAGTTACCATGTAGGTAGTTCAAAGTCATGATGAAAATGATATCTTTTCCGGGAAAATATCCCTTTGGAAGCATTTTGAATTTATTCTTGGAAATTTCGTAATATCAATATTATGTGTTTTCTATGCTATTTTAGCTTTTCTAACGCTTTCTGTGCTATTTCATAATTTTATTAGGGAAATTTTAAATTATTGTAACAGTAATCTGTGTGATTTAATTCATAATAATAAATTGGAAAGGAGTCTGTTTGCATCTTTTGAGCAAAATAAGCTTTGTAAAGCTCCTGCCTCACCAATCTCACCTAGATGGATACCTACAATTTATTGGTACTTTGTGATATTCTTTTGAATGATTTTTCTTCGTCATTTTGATGGCACATGTATCCATGGGAAAGCGATAGATTCATTTGATGGGTGTGAGGGAAAAGTTTCAAGATACAATTATGCCTATATATGATGGCAATTAGAGGAAATTGTTGGCTTATCTGCAACTCGTAGGGGGGTACTGTTGAAGGGTCTCTCTCCTGTTTCGGGCTCATTAGACACACAAAAGAAACTTCAAGTCAACACCACCCACTCGTCTGCTCGAATGGAAAAACGAGCCTCTGAATACTGATGAGTCAATGAGACGATGAGAGGTGACTTCTTGAGTACTTTCAGCATCTATTTTTGGAGGCACTCCCTATTTGGGCTCTCTCTGGGTGCTCTGAACACCCCGTTTAGGCATTGCTTAATGACCCTCTAATTCTCAAACATGCGGAAAACAAGCTATTAATTAATGAGACGAAAGTAACGAATATTGGAGGAGTTTCACCCGAAAATGTCATTACTTGCTGATCAAGTGTTGGAGAGAATTCCATCAAAAGTGAGCCCCTTTGCTTGTCTCCCCTCTCCCCCATCCCACCATCAAGTTCTTCACCAAACAGAGATTCATCCCTCATTCATCCCCTCAGTGAATTTGAGCTTCTGGGGGAGGGTTTTTCCTTTTGCCCATAGAATGGTAACTCTTAGTCAATTAAGTGGAATATAATCCCATTGATGATGCAAGGAAAAGTCGATTGAGACGTTACGGCAAAATACACCCACACCGCCAATCCATCAACATCACTCATATCTCTATCCAATCCACCACATGGATCCTCAACAAATAGACTAGGAGAGACCATTTTTGGTGGGAAATCAACCACGAAAATGATAACCAATGCGGAGGTGGATGATTGATCTCGCATGAAGAATTTATTTGCAAAATAACATTTCCAAAATATATTGCAAGTCTTCCAACATGTCGATTCAATCGAATTTCCTTGGTATAGCTTTCGAATGGAGCGTCTAATATTCTCGTCCCTTACGCTTCGATGGAGCACGAGAATTCTTTCATAAAAGTTCCTTTTAATATTAGCTGGACGTACAAGGAATTCTTCAATCAATGCACCATGAAAGCTCATCTTAACTTTTCACTTCTAAAGTTTCAAGAATTTTTTTTAAAAAGGTAATTGGAGGAAGAATTTTCAAACTAAGGGTAAAATTCACTGGTCAGACAGTCTTAAGATTCCATAGAAAGGCTTAAGATTTTAAACTAAAGATTTCTAAAAAAAAATCAAGTTTTTTAAAGATTTCATAAGTTTTTCTTTAAGCAAAAATTAGCATTTCTTAAGTTGGACAGAATCGAGCTAAAGGCTTATTTATCGAAGATTTTTCCTGATCGTGCTCTGGCATCTAAATTCGTGAAAAGTTCGAGAAATATTTAGCCCGATTCAGCCTGAAGAATACTTCAAAAACTTTAGGCCTTTCTTAAGAAATTCTTAAGAAAGCTTAAGAAATTTTAACTTTTCCTTCAGAAAATTTCAAAAAATTTATGAAAATTAAAATAAAAACTTAAGAGATTTTAAGACTGACTAGTAAATTTCACCCTAAGAGATGGTGAAAAAAATATAATTTTCCTGTATTATTATTGATTAGAATTAAGCTTTTATTTAGTTTTCAAAACAAATTTTTGTCCTCATTCAGGCTTTTTGTTCCTGCAAAGTTTCCAAAAATGTATTTAAACATCTATTTTATTATTTTCTGCAATTTAATAAGTTTTCTTACATTTTCGAAATCAATAAAAAATTTAAGCATGAATAATGTACAATATTTTTTGTTTTTAAAATCTTTATATACCTAAAACTTTTCCTTTTGAAATATATTTTATTTTAAAAACAATAAAATATAGTATAGAGTACTCACATTAAAACAAATTATTCTCAATGGAACTTTTTGTGCGCATAAAAGGAATAAAACAAAGTACAAAATAAATAGAAAAAGGGATGTGTAAGAGGAGATAAAAAATCATAAAGTGTCTTTGACAGTGCATAGACTGGACAATATGGTGGTTTCATTAAAAATTTTCAACTGAGTTCTCGTTTTTTTTTTGTTTGAAGGTGGAAAGGTAAATGTAAATGTTGTGCGGAAAGGTGAATTTCATTAAAGAGAGCCACAATTGCTCTCGCAAGTTGTAATATTTTATTTATAAATGAGTTTTCCGTACTACTGAGGACTTTTTTCCACATCCACCCCTGTGTTACTTAATGACGAAAATGGTTATTGTGAGGCATATTAAAATGAGAAATTAAATAACAAAGAAGAATTATGCAATGTGCGGAGATGAATTGCTGACATATTTTACTGAATTCTACAAAAAAAAAAAAGATTTTAGGAGTTTTATGTGTAGGAGGAATGTCTCATGTCGAACCTTTTCTACTTAACTTTGTCTATGACCCTTAAGAAGAATTGGATGAAGGAATTTGACTCAAGACTAAAGCTATTTATAGAGAAATATTTCTGAGAAAAAGCTTATTGAATCTTTTCCTCTAAGAAAATATTTTTTAAATAACAAACTCCCAATTGTCGCATTTGAGTCATCTTTTCTTTAAGATTCATGCAGAAGCTTGAGAGATCAGTGCTAAAATTTTAGAGTATAAATATGTACTTTACACTCGATCCCAATTCCTTTAATCTTTTGCATCCATATACCACAGTATTTGCTTTGAGTATTAGATGAGAGAGAATACTGCAAATTTATCACAAGAGATGGAAGTTTCCGAAGCAAATTTCATCTTCCACTCCAGAGAATGACAAGAATATTTGCTGCACCTCGGTGTACCCATTAAAACTTGGATGTTTATTCAAAATTTATATCACCCCCTAAATTCAAAACTTACCCCAAGCGAACTCCTTTCAATTTCATTTTCACTTCAACCAACTTAAGCACTTGAACATAGACATATTTTTGATCCCCAAACGATGAGTCAATCAATTTTCAATTTAACCCCTCGGCTCTCCTCCTAAATTCACTTTGGGACATACAAAGTGGATGAGACACTTTCAACTTGCAACATGAATTTTGTTGCTTTGTAACTTTAGGATTACCTCCAATGTGAATTAATTGATTTATATTCTGTCCTAAAACAATATACATATGAAATGGATGTTGAAGTACGTCAAAGGGTTAAAAGTTTTTTTTTTTGTATAAAAGAATTAAAATTCTGGGAATTTACTTTCATAATGAAAAATTGATACAATAAATAAATGAAAGAAGTTTATTCACTTTTATTGAGGTTATATGAAATAAAATTTTAGAGAGTCAAAAGCATTTAAAAAAAAAACAAAAAAAATCTGTTCTCCTCTAAAATTCACTCATATTCCGAATAATCACAATTATCATAAATATTCTATTGAAAAAAATTAAGCAATAAATCACCCTTCAATTTATCGCATTATAGTTGAGATTCTCTTATGAAGAATTCTCTAAAAAATCGTGAGTAAAGAAAGTTTTCCTGAGAATTTTACAAGAATACATAGCCATGAAAAAACTTCTCTCGCATTTTCATCTCCTCCATGGGGAGAATCCTTATAAAATTTAATTTGATTTATTCTGCAAAATCACGAACAGGGTGAAAAGAGCACTCAATCAATCACATTGGACAAGGCAAATTAAGTTCATTGCTGTCTTCGAGATCATCCACTTTGCCATGTCTGCTGAACTGACGTGTGGCAATAAATGAAATTGGGGGTGTGTGTGGGGAGCAACAATGTTTAGATGAAATGATTAAAATTTCACGATGAAAATTGGCAGAGTGGCTTTTTTCCCTTTGCGCGAGACCATCATAGAGGGTCGTTTCGTGTGAAAAATTCATACATCCAACGCATGAAATTTCCACAAACGGCACACCCACTGCGGGGGTTCAACGTGGTGGGTTTTCCACCCACCCCCTCCTCCCAGCCACATAGTAAAAGAGACGGGAAAATTTCACCCTTAGTCGTGCGCGCTCCTCTTGTGCTGGGGAGTGAAGCTTATTATCTCGAGGAGCGTTATCATTTATCAATTCCGCCATGCTTTTGCCGTCGTGCAGAGTGTAGCATATTGTGATTCTTCACGACAATATAAATCCTTCCTGCATGAGAGTCGTTAACTAAGAAAGTTGCTGTAGTACTTATTTTTCCATGTTATAGCGAAATGTTGCCAATGAGACGATCCACATACATATATACACAAAATTCCTCTGCAGGGTTAGTTCTCTTCATTCTACTCCTCAGTGGTTGAAGGAAAGAAGAAGAAAAAAAGCGCGGGCAAAGAAAACGATACGGCGTGCAAAAGGGATGATATGAACCAACCATCCCTGTAGCTGGAGAGACATGAAGGAAAAATTCTCATTTTGGGTGAAGTCGTAAATTGATGATATGCGATATGATGGAGGAATCGATACGGCGCACTTGGAAATGATTGGAATGGTCACAATGAATGGGGTGGTGGTGAATTGCCATGGCAGATAAATTTCTGATTTCATTGCGTCACCCCTTGGGTCAAAGGGCAAATATTTTGTGGAGCTTTGTGTGTTAGAAATGCGTGGGGGGTGATAGAGTTGCCCCCCAGAGTCATGTACACTAATTCACAGGGTGGAAACTTTTATCTCAAGTACATAACACCCCGGCCCTTTAGTTCCATACATAAGATTGCCCATCGACGGGCAAAAGGGCATCCACCAATTTCATTTTCCCCAATTGGAGTGACACTTTGCGACAAGTTTTATTCTAAAATTCTTCCCCTTTATCTACCACAATAACGTACCCTCATTACATTCCTCTTTGAAGGAAATGTAACCCATTCCTGAGACAACTTCAATTCAATGACCTTTAGAATAGCATCTCAAGAGACGCAATTCAAAGTCATATAAGGGAAGATAGAGAAGAGAAATTGAATTGATGGTTAAAAAAATTTCATTACTATGCAAATATAAACAGAAGATTGCCTGATGATGAAGCTAAATATTTGATTTTAAGATTAAAAATTATTTTTATACGAATTAATATAAATGGCTCTTTTTGGACACCGTAAAACTTATTTTTGTCTTGAATTTAATTTTTTTTTCATAATTAAGATCTTTTAGGCTTTTTAATCGCTTTTCTACTTGAATTTAATTCTTTTTATTCTTAAATTAAATAATTTCAGGCTTAAAATTAGTCCTTTTTCTTCTTGAATTTAGTCCCTTTTCTGCTTGAATTTAGTATTCTTTTTAGGCTTGAATTTAATACTTTTTATTCTTGAATTAGCCCTTTAAGGCTTAAATTTAATTGCTTTTCTGCTTGAATTTAGTATATCTACTAGGCTGGAATTTAATCCTTTTTGGGGTTTGGTACTGATTCTTTTTGAGATTGAAAACTAGATAATTTTTTTTAGACTTGAATTGCGTGCCCTTCAGGCTTGAATTTAGAACTTTTAGGTTTGATTTGAGTCCCTATTATGCTTGAATAAATAATTTTTTAGGCATAAATATAGTCCTTTTCAGGGTTAATTTTAGTAATTTTTAGGCTTGAATTGAGTTTCATAAGCTTTCGCTTCTCATTATAAGCCTTTTCGTGACTAAAAACCAAAAGGGGTTTATCAGCGGAATATTTTTGATCTTTTTTCGCGAATCATTCTTGAAAGAAATTCCCCAAAAAAAATTTTCATTTTAAGCGTTATCAACAATATACCCTGAAAAGCAATCAATACAGAATGTTTAAAAGGAAATTTACTGAGGAATTTTCATAAAGTTTGAACTTGAGAGAAAGGAGGTTGTACAATTTAAATAGAAAATTGCAATTCATGGAATTTATATGTATGTATATGCACGGAGAAGGGGTTGAAGTATCCTCAATGTTCACTTGCATTGCTGAATGACTATTGAAATATGTTTTGTTATGCAGTACAAAGTTTGAGCGCTCCATGGCATCCATTCACATTTTGCCGCGACAAGTGAAAAGTTAGTCCAAAACGTTATATCTGCAACAGATATGAATATTCGTCGTTCCCTTTTGCAAGTTGCAATATGACCACACGGACATGTCCTCCAGTTCAAAGTCTCTCATGAGATTGCACTGTGAGGTCCCATTGTTGTGATACATTGTCAATTGCAACTCCACCATCAAATTGTTTCGAGAATGGTGAAATCTCTGGGGTAGTGGGTAGAAGCATAAGGGCAGCGTAGAGGGAGGTGTACGGAAGCAGAGGAAATATGATGAAAGTATCCCCATCTAAATGATTCTGTCAGGATCCAGCGACTCTCCTCCAAGTTGAATTCAAAATCACTCTCACCATCCTAGAATGTCAACCACCATCCCCATATGACTTTCCCAGGAAATTTAATCATTTCGTGCCTCAGGAGCTTTCGATGCTGTCTCAGCAATGGAATAAAAATATTGATATTCAGAATTATGTTATTGAAAGGAAAAATGCTTCAGTGCAATTAAGTATATGAAAATTTTTTAAAGAAAAATATTTTTCAGATAAAAAATATTCAAAAATTTTAATGAAATTATTTTCTTTTGACTCATAAAAAAATAAGTTTCTGTCATTCTCATTGTGGGTACTCCTGGACTGATTGTAGCAGAAGAAAGAAAGTCATTTATGTGAATCTTTTCATTTTTTTTATGCTTTTCTTTATTTTTCAATGAACTTTCCGTTAAAGTATTGCAATCAGGTTGAATTATTCCCACAAAATAATTATAAATGAAATATAAATGAATAAGAAGAAGAATGTGGATCTTAAAGAAGAGTACTGATTGGCTCATTAATTTAGGCAAAGCATTTTTATTGGCTATACGGAAAGTGTGGAATATAAATGAAATTTCGATGACTTTTACCTCCTTCCTCAGGTCTTTGACACTTAATCTAATAGTTTATTTATTTATCAATGCTTTATGAGTTGGAAAAACATAAATAAAATAACCCGGAGAAATTCAATTGACGATCCAAAGTGCAAAAACGCTTAAGACAATTTTCTCGGATAAAAGTGAAAGTGAATGGTGAGAAATACCCTGAGAGATGTAGCACATGAAAGTTCTTAAGAATGTGTGGATTAAACGCCTAAGTTGATGATTTATGGATGTTTCTTGTTTTGCTAGAGCATTTTGTTTGTTTCCCCGCACGTTATCATCACTACACGTTTTGTTGCTCGCTTTATGTGATTTATAGCCATGGAGACGTGTGAATCTGAAAAATCGACAAAATTTTTCCCCCATCCGATATAGGCTTGCAAAAAGGCCAAAGCACTATTTTTTTTTACCCATACTACCGTAGAAAAAATGCAATATAGAAAGCTTTGCGCGTTTAGCGCATTCTATGAGACAAAAAAAATGAACAAATTAAAGAGAACAAGAAGAATCTTCAACGAAGAATTTCATTAGAAACCAAAATGTGCAATTAAAGGAAATTCTCGTTTGCTCATCAACTCTGAAGTCGGGAAGACTTTAATGAAAACGTTCCATTTGCACTTCAGTCGAATATATATTGTCGATATTGTTAGTTGACTTATCTTTTATCAGCCACAAAGTACAGTGTAATATGTATAGTAAACTGTTTTGAATGCAACAAACCGCAAATAACATAAGAATTTATAATGAAAATAAACTACACGAGAGAAAATTACTTTTCCTGCCATTTTAATAATTTTTAAAAATTAATAAAAGGCAAAAAAGGAGATCATTCATTTTGAGGCTCTGCATTGGAACATACAGGGCAGTCAAAGGGGCGTGGCAAAATCATTACCAAATTTTTTTTGGATAATTCCAAGAGTAATAATTCTTTCTTTTTGATTTTGATTAAATTTCTTTTGATTTTCATTTCTTTCTTTTTTTTTGTTTTCTTGAATGCAGTAAAATGAACCTCAAAAAAAATGAATAAACTCCTTTTTCTCCTTTTAAAATATTTATGTAAATTCTTCATTTGCTTGATGGTATTTGGAATGCTAAGAACGTAGCATTTTCTTAAACACTGCTTACCAAACAAAATTTTTCACCCTATCTTTCAATGATTAAATGAAATTCTACATTTTCCTTTGGTTGGAACATTTTTCAGTGCTGTATGTAGTGTAAGAAATGGATTGAGGTTTTACTTTTTGCGGGGGGTGGAAAAGGGTGAAAATAGCTCATGAGAAGCATTGCGAATTTTCTGCAATGGCGTCTCAACGTTCGTTCTTTACAGCATAATTTATGTCTCTGTGAGCATCAGCTTGCAAAAATGAAGAAAATACTCACGTCTAACATTTTCCGCTTTTTCATCGAGCTCCATTTTTCTCTTCATCTCATTCTAAAGCTCATGCGGGTTGCACCATCCTCGAATTTTGATTCAATTAAGACATTCACCAGAGTTGGTGGGATAGATTGTAAAGCAGAAAAACCAATTGGCGGCGTTGTTGGAGGTTCAATGGGACTTTTCTCCCCATACGGGGAAAAAAGTCGCAAAGAAGAATCGACGATTGACATTTTATTGATTGAAAGGTTCACACAGAGGTACATAGCATCGAAAACTAATTTCACATCGACATCAAAAACGATGATAGAAAATTGGGGAATTTTCGTGAAAGCCCCCATATTGGCTTTACCTTTTGACGCGGATAGTGTGGATATAGCCGCATTGATTAAAAGAACTTTACGTACTTTTGTCAGTTTAATTTTTTTCTCTGCTTTGTCTGTTCTTTCAACGCTTTCAACAAACATTAATCTCTTCGAAATAAAAACTAAAAGTTTCCTTAACCTAATTTTTTGATTTAGCTAAATCTCTTCGCTTTCTTTAGCTAAAAAATATCTCTATTTTTTTCCGAAGAGAATTTTTTTAATTGAGACACAACGCCGCCATCTTAACTAATTTTCTTGAATTTGTATCAAATATTTGTTTTGATCGATAATTTTGCGCTTGAAAACATAAAAAGATACTCATGTGAAACATTGACGCTCATGTTTCACATCTATTGGGTCATACGCTGACGCAAATGCGAAACATTATTTCTCCCTGGAATTAAAAAAAAAATGAAATAAAATAATTTCTTTAAGTTGTCCATGAAGACGTTTTGAGCGATAAATACCTTTTGAGAATATCTAAATAAACATAATGATGAAAACAACAAATATTTCATGTTCTTATGTATTTCATGTGCGCCAAAGGGTTAAACTGAATTCTAAAGAAATAAAAAAAAAAATCTCTAAACCTTCGTGCAAATGCTTCTATTCTCATGAATAAGCAACAACTCAACTTCAGAATTTCCAATAATTCCATGAAAGTTCCAAAGTGCATAAGCTTCATTCGAATCAGAACACGCATTTTTTTGAATAAAATTAGCAACGCATCATACAGAATTCTCTGTAATTCTGCTCTTTATCATGTAAAATGTTAGAATTCCTGCTAACTATTTTAGATCATTAATTAACGAAATATTTCCAATTTATTTACTTCATGAAATATTTACAATAAAGCCCAAAATAAGCATCTTGATGCTCTGGATTAAATCATCTGTAAATATTATTGCAATTTTGCATGTACATACATTAATTGAGAGTTTGCAATTCACTGCAAACCCAACGATATGCATCACTGCAAATTTACTGAGCTTTGATTAAAATCTCGGTGAGAGGGCCATTAATAACTGTGCGAAAGGGGGTGGTACACGGAGCTATTTGCTGCAAAGGTGCAAAACTCCACCAGGTGGGTAACCGCAGAAACATTTGCAACTGTTGTCAAATGAACATGCGGAGATGCTAAAAGTTCGTGCAATAATTCTCGCAAGAAGAAGAAAACTCGGTCTTCTTTGTGGAAAACTCTCTTCTTTGGAATGGTAGTACCTTCGGGGGTGTCTACTGTGCCAAATATTTTCGCCGGTCAACATAGGATTGATTGAAGCATTCATGCATATGCTCTATATACGAATTTAGTGAAGAAATAAGTCAGAGGCGTGGCTTGAAGGAGCTTTAGGGCAAATCTTCCTAGAATTCTTTTCTACAGGAAAATGAAAAGACTTTTTGCATTTATTTCAGTATTTTTGACTCTTAATAATTTTTTTTCGCCCTAATTATATCATGACGTGATATGAAGGAATGTGAATAGTCTCCTTTATTTTATAGTTAAACGTTCTTCAAGCGGTTACCCTTCAAAAAATCTTCGGCACATTGCATCGAATGGGCAATATTTAGCACAAATCACCTTTATTGGAAAACATCTGTAAATTTAAGTACATAGAGTAACACTTCAATGGATTTCGTTGCTCTTTTAGGGGTTTTTGGGGTAATATGTAGCTTTAAAAAGTTTCTTGAGAAAATTGTGCAATTCATTCAAAGTGAAATCATGTGGAAATTCATGGAGAAAACTCTCAACTTCTTTCGAGGTTTTTTTTTTCACTATCAAATTCCCTCCTCAAGAGTAAAAAAAACACCCGCTCGAGGAAATTCAACCCTTTTGCAATCGCATATTCTTTCCAACTAAATAACAGGAGAATTGCTTGGAAAATAGAATGTTGAAAAAGAGGGATATGGGGCAAGAGGTGCGGGGGTCAAAGGGAAAACAAGAGCGAGTCTGCAAAGAAATTAAAGTTGAACATAAAACTATTTCAATTACAGTGACTTTCTTCGCGTGGATCATTTTGCATCATTTCAGCATTTTACTTCGCATTCAGAGACTATGCTATTTTTTGTACAACCCATCCCCTCCCCTTGGCACCCCTTAGAAAAAGAGCACCCAAAAGTTCACAAGAAAAGGACTTAATGGAAAGTTTAAAATGAACTTTCAAATGCCATTTGGTGCATTTTTTTGTGCCCTTCATTCATTTCCATATCGCGCGTTCAGAAGTTTATTAATTGACTTCACAAAGTTAAAAAAAAAAGCTGAATGACATTTTTTTCATGTTTTTAAGGATTGTTTTTACTCATTGAGAAGTTATTTTACCCGTCTCTATTTTTTTTTGTTAAATGCAAGCGCCATTTACTTATTTGAGGAAAATTTAGCGTCGAGCGAGGAAAACTTTTGCATTCACTCTGTGAGGAATACAAAAGATCATGGTGAGTAATTCGCTTCGAATTAATTCAACCATCTATTGCTCCTATTAATTCAATTTGCTTCTATTTGGTTTAATTGTCTTTTTCATTGTTTAACAGAAAATGAAAGAATAAAAACTCTTTTATATAAGTGGAGGTAAATTCAAACTATTCAACTCCAATTTAAGTGATTATTTCGATTATTTTGGAATTGATATTCATGGCATAATTATCACAATTACCATCTCAATCGGATGTAGAAAGCTTTGTCAAATTAATCGAATGAGCTTTGAAAGCTAAACTTTGAGGAAAGTCACAAAGTCTGAAGACAGCAATTAATGCTTGTGAAGATTTGGAGAAATTTCTAGAGATTTTCTGTTTAATTTTCACTAAATCTGTATAATGTTACGGAAACGGATAAAAAATATTAATTTGAATTTACCGCTATAGGAAAGATGGTGAATATGAATGGTGAAAAAAGAAATGTGGGGAAAATTAGAAAAATTGTGTATGAGGAAAATAAGAAGAAAAAAGTGAGTTTTGGTTGTAACAATATCCCCAAATCGTCTTTGTCAGACAGTGTGGTGTCTTTGTTCAAATTCCTGGCATTCCATCACCGGAGATATTGATTTTAAAAGCATAACCATACTTCAGCGTCAAAAGACGCTGTTGCTTGGTTAGGCCTTAAATCTTCTGTTTCTTGATTCAAAGTAGGTACGCATTTCTGGGGTCTCTGCATTAAGGAGAGAGTGGGCATTTATGATTTTCTAATTATTTGTCTACCTGTGTGCTTAAAAAAAAAATTCTACATACCTACACTTTCATTTACAAATTATTTGTATAGAAGTGATTTAAAATTAATTTTATTCTCATGCAGAGTTTTGATGCAAAACAGGTTTTGAATAAAGCCTAGAACTTGAGTACAAGACATTGTAGAATCTGAACAATACCACCTGGTCCTGTATTAAATTCACGGATAATTTATTGTCAATGAATTACCGTGGCTTTTAATTTATTTTACATTTACAGAATGTTATTCAAAATGAAAAGGTAAAGCGAGCACCTGACAAATTCTCTGTGCTACAAACGGTGCATTTGTTTGTGGTTAGAAGTGCTTTTTAGTTGGGGAAGTATTCAGTTAATATGGTTTGTGCAGATGGAACAACCCCAAGTGGTTGTCAACGCATACAAGGGCTCTTCTTTTACCTCCTCCAAGTAGACATAGAGTGAGAGATGAAATTTCTGGACAAGGAAACATTCCAGCCTTTCATGAGTTTATCCACAAAAGGGGTATCCAGCAAAGTGTAGGAGAGGGGTTGTTCCATTTCTCTTCTATGCAAAATATACTTTACATATAACCACCCACTCTCAGATAAATGCACCACACACAAGATGAGTCATCCTCCATGAAGCCACATCCGTTTTAGCATATAAAAGCATTTAGTACAATTTCCTCTGTATATCGCCACAACAAAAGGAATGTAATTCCTTTAATATGCATCCCCCAACTCCTTCGCATCCCATTGTACGATACTTACACCCCTAACACAAATTTTCCTACACCGGATGCACGACATTGTTTGGCGATGAAGATACATTTTGCCAGGAAGCTTTTGAGAGAGCTTTCTTGTTCCTATATAGCACACAAAATAAGTGAGATGCTATCGTTTTCTCTAGTATGTGAGAATACAAATAGTTTATTTAAAACTTTCAAATAGCAATGGAAATAATACATAAATACATCTTCACAGGCACTCTTTAGAGAGGTAAGTAAAAGCTTCTCAAACTAAAATTTCGTTGAGCTTTTTGAGACATTTTTGTTGTTTTAAATTCCGGTGAAAATGAAAAAGCTACACCACTTCTATCTCCTAAAATGAGAAGATATTTTCTGAGGAAATTGAACACATTTTCCTTGGGAAATTTGAACTATTTCACAAGAACTTACGATGTAGAATAAACCAAAAGTAATATGAAGCTTTTGAGAAATAAATTGGAAAGGCTTTTAACTGATTTTAAAGGAATTATTAAAAATTGTTTTCAATTGCTCAGCAAAAAGTCCATTAAGAATGTTGTTAAATAAAAAAAAAGACATTGAAAAAGGATTAAATAACTATAAGGAGTTGAAATTTACAAGTATTGAGTTTACTAAACCATTTTAACGGTTATGGCATTCAAATGAACAATTTTTGATAGTGTTTGTTCAGTTTGAACGTTTGATGTTTATTTCCCATCCTTTTGATGTTTCTTTTCTTACGTTTAACATTCATTTAAACGTAGGGCGCCTCTTCTCTTCCGTCTGACGTTCGTTTTATAGTCGGAAATTTCTGTTGTTACGTTTGATGTTCGTTTTAACGTATCTCGCTTCTTTTCTTATGTTTGACACCCGTTTTAACTTTTGATGTTTTATTTCTTTCGTTTGACATTTCTTTTCTACAAACTGATGCTTCTTTTCCTCGTGTGACATTATTAAACATTTGAAAAACCCTCTTGAAAGTTTGTAAATAAATAAAAAATAATTTCTTTTCACATTTAAAGAAAAACTTAATTTGCCTGAACTCTTTAAGATATTCAGACGCCTAAACATCCTTTCTTAATTTTTATTCGTTCAAAAACCATAAAATATAAAATTTATCTAAAATTCTCCTTTCAAATAATGTAGAATTATATTTTCAAAATAGACAAATAAAGATTTATTTGAATTATTTGAATTATTTATGGTTGTGAACGATAAAATTTCATTAAATGAGAAAATTGTGGTTATACAGAGCAATGTATCCCTGCAGCACCCTCCAGCTGGATCATGCATGAAGCATCCATTCCCTTCCTTTGGAGAGAACAAATAGGGAGAATAGAATGGAAGAAGCTGAAATTATTTTGTGTCAAAATGCACAAAATGGATACAAATCATGAGAATATGTAAAATTTCTCATTGCTAAAATTTCTCTCATACACACACTCCCACCCCTATGCATTCCATATAGCATTTCCCTTCCCATTGCACTCAAAGTTCATCCATAACAGAAAACACTTTGACAAATTGAGCTCTGGTAGCTCCTCCGCCCAACAAAACACCAAAATTGTAATCTACATTGCTACCATTGCCTCCATGTCACACACACACACACACACACACACACCATGCGAAATTCAACCCTTCTACTACAACCCGCCCTTTTAGCTGTGGAAAGCTCAATGTATCAGTCAGAAGTTTCCGGAGAATTCTCAATCTCAAGAGGAGACTTCATCCCCGGACACGTGTGGCACACTCTCATACTAAAATGTGCATTCTGGAGATTGGGTGTACCAGATGGGAATTAAGATGCAAAAGATGCTGCATCGATAAAAACCACGCAACTGTAGCCACAACATAAATATTCATGGTGCAGCATAGAGAAGATAATTTAAGGGACAAGTTACTGTATGCACACAACACATCTAACCACATATTCAGTGTGCAAAAATATCACATCGAGAATGCGAAAAAGCTCTTCAAACTCCAATGAAAAAGCTTCTTTTCTTTGCTCATTTTTTCTTTGAGATTTATTTAATTTTATTATTTCATCGAAAATAGAGAAAGTTTCTACATTCTTTGAAAGACTTTCAGTCATGCAACTCAAACTACATGAAAGATATTTTATTGCAATAAGTTATGAAAGTTACATAAATTGTATGTATATAGTTGTGCTTTGCATTTCTTCTTTGGTTGAAATATTTCAAAATATATATTGTTAAGAAGTTTGTTCATGAATTTATGAAATTATGTATTTTTTTCTTCTGTAGTTCTTCAAACAAAGAGTAAGAGGTGGAAAGCGACTGGTTTTGGCGGAAAGCTCCAAAACTCATGCGAAAGATTAGCTTATATTGATGTAGAAAATTTCTGTAGCGCCTTAAGGGTGAAGATTTTAGAGGATTGGGAATACCTGTTGAAAAGCTAAAATATTTGAATAAAAAGCTTTTGATAATTTAATAATTTGTAGCACAGAAATTTCTTTCCTTCACCTATTTTCAATTTTAAAGGTATTTTAAAAGATTTTTTCTAGATTCGTAGGTTTTTTTTATACGTGAACACACTAAAAAATATTAATGAAATTGAGCCCTTAACAGTGCTTCATAAGAATTTTCCGAATTTCCCTTCTATTAATTTAAATCCCCCAAAGCAATTTCATTATAAATTTATCTTTTATATCCATTTTTAGCTCAATTTCCTATCAATTATCCTCCCCCTGATTGATATCCTGCGGTCTATGGGGATGGCTCCTCGGCACTTGCGGAAAACGCACTTGCGGACTTGGCTGATTTGACGACACTTGCGGACAGAGAAGGCTACCTGGGTACGAAAGGGATTTACCCTAGACATATGCGGACTCCGGAGGGTAGGTAGAATTTTGAGCATCGACAAATTTGCCACTTGCGAACAGTATGCGGCCAGCAAAAGGGGCCTTCTGTATGTGTGTGATCCGAAGGCGCAGTGTGGGTTGTGAAAACTTTAAAAATTAGCTAATCGTTCATTAATTCAAAATTCTTCAAAACGATTTTTCTTTTACGATTTTTAGCTCTCCATGCCCCTGCCCCAAGGGGTGTTTATCTGAATGAAAATCTTCGGATTATTCGCTAAAAATTCGGATGATTCGCCAAGATTCAGATTATTCGCCTAGATTCGATTGATTCGCCAATATTCGGTTTATTTGTTAAGATTCGTCTATATTTTTGATGCACAAATATTACTTTTTAGGCAATAAACTATAGCTTTTAAACATTTCGCGTATTATAGACGTACCTAAATATACCTGTTTAAAGTTTTTAAACTTGGTTTCAAATTTAGAACGATTTTTTAAAAATAAGGGAGGCTCAAATCGTCGTAAAATTCGATTCCCTAAGTTCGGGTTCAAATTGTGCTTAATAGCACACTTTATAAGTCACATATTTGCGTAGTAGAACTGTTTTTTTGGCCTGTAGGCTGTCCAGCTTTTTGTTCTTATAACTATTAGTTTTCAACCAACTATTGAATTTTATAACTATTGAGTTTTGTAACTATGGAGTTTTTCAACTATTGAGTTTTATAACTATTGAGTTTTTATAACTATTGAGTTTTTTAACTATTGAGTTTTTATAACTATGGAGTTTTGTAACTATGGAGTTTTCAGCCAACTATTGAGTTTTATAACTATGGAGTTTTTCAACTATTGAGTTTTCAACCAACTATTGAGTTTTTTAACTATTGAGTTTTTATAACTGTGGAGTTTTGTTACTATGGAGTTTTCAACCAACTATTGAGTTTTTCAACTATTGAGTTTTATAACTATTGAGTTTTTTAACTATTGAGTTTTTATAACTATGGAGTTTTGTAACTATGGAGTTTTCAACCAACTATTGAGTTTTTTAACTATTGAGTTTTTATAACTATTGAGTTTTATAACTATGGAGTTTTTCAACTATTGAGTTTTCAACCAACTATTGAGTTTTTTTAACTATTGAGTTTTTATAACTGTGGAGTTTTGTTACTATGGAGTTTTCAACCAACTATTGAGTTTTTTAACTATTGAGTTTTTATAACTATGGAGTTTTGTAACTATGGAGTTTTCAGCCAACTATTGAGGCACGTTATGATCAAAAGGACTCCGCGAGGTGTTGGACTAAAGGCCTATGTGTGTATATTTGTGTCCATGGCGAGTAAGGCAGTTCATCTCGAAGTCGTGAACAATACATGAAGAGAAGAAGTGTGCCAAAAATTGTATAAAGTAAATTCATTAAAATTGCACAAGTTATTTCCATTAAATTCTGTGTTTTATTAAAAGTTAATTTGGAATTTTCTGCACCGGAAGAAAAGGACAAAATTTTTGATCCTTCAAATCACCAGATAAATTTTCTAATAATTCTGTGTGTCTAATTAAAGGTACGCGGTACGCAAGCCGGCCCAAAGGACCAAGCTCATAATTCATATTTCATTTTCTCATATCTCCCACAAGGTGAGGAAGCATTGTGAGGCATTTTGGAAGCATTGTGAGGCATTGTGGAATCATAAAAAGGGCTAATCAATTTTTATTCCCGTGTCATTGAAGGTAAAATTCCAGATAAATTTTCTAATAATTCTGTGTGTCTAATTAAAGGTACGCGGTACGCAAGCCGGCCCAAGGGACCAAGCTCATAATTCATATTTCATTTTCTCATATCTCCCACAAGGTGAGGAAGCATTGTGAGGCATTTTGGAAGCATTGTGAGGCATTGTGGAAGCATAAAAGGGCTAATCAATTTTTATTCCCGTGTCATTGAAGGTAAAATTCCAAAATGTGTGAGTTTTTATAACTATGGAGTTTTATAACTATTGAGTTTTCAGCCAACTATTGAGTTTTAAAACTATTGAGTTTTTATAACTATTGAGTTTTTTAACTATTGAGTTTTTTAACTAACAGTTATAAGAACAAAAAGCTGGACGGCCTACAGGCCAGAAAAGCAGTTCTACTACGCAAATATGTGACTTGTAAAATGTGCTATTAAGCACAATTTGAACCCGAACTTAGGGAATCGAATTTTACGACGATTTGAGACTCCCTTATTTTTAAAAAATCGTTCTAAATTTGAAACCAAGTTTAAAAACTTCAAACAAATATATTTAGGTACGTCTATAATACGCGAAATGTTTAAAAGCTATAGTTTTTTGCCTAAAAAGTAATATTTGTGCATCAAAAATATAGACGAATCTTAACAAATAAACCGAATATTGGCGAATCAATCGAATCTAGGCGAATAATCTGAATCTTGGCGAATCATCCGAATTTTTAGCGAATAATCCGAAGATTTTCATTCAGATAAACACCCCTTGGGGCAGGGGCATGGAGAGCTAAAAATCGTAAAAGAAAAATCGTTTTGAAGAATTTTGAATTAATGAACGATTAGCTAATTTTTAAAGTTTTCACAACCCACACTGCGCCTTCGGATCACACACATACAGAAGGCCCCTTTTGCTGGCCGCATACTGTTCGCAAGTGGCAAATTTGTCGATGCTCAAAATTCTACCTACCCTCCGGAGTCCGCATATGTCTAGGGTAAATCCCTTTCGTACCCAGGTAGCCTTCTCTGTCCGCAAGTGTCGTCAAAACAGCCAAGTCCGCAAGTGCGTTTTCCGCAAGTGCGTTTTCCGCAAGTGCCGAGGCACCATGGGGATAGGGATTTAAATCTCTCCCTCCTCCAATATAATTTCCTCCATTCAACAAGGAGGGGGGGGGGATGTAAAGCTCTATAAGGAAAAGATATTGACTGCAATCTTTTTCCTATGTTGTGTCTGAATGGAAAATTGATGAAATGCTGACGAAATCATGATTTTCTATTACGATGTCATTTTCGATGACGTGTGCTGGAAAATCGCGAATGTTAACCCCCCTTGAGGGAATATTCTCTCAGCACAGAGATCTCTCTGGGAGTATCATTATCAGTAATCTTGACAGGTCATAAAATTCCAGAAGAACCACTTTATGGCTGCATCCATGGAGCAGAAAAGATTCAAGTTGGGGGACGGAAATTAAAATTTGAGATGAGACAATTTGATTTATTGGTGAGCTTTTGCTACGTGAGCTTTTTCAATGTGAGGGAGAGAATCAAAATCACAGCTAAATTCTTTTAAAGGAAATTCAAAATTTTTCTTTGGGAACATTCGGTCAGGAGAATGTTAAAGGGGATGAATTGATTTAACAGTGTTTTGGGGTAAAGTTTGTCCTTTGAAATTGTTCCTGCATAGACAATCTTCTGCTTCGAATATGGGTTTAGAGATCGTTTGGATATCATCATAATTTTGCAAATAAATCATTTGGCAATTTCCTGTATATTTCGAGCGTATTTTCTCCAATGAAACCACAACTCGACATACTATATAAGGAGATAAATTATTATTCTCTGTGGCCACATCTTTTGCTCTTGTGAAAATTTATTGTCAACAGAGTTTCCAATAATTTGTCAGATGATATCTCAAAATGCGTAAATTCTTCTCGCGTTTTAATATACAATCCACGCATCGTCTCGCATCAAAAAGCAACATTTCATATTAGTTTTGGGGGCGGTGGCAAGAGTTGCGACATGCCACCACTCTGCTGAAAAACTGATATACACCACGACAAAATACAAGATAAATGAATTTACATAAATCTATATCGTGTGGAAGCGAGGGCGAAATAGCAACGACATGTGAAAAAAAAACTTTCATCCACCAGGAGATATTTTTTTATCAGTTCCGGGAAAATTTTCAGCAGCACAGAATATATTTGGAACGTTTATTGTGGGAATATCGATGGTATTTTCCGTAAAAATATTTTCTTTTGATCACTTTTCAACTTCTTTTTTTTATGCGATAAAAATAGTTTGAAAAAATATCAATGTAGTTTATATTGTTTTTTTTTTTGCCATAAATATTGCATATTTCATACAAAAGCTTATTTCTCCACTAAAGCTCAACTGAGCTTTTCTATCTATTCATTTTTTCGGATCTTAAAGCACAATTTATATTATTTTCGTGATCTAAAATTATTTTTGAATTTTTTCTCTGTATATTGTGCTTAATGTTCTTTCATAAAATCAGCTTAGAATGCTTAGAATATATTCTCATACTCTATGGAAAATTTTCTTCTAACTGACCCAATTTTTCCTCGCTTATCTGCACACAAAACAATTTTATTTTTCTCGGAAAAGGGAAATGTTGTGCATCCTTTTTTAGCCTTAAAAAATTATATTTCTTTTTATTTCGTTTACATTAAAATTAAAGAATTTTTCTGCAGAAAACATTGCCTATTTGTGCCATAGAATTGAAGGCCTCTAAAATAAAAATGGGCAATAAAATGTACGAGAGAAGAGGAGACAAATATCACATAGTAACTTCCTTCCAAACCATAAAACAAGGAATGCAGATTCATTCTGATATTACTTTTATTGCTAAATTGTCTCCTTTTTTGACGTCTTTTTTGTGTTAAAGGAAACAAGAAAGGTTAAGGATTCAAGAAGACAAAGTTCTAAAGAAACATTGGAAATAATTATTAAATCCATTTATATGGTCAATTAATTTACATTTGCAATCAAGGCAATATTTGCCATGGTAGATGGAACATAACAATGAGCCTTATGCAACAGTGCATTTGGGTGACTTGAGATGAATCAATGTTGAGCACCCGATTGTATTGCAAAGTGCAAGGCGAGGCGCGGGGGTGGTTTGTGTATGCCTTTGATAATAAATCTGTTTATCAATCGACAGTCACACAGAGAACACATACGGCCGGAATAGTCACGTCAATGACTCGGAACAGGAGGTACAGACAATAGGGGAAGCAATGCATTCCGGATATTAATGTGCAATGTGCATAAATTCACTAATCAAACTAATTATATTCACATTGAACGTGCTCCCTGCACGATTCCGCTTATCTTGTACATGAAGGGCCCTCCTTCAAAGACCCAGCACATCATTTTCATTTACAATCAATTATCTCACCTCAATGTACTCCAGTCATTTGGATTTTCATCACGCCCCCGGTGGCATTTCCACGAAAATTCCACCCACATTTCCACACCTCAAAGGCCTCAAAGGACGATTAAATTGTTATCTATGTAGCACAAATGAAATTATTCAAAAAGTTTCCTCGAGAAAATATCTAAAAGCTCGCCTTTAATCAAATAAAAACACACAGGATATGGATAGAACATTGAAAGCAACAAAACAAGGAGTGGGTGAAGTGGGTTTTCCATCAAAATAAATTTCAACCATTCTCTCCCAAACTTGTCGCAATTTTCTTCGATGGAAAATCACCGAAATATTTCCCCATATATACCCAATCGAAATGGGTGATAAATTTAATGAAGCTGAAAGCCACAAATCTTTGATGAAAATTGCACAGAACTTTTATGATTTCATATAAAAAAAAACCGAAATGTTTGAGCTATTAAATTTTGTACATCCGCTCTGATGTGAACTTTCAGTCACCAACTTCAACATCCACCCACCACCCTCTTTTCAACCCTATTCCATGTAGTCAATGTCGAAACTATTTTGCCTTCTATTGGAACATTATTGGTTTTTGTCAGTGTCTGATGAAAATCTCGGAAAATTTCATCAATAAACGGAAGGAAAACGAACCAAAAGAGATGAAAAAGCTTTCTACACTGATATACAAAGATCTCATATAGATGTATTTGAACAAAATGAGAATCAATTGAATAGTTTAAAAAGAACTATATCAATGGTAAAAAAAGAAACATTTTTTTATGAGAAATTATAAAGACCTGTTTGCTATAAAATTATAAAATTTATAAAAATAGTCAATACAAAGAAGTTTTATAATATTTTGAAAGAATAAAGCTCACTGAAAAGAATTCTTAAACTTTAGCCACATTAGGGAAACTTATAGCCGACTTTCGAAACTGCAATAGCTCTCATTCAAGCCCGGTTTAATTAAAATTATATAAGAATAACAGAAGTTAAGACCAATTTATGATAACAAATGAGGGTTGATGTATTGGCTTAACCCTGGGCTAAATGGCTTGAAAGAATCCCAGCTAAAAACAATAATTTTCACGTTGAATAATTAATTCTTTAATATAACCTACAATTCGCAATTTATAAGATTTTCAAGAATAAGGAATAAAAAGGAATTCTAATATTGAATGAAATGTTGGAACATTTTATTATAAATCATAGCCGAGACACATTATGTGCTATAAAAAAATCTTTTATTTTGATTATCAAATAAAAAAGATAAAAAAAAACATAAGGATCTTAAGATTCTATAATGAATAAAAAAAAACCCTCAAGACAATGAATTCTAATTGTTTAAACATTAAAAACATATCACATTAATATTGTGGTACGTGTCTCGGCTATAAGAACTTTTTTCTATAATGCAAATAAGTTAAATTAAATTAAAAAATGAATAAGATTAGATTATTACGCCCAATAATCCCTTATTATTTGTGGTTAACTTCATGTGCGCAACATTAATGCTAAATTGCAGCATAGATAAAATGCTACAATTGTATTGACCTTTGTGCTCAAATTCCCTCGTTTGCATGATACAAACTATTTACACGGGAGTGATATTGAGTGTGCTTTTGCGGTGGGAAAGCTTCCCAATTGTATGACGATGAAAGCCTCCCCCGCTCCATCATCGTCCGCGCAGCCCACCAAGAGAAGTGCCCCAAACATGCCACTCTGATGCGAAGTTTGGGACGGGGGAAAAAGTATTCATGAATCCATCGTGATTTATGGGTGATTCAACACTGAAAGCAGCATCAATTTGTCATCGTGCAATCATTGATTCATGACGAAAAAGTAGATTGGGCGAGTGTGTTCATAAATAAAACGAACCAATGTTTTTGCCTAAAAGGAAAACATCAAATTACTTTACCCACCATATTTATTTCAGGTAGAATTTTTTCCTTCAATTCCTAAGAAATTCCTACTCGATACGAACATACATATTTGGAACATACGGATACTACCGATAGGATTTTTAATAAATAATATTGTTGAGATAATTAAAAAGTGTCTCGAGATTAAACGGTAGTACAGCATGGAGGAGGTTTTAATATAATATGTAGATTTTATCACACAAGTATTTGTTCACATAAGAGTTATAAGTTCAAAGTTTCATGAAAAATTATTCGAATGAGGAACATTTTGAATTTTTCAAAGACAGAATCCACGAATTCTCTTCATAAAATTTTCATCGAAAGGAGTTTCTCTTAAAGATGATTCTATTCCTTGTCGGTCAAGAGTGTCAAATATCAGAGCTTTTAAAAGTTTTTTAATAAATTTGAAAAGAAATGTGATAATTGCAGTAAAAAAATTTTTCCTTTTTTAGTTTCAAAATCCAACTTTGTAATTATGTTTCCTAGAGCCTAAAGATGAATATAAATTGTTCGAAACGTCGCTGATTGCATAAAAACGTTGCATTTTTCTTGCCCCCTTTTTAACTGCTTTTCCGAGAAATTCTCACCACAAAAGCTCAAACTTTTAAAAGCTTTTGCAAATTTTACAATTGCAAAATATTCCGCAAAATTCACATTTTAAGGAATTTAAGAGAAAAACGGAAAAATTTCAAAATATTCCGTTTAAAGTCAAAATTACATGGGTGGGTGGGAAATGAATGCTGGAGGATATGGTGGCAAAATGACAAAGTATTAAGCAACAATGTTGTCGAAAGCTCGCTCATTTTCACGCATGGTTCACAACTTTACAGCGAAATGGCTCATTTTGGCGTGCCATTTTGGCATGAGGGGCGGTAGAAGATTGAGACCAATAAAATTTTATCTGCAACCCACAAAAGCCTCTTAGCTACGTCATGTGAGTGTGTGGCAAAACTATCAGTGAGAAGCACATGCAGGGTATGGTAGTCTCTGGGTTTTGGTGACGAGGCGCCCCCCCTCCATTTCATTCTCAGGATGAGAAACTGACGCGAGAATTTTATTCAAATAACCAGGCGTCAGAGATTTCTGGGACAATCATAAATTTAAGTGGCACGAGGGGGTGGTGGATTGTGGGAAAAAATATATACGACAGCTGAATGCCATTATTTTGTGTTTCCCGGACTCTGTGCGATATGGCTGGGGGTGGGTGTGGATGGAGTAAAAAGGGTTCCACTGGGAGACACGAAAAGCGAGCGCCACGAGGATGAGATGTCACTTTTTTCCAACTCATATTTTCCACCCCTTTTTTCCAACCCGCCCCTTCTGGGCCTTTTGCACGGGTAAAAGTGCGGAAGGTTGGAGATTGAAAGGTGAGGCGAATTATTTGTGACACTTTTCACCCGATTTGCCCACCTTCCGCGTGAGAGACGCACTACGACGTCCCCAAATGGCGTAGCGAAGGGGAGTGTATCCGTTGCGTTGGAAAAGCTGAAAATGAACATGAGAAGTAGTTTTTCCCATTCTTCTTTCACTCCAACGGCGTCCCCTAATGCGAATTGTATTCGTTAATTAACCACACGGTATACCATTTAATGATATTCTCTCGTGCCATACAACAATTTTCCGTCTGTCGGTCTCGACTGGGGAAGGGGGGAGGGAAGGACGTACTTCTTTGAGTCTTTTCTGTGATATGATTTTAATGGACTCGAATATTTTCTTCCTGCCCCCACACTCGGTGGTATAGCAAAAGAGAGAACACACAAAAAAGGACTCAAGTGGAAAAGTTTGGTACTCTTTTTTCGCCCCCGTTGAACCGCGTACGTGTGGTTAAAGAGGGAAAATGAGTAAAAGGTAGAAATGTGAATAAATTACAAAGAAAAATACCTTTAAAAATTTTGTTCATTAATTTTTTTCTGGTAAAGTAAAACTTTACTTTCAACGGAAGTTTAATCGTGTTCTTTGGACATGAGATGGAGCTTTTTCAGATAGAAATTCGCTTTAAGAAAGTAAATGAAAATTTTAGAGGAAAGAAAATTCAATTACGGTAAAGTTGCCTAATATGGGACTTGTATTTAATAAGTATATTAAATTAATAATAATAATAATTAATGGATTGATCAACTATTGCTCAAATATTGCTCAAATATTGCTCTTCAAATTTTCTATCGATTGATTAATATAATTCTTTCTAGTTCTTTGAATGATAGAAATTTTGAGAAGCAATATTTGGGCAACTGTTGATCAATCCATGATCAATTAAACAATTTCTGTCCAATCATTGATCGATCACTCAATTTTCGGACAATCTTAAATCAATCACTTATTTTTCGCCTACCTTCTGTCATTTTTGTATTGAAGATTTCTAGAAGCTTATAACATTTTCTTCAATATCATCGATTGATCAATATTGACCAAATATTGCTTTTGAAATATTCTATCAATCAAAGAACTAGAAAGAATTCTATCAATCACTGATTGATAGAAAATTTAAAAAGCAATATTTAGTCAATATTTGAACAAAACATGAACAATTTAATGATTAAATTATAATTGACTCAATATTGATAGTATCGTGATTGAGTCAATAAAAATCCACATAAAGCATCAATTATTGAGCCATCATAATTGATCTGATATTGATCAATTAATTGACTGACACAATTGATTTATCAATTATTGGTTAATTATTGATCAATCTGATTGAGCACTTGTTGGCTCAATCAAAATGCACATATACTGGGAACCTTAACAAAAATAAAACCAATTCAATGTGAAAATTCTTGCAGATGTTGAGACAAGAAGAAGATCATTTTGCATATTCTTCAAGCAAAATGGTTTTATTGAAATGAGAATGCTTTATGTAAACTCTACTTAACAGTGAGAAAAGTTCTCACACACCGTGTGATGTTTCCAGGAAAATGTGAAATTGCTCCTGAATTGTGAGCTAGAATGGTTGGGTGAATCGATGTGAATTTTGAGTATTCGTTAGAAATGCGATTTGAATTTATATTGAAAGTGAATAAATGGATGATATATCTCGCAGAAAAGGTGTTATTTATATTCCTTATTCCCCACACCTGGCAGCCAATACCTTCCCACCCCACCACCCATTTTTCCCGCTGACGTGTGTAGTTTGGAAAATGTTATATTGATTTTAACTTTTTTGGTTTATTTTCCTTCATTTTTGTCTGTCTGTGCAAAATAAAATAAAACAAATCTCACACTACTCATAGAACAATCCCACCCCCGACAGAGAGGAAAATATTTTGTTTGATATTTTACATGATAGAATTAGTTGTCCAACTCCCACCCAACATTTTCCTTGTTTACACCATTCAAAGTTGTAGGGTTTTAATTTTAAATAACATAATATAGCACGATAAATTGTTGTTGGAGCGAAAAACATCATATACACTTAATGCATTTTCTACACAACAGCGTGGGAGGGGGTGGTTCTCTTAGCGTGGGTGGGGGATGTAAGTGTATCTGTGGTGAATGCACAATCCCAGCGCATCTTATACTATATACATACACCCTTCATTTGGGCGACCTTAGCCACACAGAGTACAACGTTAGAACCACGTAGAGCCATGGACAAAGCCATATAGCTGGGAATGGGGGGAGGGAAATAAAACAAAAAGAAATAAAAAAGGAGCTCTTCCGTCTTCTCATATAATAACACTCCTTGGCTGAAGCATTAACTTGTATACACACTCCGTTTATGTTCTTACCAAGATGTGAGAATTTCCCCTTACCTTCTTCATGCATTATTACGAGGTATGGGGCGTAAGAAAAAGAAATGTTTTGCAACTTTGACCCTATTTTACTCATTTTACAGCTCCTTCACTGTCATATTTCACTTCCATGCTTGAATGTGACGCAAAATGACACGAAAATTCTTTTTTATGGAGATTACCTCGTAAGAATTCAATTGCAGCACCGCATAACACAGCAAAGAGCCACCAGGGGGGTAAGTTTTACTCCCAAAAACCTTAACTCAAGCACCGTGTAAGGTAATTAATTTATATGGGTGAATTTGTGTGGAGAATAATAACAAGGAAATATAACTAATTGTAAATTAAAATGATATTAAAAACTACAAATTTGCTGAAATTACCGAAATTACAACCAACGTGAATTGAATTTTTTCCACAGAACTTGCAGATAAATTAAAATTAGGAAAAACTTTTTAAAAAAATGAAGCGAAAACATCTCACAAAACTAGACTCAATGTCAGTAAGGACCTTAAAAAAAGAACTGTGAAAGTAAAGTTTATGAACCAAGAAAACATTTGAAAATCGTGAAAATTTGTAAAAAGAAAATCTAGAGCCTATTCTTAAGCGCTTTGTTTAGATAACAATTTTCTAAATTTTGATTTCCCAAAAGTTCAAAATTCAAAAAAAAAAACAATTTTCTTTTAAAAAATCGTTTTTATGTGATTTTTACATGTAAGGCGCCTTTTAATCCTTTCGCAGCTCCACCAATTATAACGTCCGTATGATTTTACATTCAACAGTAGAGATACGTGGCCCAATTCCGACCTCCTAAGGTCCGCGCAGAATGAGAAAAAATGGTATAAAACAAAAAGCAATATTCTTAAATTTGGTACCATGTTAAAGCCCTTTTAATGTTCTTTTGACTCTCATAACTTTCTACATTTAAATGTTTTATCAGTTTTAAATAATAGCGGATTGAAAAAAAGGCATTAAGAGGTCCGAATTGTGCCACGTTCCCCTAAATTCCATCTTAGAACTTGTATGAATTCCACAAGTTTCTTATTTTTCTTGTATAGCTCAAGAAAAATTGCTGATTTCATACAAATATGAACAGATGGAAATTTTGCTTTCAACATATTGCACACTATTGATCCCTTTTAAGGGTTCCCGGAGTTTCCCTATATACTTCTAGGACTCACCTACATATTGGTACCTCCTTACTTGAAAAGCAAATTCAGTTGAAAAAGTTTCCAGGGCAATACACCGAGCAATTCCTCACCTCAAGTGACAGGAGGTGCTGGAAAAAGGTATAAACTATCTGTATCACTATATATAGCATAGCAACATTGTACATAGCATTTTGTTTATACAGCTAAAAGAAGCTGCAATGGGGATTGGATGTAATAAATTCAAGCGAGAGAGTGTGATTGTAATTGGGTATAATAAATTTTTATCAGATTTTCATTTTTTCCACCCCTACTCTCCCGGAAAGTTCTCCCTGTCTGGAGAAAAATTAATGATTGTGACGTGATTGGAACACGCAATGATTTCGCTATACTTATTTCGTTATGAGTGGATGAAATTTCATTTAATAATCCCACCACGCAATAACCTCCTTCAAAAGCTTCGTTGTACGATGCAGCAGTGTCGTTTGGAGAGAGCTTTTTGCTCCACAATGTACCGCCCAGTCCGTGCTTTGGCTAATTACAAAGGGATGTTTGTTTAATTGCTGAGCAGCAACTGTGTCCGCTTGTACAAAAATTTGTGGCAGCTTTCAGTGTGGATGAAAATACTAAAAAAAAACTCCTCCCACGCCCTTTTTTACAAATGACTCTCTATTTCACAAATTGAAGATAATTGTGGGAATTGCTTGGGATACTTCTTAATTGATTCGTTGGCTACATCCGTTGGAACAGATGAAACTCACTCGAAAAAGTTTACCATCCCAAAAAGGAGAATCATTTTCCGCTTTTCACAATTTTTTCTAATTTATTTTCAAGCATCTCCGTTCTTTTTTTTTTGGAAAAGCTCTCGAGTAGTTTTCGCGTGTGTGTGTGGGTGTCGAGTTTGGTTGGAAATTCTGGGGGAAATTTGAACATTTCCGAAACATTTTACCCGGAAAATGTAGTCTCCTGTTTGGAAATTTATTTCAACATTGCCCCTTAAAATTATTTCTCACCCATTTTCCCTCCCAAAGCCAGCTGCTGAGATCGCAAACTTCACCGGAAATGCATCCCCAAAGTATCCCGCATCTTCTCGCCAAAAAGCTCCACGCCAGGCACTATATATAAACATACATGGTGCTATATGAGCTGTGCACTCTTCTTGCAAGATTCACTACGCTCTATTTCCGTGCATAAAGGTTCTTAGGATTTCTCATTGCTTTCTTTCTAGTTTTGTTCAGAGCACTCAATCATTTGGAAAACTATCCTTTTTGCAAGGAGAGATTTCAAGAGAGAAAAAAATGTTGACAATATAGTGTCATCTCCCTGTAATTCTGTCGCAGGAGATTACATTCAAAGAACAGGAAAAATATATCCTTGAAGACTTACATAAATTTCACCAATTTCCTGCTTCAGGAAGACAGTGGAAAACACTCAAAAGAGATTAAAAAAAAACTCTTTTAACAGTAATAACATTGAAAAATACTCTGAATTCTTCTCTAAACTGTCATCTAAGAATTCCATCTACGTCATAATAAATTCTCAAGATATCTTCTAGAAGGGAACTTTCCAAAATTCTCATTGCGTAGAATATCATAAAATATTTGAGATTTTGCAACCCTTCTCTTTATCCCCTTTTGCGCTTTTTCATTTGAATGTATTTCAACAACAACACCCTCATCGCCCTCTTAAGGCACAAACAATCTCTGCGCCGACACACCTGAAAGCTTTCCCAGCAAAATGGTTGGGTGTTTTGCATTTAAAATTCATGACGATATCACAATTTCATTATCATGCCTTATTAGGGCAATTAATCTTAGTTTTCACGACCTATAAAAAGGCTATATAAAAAGTCCGCCTTTTAGAAACTTCCTGCCGACGATGATAAACCCCTTTTCTTTTCTTTTTTTTTAAGCCTTCACCCTGTGCCGGAGAGAAGGGGTATGAGATGATGGAGAAGGTAGCTTTTCTTGAGGGTTAAAAGGTCTTCAGGATTGAGGGGGTGTGTGTGTGTGCGGTATCGTTTAATAAGGGAAATCCACCGGGATTTGAGGGATTATGGAATTTTTGAAATTTTGAGATTCACCCCAATTTGTGTGTGCGACTGATTTTCAACCATCCCCGTCCTGAAACTTCTCTCCACCGTCGGAGAGATCGTCCTTCTCATCACTATGCGGAAATTGTTATGGAAGTCAGTGTCCATAAAAAGGAAATATATTCCCATACCATCCCCTAATGGGATGTGAAAGCATTAAATCTGAACTTGAGAGTCCATTTTTGGAATTAATATATTAAAGACAATACAACGAAGAATACGGGGGAGGATTGTTGAACCAAGAAAAACCTAGAGATATGTCCTGTGATAAAATTGCGGTGGAATCTGCGGGATGAGGGGGGGGGGGAGGTGTGGGTATAAAATGATAAATTAAACATGATTTTCAGTTGGGAGAAATTTGAATTTTTAAAAGGTACTTCTGAATGTGAAGAACGTTTCGTTTATTCATCATTCACGGTCGAGGAGTCAGCCATTCTCTCCCAGTCGTAAGAAAAATTGACTCACCTTGTGGGGGTGTACCGTGTGTGCCACACCACAGAGTTCCAACATCTTCAGGATTTTCCGTGTGGCATATCACCAAAACGAGGGGAACTTCTGGGCTATGTTTCACCCTTCGCGGGAAAACCCCGTTATAAATCACACCTCCAAATCTTTTTCCAACACCGTGAATTTGGTTTGTATTTACCTGCAGAGATTCCCAGAAATTTCCCAGCACCGCAAATAAATTTAATATAACAAAATAAAACTAAATTCACCAGTGGGGCCTCTAACCTCCACACCACGTAATCTATCACGTACACTAAACTTCCCGTATTTGCCTTCTTTCTCATCAAAATGCAAGGAAGCGAAGTAAATGCAGCCAGGCAATTAACATGATGTTCTCCGCAGGTTAAATTAAATTTTAGCGCCATCACTTAAATTACTTAATTAGCAATTTGCACGGAAATTTTGTACCATTTGAGTAACTTTAGTGGGTGATTTTTATAAAGGGTTAAAATGCTTTTAATTAAAAATTTATAATGCTTAATTATGTCTTGATTGATAATTAACATATTTCTACTCTATTTAGTATGTTGCAACTTTATTAATTTTCAATATTTTCAATGTGCATAGAAAGTTTTATAACTGTTTACATTTTATTCATTATTAATCAGTTTTAAAATAGTTTCTGAGTTTCCAACCAAATCAATATACGCGAGGCAAATATAATTTTTTTTAAAAATAACCCTTTCGCGTCCATTAAGTCTATACACTGACCGAGAATTCAATAATTTTTTTTCGCGAATTTAAATAAATTAACCCTTTTGTGTTCACATGAAACATTGAAACATTCGATCTGTTCAACGCGATAATAATTTTGTGAATGCTTTTTAAAAATACATTTTCTTTTGTCTAATTTACGTTTTGTAACTACTACTTCTTCAAAGGAAAACTTTAGATTTTCACTTTAACAACATTTTAATTTTTATTTTCTCTTTCTCACAATTTTAGTCCTTTTCACTACTCAAATTTTATTCACTTTTAATTTTTATAATAATTGACGATTTTCGGGCATCGCGTGGGACAATCACAACTCTGGGGCTTTCAGGCTCTTGGGCCTCCTGTTGCTGCCACTGCTGCTGGTGTTGTTGATGTTGCTGCTGCCGCTACAGCTCAGCGCTGGGCACATACTGAAGTTTTCTCTGTAAATACATAGACAGCACCCGCGGGGCAATTAATATACTTTCTTTTATAAGCGCCCGCGCTGCATATGTAGAGGGGAATTTTTAAAAATTTTCTTTTACCAATTTCAAACGTTACAGTTTTTTCCTCGCATTTCCATATTGGAAAAACAATTAAATTCACTAAAATTCGAGAAAATGAAATGTTTCACGTTTGTGTTAATGTTCCACACAAATGCGAAAGGGTTAAATAGTTTCTTTAAGTTATAAATGCCTTAAATATTCGTAAAAGTTGCAATGAAAAACATTTCGATCAAGAAACGTCCTCTGAGAGCATTTACAGAATAAATTTCATAACACAAAGAACTAATATTTCATACTTTCATACAGATGTGAAAGGGTTAAAGATAAAATTTCAAAAATCTGCAAACAGACTTTCCGTTTTTTTTTCCACTGTGAGATAACTAAGGAAAATCCACAAAAATTTGCCCAAAATTATCAACAATTTAGTCCCTTTAAATTTATGAAACATTCAAGCTAACGTTTCATTCATGTATCACTGAAAATTTTCAATTTCCTCTAGCTTTGATTTTTCAATCCTGAGCTTTCTTTGTTTTTGCTGCTGTGGGCACATTAAAATTCCCCAGCAATTCCCCTTCGTGCCATTTCGTTTGTATTTTATGAAAAATAAATAATAAAATTTCCATATTTGAAACTTATATTTGTTGGCATTTTCATAAAACTTTTCATTTATAAGGATGAGACTATATCGCACTTGTGTGTGTTATGTAAATATTTGAAATTCAAAATTCATCATCTTTTCACAATACTTGCAGCAAGTTCTCTTCATGCGGAATTGTAATTGCAACCCGAAAAGCTCTACGAATGAATTTAATGGGCTCATTCCTCAAAAGTTGTACTGAAAGTGTTAAAGTGGGAATTTTGTGGGGCACTTGCCTTTTATTTTTGTTGCGATGATGCTGTTGCTGTGGCTGCCTGCTGATGATGTTGCCGGGAGGATTCTTCGTCCTTCCGGCTCCTTGGACACTTTTATATTTTTTCTGAAAATAAAGACACACAACGACACGCGCGACCACACAACTTTACAACACGGGGAAGACTCACTCAAGACTGTGGCTGGGGAGTCCGGGAGGTCATGGCACTGCTCATCAACGGCGGAAACGCCGTTGAAGGCGTTTTGGAGAATATTTAAATTTTGCAACCGTAACATACTCCACCAAGCCGACAAAGAAAAAGAAAAAACAATAAAAAGAAAAAGAAAAATCTCTTACCCGTCCTCTATACTACTAACTTAAGAAAAACCAAAACCAAAAATATGAAAGAAAATCTTACTTGGATATGTGTCTATTTAAATAATATTATCTTAATTAATTTTACGGAACATAAAGTTAAATTTTTACTAGTAAATCAAATTAATGAGACTTAAATATAAATTAATCATGTTCAGCAGAATCTTACCATCCGACTTTCTTCCTTGCTCTCAAAAACCCTCGCCAAACCTGTTGTACATCGTCAACCCAAAATTTACACCGCGAAATTGGTACGCAATGGAAACGCCATTTACAATAGTTTTACAATGCTTATGGGTAAAGAGAAAGCCAGAAGGGCAAAGAGAAACCCCATCGACGATTTACGACGCTTCCCAATAACGCAACAATGGCGACTCATCGGTGTCGCAGTCGATAAAGCAAGCCCTTTAAAATCTGACGAGTTATTGTGATCACAAAGTCCAAAGCTTCAAGCTCGATTCATCAGAACATATAATAATTTTTCAAAAATTGCAAATTGTCTCATGATCTACGATTTCTTTATGTTCAACTGCCATAGAAAAAGATAGACGACACATATTGAAATTCATTCTCTCTCCAAGTAAGACTGACCAACTTGCAAATTGCACAAAGGTTGGCCAATTGAGAGGACGAGATTCAGAAATTTCTTACTAGTCTTCTACAAAAAGATCTCATGGACAGTTAAAGTTTTTCACTCGACGAGAAAGTCTCATCTCGAGTTTATGTGGAGTATGATCCCCAATGATGGAACAACATACGGTTGTATTCCCAACATTGAAATGATTTTTTATTTACTTACAAAGAAAATCTATTGATTCTGTCCTTTGAAGTTACCCCTTAAGAAATCGTAAAAGACTATACAAACTTGATCATTCAACTTTTTAATTTTATAGCAAAAGAATTCGGCTTATTAAATATCAAAAATTTAGGTTGCGAATCTCAGCATAATGATTTTAATTGCAAAAATATTTTTTTTAAAAAGTATACATTTATCAACTTTATAGAGGATTATGAAATAAGGAGATTATATACACCCATATCCCCAAAAAGAAAAAAAAAACAGTTAAAAAAAAATATTTTGCCTGTACTCAAGAAAAATAGAGAAAAAGAAACATTTATACATTAACCAGGCTTAATATCTTTACCATGGAAAGTGCCTTTTCTTTTAGTTTGAACATCCTCTAATTCATAAGTTTGACCTTTGCAAGCAATAATTTTACACTTTATCCATGGACAAAATTTAGCTTGTATCCCTTTGGAAGCATCTGACAGAGCAAATGATCTCCGATAGACCGCATCCCCGACATTAAATTTATTAGGACGTGCTCTCAAATTATATCTCTTTCGAGAATTATCATGACTTATTCTTAATCTATTTTTAGCATCGTCCCTTGCTAATTTCAAAGCCTTAAGTCTTTCATCAATGGAGGGTGGATTATTAGCATCTTCGATCGCATATTCCTCACTGTTAACAATCATCTCCTGACCAAAATTTAAGAAATAAGGGGTATACTGAGCAGACTCATGGATAGAGGACCTCATAGCCATACCTATTTCCGCCAAATATTTGGGCCAATCAGAATGCTTCTTTTCGATGTATGCCCTAATTGATGTTATGATTGTTCGATTCGCCCTCTCTGTAGGGTTACTCTGAGGAGAATATGCTGGAGTTAACCACTGCTTTATTCCCAAATCCGCCAAAAAAGACTTGTATGCTGTTGAACTAAAGGCTGGACCGTTGTCGCTAAAAACCACTCGTGGGATGCCAAAAATCGGAAATACGTACGTGGACAAAACTTTAATTACTGTGGTAGTTGTAGCATTTCTTAGTGGATACAGAAGAACAAATTTAGTGCACCTGTCTATGATGACCAACAGTTGACGATATCCCTGAGAACTCTTGGTTAATGGGCCCACAAAATCCATAGCGATATGCTCCCATGGTCGTGAAGCACTCACATGAGATCCCATTGGCGGAGTTAGCGTGATATTTGGAGATTTTACTGCTTTGCACACTTCACATTTCTTAAGATAATTCCTCACATCAGTTCTCATGGACGGCCAATAAAACCTACCGCTTATGCGTCTATAAGTTTTAGCAAATCCAAGATGAGCTGCATTTGGAGAATCGTGATATTTCTGAATAAGATCCTTCACCTCAGAACGACGAACGCAACATTTCCACTTGAAGCTCGTTGTCTTTAATGGACTAACAACTCTACAGTGTTTGAATAAATTGCCGTCTTCTATCTTGAATTCAGGAAACTTATCAGGCTCCTTTTCAACGCCTTGCTTCGTCTCATCGTACCATTTGTCTTCCATCGTCGCTATTGAAGCCACATTTCTAGACAGGGCATCCGGCACTACCAATTCTCGACCAGGTCGGTGGGCAATCTCAAAATCATACTGTTGAAATTCCATGATCCATCTTCCAATACGACCCTTTGCCTCCTTTTGTTTCAAAATATATACCAACGACGAATGATCTGTTTCCAACCGAAACTTCTTATACAAAAGGAAGGGAGCGAACCTGCGTAAGCAAATAAGACAACCGTAAGCTTCTTTCTCAGTCGTATGATAACCCTGTTCAGCGTCAGTAAATTTCTTAGAAACATAACAGATTACCTTCTCTTGACCATCCTCTTCTTGAATCAACATACCTCCAGCACCTACATCACTCGCATCCGACCTAACAATAAAGGGTTTCGAATAATCGGGGAGTTTTAAAATTGGGGCTGTAGTTAGCAATTCCTTTAGCTTACCAAATGCTTCATCCGCCTCTGGAGTCCATATTATTCCTCCAGTTTTTCCTTTTCCTTTTAAAAGATCCGTTAAGGGTTTAGAAAACGTCGCATATGAAGGCAAAAATCGTCGGAACCATCCAATCATTCCCAAAATTTGTCTTAATTGGGTGACGGTACGTGGAACTGGAAGATTGATGATCGCCGAGACCTTAAAATCATTGGTGCCAATACCTTCCGGACTTAAGGTGTATCCAAGATATTCCAATCGATCCGCACAAAATTGAGATTTCTCTACGTTGATAGTTAAGTTGGCCTTACGAAGACGTTCCGAAACTTCCTGCAAAACTTCCAAATGTGATTCAAAATCCATCGTTGCCACAATTATGTCGTCTAGGAAACAAAATACCTTGGGTTCAAGATCCGTGCCAATCACTATATTCATAAGACGCGCCATCGTCATAGGTGAATTCATTAATCCGAAGGGCATCCGCATATAACAATACATCTTCCTCCCCGGAATTGCAAACGCTGTTTTTAATTGCGAATTCTCCTCCAATGGTATTTGTAGAAAGGCGTCACTGAGATCAATCGAACTCAAATACTTAAATGTTTCCAAACGGTTGATTATTCCTTCAATATGTGGTATAGGATATGAATCACGAACAGTCACTTTATTGAGCCAACGTCCATCCAAACATAAACGCACTGCACCGGACTTTTTCACCACAACTTGTACAGGATTAAGCCATGGACTTTCTGGACATTCCCGAAGAACTTTTCTATTCACCAGCCTCTCAATTTCCTTATCCACCAGTGGCATTAAATGGTACGGGACCGGTCTTGCATTACGCCGCACTGGTGCAGAATCTCCTGTGTCAATCTTATGTTGTAACACCTGCGTACATCCGAAGAACTCCGGCGTAGTGACGAGAAATGTATTGATGACCTCATCTAATTTCGCCCTATCTTCCGCACACAATGGTATAAATGACGTAAGAGAGCTTTCCACCTGTAAGGAATTTATCAAGGCTGGCGTAAATCCAAATTTATCCCAAAAATTCATTCCTAGTGTTAATAAATTTCGAATTCCAGGAACAACAAGAACGGTGATTAATTGAGTAATTTCGTTGTATGTAATGGGAATATCTACTGACCCAACACTCCTTTGGCAATTTCCATCGGCGACTGTAATCACTCCTGTAGATGTTCTAGGGATTAATCCTAAATCTGCCAGTAGTTTCTCGGAACCTTCTCCCAACACTGTGCAACTAGCACCGCTATCCATAAGTCCAATGATCTCAATATTAAATATTTTCACCTTTAAATGCGGTCTAGGATCACCTTCAAACTTTTGAAACACCGGAACTTCAATAATTTCATCCACATTTTCTTCACCACACAATATTTGATCCACAGATATAACTTCATTAGGGACACTAACTTCTTCACATTCAATTTCATCACTTTCAAACGTAATATCAATTAAATCATTCACCACACTCACATTATCATTCACATTATTTTCGTGAGGGGAGCTTTCAAAAGCTTCATTTAGTTCTATTAAATTGTTTTCGACTTCGGATGTAGCATTCAATGAGTCGACTGTTCGTTTCCCGAAGCACTACAGTTGGGGCACGTACGGGTTATCACTCCCGGTTTACAGCACTTAAAGCAACATACACGTGGTCGAAACATACATGCACGGATTTTATGCCCAGACTTTTTACAAAATATGCACACTCCACTGGTATTTTCACCTTCATCACCTCGCGAAGATCCTTGCACATTTGTATCACTAGAATCACTCACATTGGCAGAATCACGTGAAGAACTGGCATTCGTTGAATTACTTGCGGCTGAATTTCGACGATTATTCGAGGAACGTTTTGGTATTGCACCACCGTTACCACCGCGAGCACTAGCAGAAATCGCATTCACTTCACGTCGTTCTGTATACGCGTACGATCGGTTGCGTTCCACCAGCTTTAGTTTTTCACAAAGCTCTTCCACACTGTGAATTTCCACAAGTAAAAGTGCATTTCTCAAGCTCGAGTGCAAATTTCGGCGAATTAATCTCACTTTTTCCACTTCTGATAAATCACCTTCTAACTCCTCAAATAAACTCAACATTGCCGCCACAAACACCTCCACATTCTCATTCTGCCCTTGTTTTCTCTCCTCAATTCTTTTGCGCACAGAAAAGTCTGATTCACTATCATAGAAGGCATTTAAAAACCGTACACTGAATTGTTCCCAAGTGCAGTTCAGCAACACATGTGAATATGAATCGTACCACGTCAATGCTCCACCACTCAGCATAAATCTCATGCTCCATTGTACTTCTTCCAGCGAAATTCCTTGTATCATTGCCATCCTTTGAACTTCCTTGAGGAAAATCCGTGCCTTTTTTCCTCTTCTATCTCCTGAAAAGCTCAGATTCCAATCCTTAACATGCAGAGGTTTCAATCGACGACCTCCAACAGAAGAATTCGGAGTGGACTGACGAGGGAGCATAGGGTCCTGTCTCAACATAGGGGGTTCAAAGGAAAGATCTCTTCTGGGACCAACGGAATTTGCTCTCGAAGATGCTATAGGGTGTTCCACAAACGAATTTTGAGCACTGCGTTGTTGAAAATTATCTAATTTTGTACTTAACAAATTCATCATGTTTGCCAAATCTTGAATAATTCCATCGTATCTCTTTAATGCATCGGCATAATTCATTTGATTGCTTGGGGAATGGTTACCCTGTACCTCCAAATGAGGATTAACATTGAGATTATTATTTGAGAAACAAAAAATTGGCTCAACATTCGCAGCAGTTGATGCGCTTGTATATGTGGGTTTTGATGTACCCTTATCATGCACCTCCACCGTCGAATTGGTGGCCATAGAAAAAGTCGCATCACTTTCATTTGGTGGTATTTGAGCACCATTGGATTGGGCAGCGAATAAATTTGGGGATTTTTCATGTGTGAAATTTTGTTTTAAAGCGTTTTTTGCAGCAAGTAACTCTTTTAACACTCTATTTGCACTAATGCGTTTCGGGTCTCTTGCATCAGATGTAAATGTGACTTTATTCTCAATATGTTTTAATTTGGCCAAATAATTATTATATGAGCCCCGAGTCAAAGCATTATTCTTTATATCATCACTGATTTCTTTACACAATTTAATCGCTTGATCACAAACTTCACCAAGATTACCCTCAATAGGTTCAGGCAATCTACCTTCTTGCAATAAAGTAATTAAAAATTCGCGACATTTATCAACTGTCCAATTTGCACAGTCGAAGCCCCTCGCAGTGAGCTCCCAATCCAATTCATCTGGTGCCAAAACTTGCACCATCCAACCCTCCATTTTTCACAAAAATTTTTTTCTACAAGGAAAGGGGAAATAGAAAAAATAAGACAGTGGTCGCTAGTGCCGCTCAAAAAATATCTTCTTCACAAAAACCAAAGGCAAACCGCCCACTCGCCACTCAAAGATAAAAAAAAAATTACGAAAAAAAAAAAATCTTGAAAATCTCATAAAAAGAAAAGAAAATCGCGAATGAGTTTAATTTAAAGTGAAAGCAAATTGAATAAATTTATTTTTAAGAGAAAATGCATCAAAGAAAATCACTGAAATTTTCCCGAAATTTTCAAACACCACGTGTGAGCTTGAAAAAATTGCAAAAAATCACTTAAATTAATCAGAAAAAATTCGAGAAAAATAAATTTAGCGGATTTTATATTGAACTTTAAACTGAACACTAATTAATTTTAATAAAATTAATTTTTTAAGGAAAATTTTAATTTTTAAGTCATGAGAAAAAATCCGCGTGGCGTAGAGCCAAAGTTGGGCGCCAATTTGTTAAAGTGGGAATTTTGTGGGGCACTTGCCTTTTATTTTTGTTGCGATGATGCTGTTGCTGTGGCTGCCTGCTGATGATGTTGCCGGGAGGATTCTTCGTCCTTCCGGCTCCTTGGACACTTTTATATTTTTTCTGAAAATAAAGACACACAACGACACGCGCGACCACACAACTTTACAACACGGGGAAGACTCACTCAAGACTGTGGCTGGGGAGTCCGGGAGGTCATGGCACTGCTCATCAACGGCGGAAACGCCGTTGAAGGCGTTTTGGAGAATATTTAAATTTTGCAACCGTAACAAAAGCTCCCATCTGGATGGGAGGAAGAATGAAAAGTTCTTCAAATAGGGTGTGCAGGAATATTGTGAGGGGTGAGTGCACTTTTGGGGGAATAGAGAGATATTATCTCATGCAGAAATTTCATACATACATATGGAGTAAACATCCCTCCGATAGTATCGGCGTGTTTGTCGTGAGTAAATACAACACTTTCGCACTCTAAGAATGTACATTTTGGGTATAGAGAGAAATATATAATTATGTACTCAAGATGGGAAACTTTTAGCTCAAGTTCCGTTTTGATGGTTTCAGTATACTCCAGGTTTTGGCATTCAGTGTAAGTATGGCAAAGGGAGGGGGTTGTTGGGGGGTTAGGGAGGTTGCCTGTGGCAAAAGGATTGGAAAGTTTTGGCAGAGGTTGAAAGTCGTTAAGTGTAAACTGAGAAAATACATTAGACTGAGGTGGTGCAAGTGTAAGTTTCCGTTAGCAAACACTAAAATCATCAGAATTAAATTATTTTAAACTATTTACCCCCAAACACACTGCAAATTTCACTTAAAATCAAGCAGTATTGCAATTAATTGAATTAATGTCTTTTCCAAATAAAAGTAGATTATATGTCTTTAATTTCATTTAAGAATTAAAAATTGCCGAAAGTGAAGCAATTAAAGTTCAAAAAAATGCTAAATAATTGAACAAAAAATTGCATATAAAAACGTGAAAAGTGCATAAAATTGCACAAATATGGTTAAGTTTTTTCATAACCATGGTATACCTTGAGACGTTCAACTTCAATGTCTGAAAAACATATTAGAATTTCTTGGACCACAACATATTCAAATCCCGCCAAAAAATACAAGAAACGCTCTAACAGCTTAAAATCTATAAAGTACAAAATCGCTCAAAACGACAGAAAGCCTATAAATTGCATAGAATCATTGGAAATTAAAAAAACATTGGAAAAAAATCAAGGAAGCACAAAAAAACTTTTAACAAAACATTAAAATTTCATAAAAATTATCAAAAAAAATCAGCAAACGCTCAATAGTTGAAAATCGACAAAATCGCACAAAAAATGCGAAACAAGTAGAAAAGTTTCAAGAACTTCAATGAAAATTAAGTAAGTAAGAACGTAAGACCTTAAAAAATCGAAAGTTGAGAAAAGTTCTGAGAGAACCTAATGATATTGATTAAAATATTGTGTTACAAAATCTCATTTTTTTTTAACCTTTTTCTACCCCTTAACTTTGAGCTCTTGCATTCATACGCCAACAATGAATTGTAGGGCTTAGAATTTTGGGGCGTTAGACTCACTTAGAATATACTGATAAAAATATTTCATCTAAAACAAAGTTTTCTAATGCTAATTCAGGCTAATTCTACTTTTAATTTCTCAAAGAATTATTCATCAATTTTATGTAGAAAAATAATTTTCTTCAAAACCATATTTAATTGTTCGCGATTTTTCTAATTTTCCTAACATTTTCCAGCCCTAATTGCGAAAAATGCTTGAAATGAATTTAAAATCCGCGAGCTTTTGGCAAAGTTCTCTCTGCCATTCACCCAAAGTATTCACATTGTCACTCAAATGATTCATTGTGTTGGAATTGAAATGTTAGCGTGGAAGTTTTCCACGAAAAAAGCTCCCCTGAAGTGTGAGCTTTCTGCAACAATACAGACCAATCATGGAGTTTTGCTGAAAATTCAATTTATCAATATTTTATTTTGCAAAAGTCTCAAATAAACTCAAGCGACTTCCTGTGTGACTTGATAAATTATTCATTGTAAAATAGGATTTAAATCTGATTGAACGAAGGGGAAAGGGGTGGGGTGGGTGGGTTTGTGCCATGGAAATTAGAGCAACTTTTTGGGGAAAGAGAGAGGGGGTGGGTATACGTAATTAAGGGGTACTTGACACACTTCTCATGACAAGAGTGTATTTGTCGCACCCCAAAGGAATTAATTTGCAGCACAAAATGTTTGTCCAGACACTCAAATGGGTCACACCGAATAAATATTTAACTCGGAGGTACTCCATTTGCAGGAAAGTATCCCAATCAAGAGATGTGTTTACAAACACCATTTTGGAAATGCCCCAACCCTTATTTCTTGCTCTACTCCCCCCGCCCACTATCTTATACATTTAGGGACTATATTTAGGTTTGAGAAGAAAAGAGGAAAAAGACGTGAGAAAATTTCCAAGTCGTTGACAACACATTGAAAGTTTTCTTTACTATCAGACATTCCATAAATCTATTGAGAGTTCTCGCTCATTCCCTCTCTCTTCCACAAATATCACCGCCAAAACTTTCACACAACATCTGCAATTGCACTCTGAACTTTATTGACGAGCCACAGTGGGATCCATACCTTAACTTTCTGAGGGGTAAAATGACTTTTGGAAATTCAACAATGATTATTTTTTGAAAATCTTGAAATTTTTATATCCAAGCGGAAAATCTCAATTTTTCTCTTTTTGTGCTCATAGATTAAAAGTCAGAGGTGTTGTTCTCTCTGAAGGTTTATATTACAATCAATTTCAATAAATTTGATATCATTTTGTATATAATTTATTTTCTTCGGAAAAATCATTTACTGTTACCATTATTTCGATTAATTTATGAGAGAGCGGGGCAAAAAAAGTCACTTAGGGGTTTCGAAAAAGCTCAATATATCATATTTCCTAGCTTAGATAGATCTGAGAATAGGGTTGTAGTGCAAAAAATGTGCTAAAGAAATGAGCTATATACATTTCGCTTTATCTGTTGGGAAAATTTAATAATTTGACCTTTTTTCAAACCCTAAATGACTTTTTTTACTCCACTCTCCTCTATATAAGAGTAAAATTAAAGAAACTTCTGATCATTTAGAAAAATAGTTATAAAAAGGAATTAAATATGTATAGCTGCTTAAACAGGCTTCAAACGGAGCCACGTGTCGTATATTTTTAAGATTTATTTTACTTTAGCAAAATACGAGTTAAATTTACTGTGGAAAAGGGCACAAGAGTTCTCACAGTACACACAGAGAAGTCCCTAAATTCAGATCCAGAGTCCATTGCTCGGAGGAAGTTAAGTTTTACACGCGCTGAAGGTGGTGAAACTTAATCATTTCAGCTGAGTTCCTCAAACACTCATCCCCTTACAGTAGGTACAGGGTGTAGGATAAACGTGGTCAGGGTGCTGAATGTGGTGGAATTTGAAAACGAGTAAATACCGTAAATACCCACTAGGCCATATACATAACATAATATGGAGGTTGAGATACACGAGAAGCCTCCGGGGCATTACTTGATTCAAAATTTTGTATGAAGAGAACAAAGCATCGACGTCCATTGACATGGAAATTATTTGGTAAAAGAAGCATCTCTTCTCTGCACAACCACCCCCCACTCAAAGAATATTTAGATGAGAGATGGGGTATCTTTCTGGCAAAACAAGTGGTCAAAGAGGAGGTTAATTCATATCAACTACAAAGTTGGAGAATTTATTTGAAGAGGAAATCAAATAAATGTTGCCCAAGTGAAAGTTTTTAAGGGAAAATTCAATAATCTCCGTAAGTTAAATATATAGTTTTGTTATATATAGAGAAGTAGATGAAAGTTTGTTAATTTTCTCCACAATATTCCTCTTTGCTTATGAACTTTTCCATAAAAGAGATCATTTTATATTACGGGGCACTTATTTGCCTTTATATGAAAAAGATTTTCCAACAAAGAAATTGATATATTATATATGCAAAAAACATGATGAAGAATAAACTAAAGGGTGGTGTACACAAGAAACTAAGAAAGAGTCTTATGCATAAGACAGAGTAAGTCCCCTAATCAAATTTATCTTTAAGTTATTGTAGGGCATTGCAAAATAAATTAATTAATAAATTAAGACGGTCAATCCATTGATCAATTATTGGTCAATCTCAGGTCAATACTATTTTCTCAATAATTAATTATCTATGCGGATCTATATTTTCTCAATATTGATACTATCAATATTGAGTCAACTACATAAATGTAACTCAATCAATAATTGATCATGGATTGACCAAATACTGTTCTTCAATTTTTGCTCAATTATTGATCAATTATTGCTCAATATTTTCAAAACATACCTAGCAAACAAATTATTGAATCAATAATCATGATTGAACCAAATTGACAACTAATTTAGTCATAATTGAATAATCATCTGATTGATCAATAGATGTTCAACTATGCGGACCTACATTGACTAAATATTAAGCTCAATAATTAATCAATTATTGCGAAAATGTCTTAACTGAAATTTTTTATGCGCTTTCTTTTGATCTGCTCTTTAAACTTGTTATAATTTTCCAAATCATTTTTTTTCCTGAAAAAAATAATTCTGATTTTAACCAATGAAAAAAAAACTTTTGTACATCACATCACTAAATTTATGATACCTTGCATGAGAACATAAATTCAACCCTATAATGTGAATGTCCAACAATCTCTCACACGACATGAGACGAATTCAATTCTCTTCATCGCACATCTTTTGGTATTTTTCATGTGTGGACTCAATTTGAGGATCCACCTCCCGCTTTCTTGTGCCCCTGAAATGTATCAATGTGGGAACAGAAGGCGGATATGATGGCAAAAACATTCTAAATTCTTCGTAATCTTGTGACATATCTGTCCAGCTGGATGATACGTTCCATTTTGGAAGAAAATCATCCCTCCTCTCCTCTTTTTTTGTGTTGCCATATATAGCACAAAGCCACCACATGGGAAGAATTGTGCTTGGGATTCGTATAGTATTTCTTGGAGAAAAGAAGCAGAGATCTTCCAAAGAGAGGAAGCAGGTCTTGTCGGTTGGGGATATTGAATTATGACATTGTTCGCTCCAATGAATTGACTTTCTTCAATCGACTCAACACAAGAACATGGGGGTGGATGCCACTTTCTTCATCCTCTATACTGCACAATTCCCTGTGTTAAACCCTCGCCCTGTGAAAGACGTTATTCAGTTCCCAGTCCTTTCTCAAAAAATTACCTTGCGGAGACATTCACCTGTCGTCCCTCGCTTTTGTGTCGATTTCTAACGACTCCCTTCTTTTTTTTTCACCATGCCAAGCAATAAAATTACTCTCTTAGAATTTTCTTTGCTTTATTATTTACTCTCGAGGAATGCAATAAAAAAATTATAAAAGCTGCAAAAGCTCGCAGAACATTATATTCTCCGGAAGAGCTAACTAATAAAGTACAAGACATGAAAAAAAATTTCTGTATTCTGGGGGAAACTGAGGGATTGCAAAAAAAAAACATCATAGCATTTTGCGTAATATAGATAAGTCTCACAAGACAGAATAATTGACAAGCAAAGATCTTTTCACAAATTCTACTCATTTTGTAGTTTTTTTTTTTTTTGCAGTTTAACTTCTTTTTCACGTCGTATTTTCATTTTTTAAGACAAGATTTGCAATTTAATTTCATTATATAGGTAGGTACCTATATTTTTTTTAAATACTATACAAAAATGATGTAGAAAGTCATTGAAAATTAAATTTTTAGCGTAAATTTTCAGGGAAATTTATATAGAAATTGTACCTAATGGAAAACTCTATTGTTTCTTTTGTTGATTTATCGCATTGAAAAGCATTTCAATGACCCATGAAAATCTTAAAGAAAGATAGAATCAGGAACAAAGAAAAGCATAAAACCCAGTTGACAAAAAAGAATCCAAAAATTTTTTATTCATGTTCAGATATAAGAGATTTAACAAAAAAAATTTTTTTTATGAAATATTTAAATTTTATAATAAAAAAAATGCTTCATATACGGATATTTTATTCACATTTTATGTCTTGTCGAAAAAAAAATGCTTTTATGCTATTGTACATAGTATAACATAGACAATTTTTATTTTTAAATTAAATGATACCAATTATGTGAAAATTAGTAGAAAATATAGAAACAAATTGCAGTAAAATATCGACGAAAAAAATATGACAAAATAAAGTGAGAGAAAAATTTTATTCAAAAAAAAACTCAAAATGCTTTTGCAAGAGGCAAAATGCAGAATGACTCAAATTCCACAAATCAAACTTTTTTCATGTGACATGTCCTTTTTTCAACATTTATTCGGTCAAATTATAAAATGTATCACCAAAAATTCTATTAATATATCAAAATGAATCCAGTATGTACAATTAGAATGATGAAAGCTTTTTCCAGGAAGACTTCAAAATGCTCGGAAAAGTTTCACTTTTTTCCTAATTAAATAAACTACATATATAAAATATATAATTTAGGAATCACTATTTTGAAATAAAAAAAAATGGCAGTGATACTATTACATAGAATTAGGGATGGGGTGGGAACGTGCAGGAGGATAAAGCATATGGAGAGTCTATCCTATGGTGCTGAATGTTTGGCAAAAGTGTCGCTGAACTGGAAAAATGTGTAATTAATTGGTGGACACTTTCATTGGCTTAACGAAGGGTTCAGGCAGCAAATCCCCTGAAAAATAATCAATTCGTCTTGCTGTAGACAAAGATGTTGAGCTTTACGAAAAGGTCTTCTTACATTTGGATTAAGATAGAGTTCAAGGGAAAATTTTTGCAGGCAAATTTTTTTCTATTTCATTCCTTTCCTTTCTTCGAGATATTTTGGTTTATATAACACGAAAGCTCTCCTAAAATAGTGAAGAAATAAATTCTTCTTCACATGCATAAGTTTTTAATGAATGGAAAGCATTTTGAAGTCTCTTTGAGATATTTTCTTATACTTTTTTTTTTAAAGGAAAAGTCATTGAAACAAAAACAACTTAACTCTGTGAGAGCTTTATTCGACTTTATCATGTAAACAACATAATGGAGTGTTTGAATTAATAAAACTGCTTTTTCCTTAATTGCACTTTCATGTTTAATTCATGCAGACAAACTCCCAAAAGTGTGTCTAACACAATTTCAAATGGAAGCATGCCAAAGAAAATAATCCATAAAGTTTTGTTTATGATAACTGAAGTTCTAAAAAAAATCTTCAAATTTCTGATAGAGTTTGGAAATGTTTTTTTTTTATTATTTAAATTTTATTAAAAAATTTATAAAAATTGCTTTTTCATGGCTTATAAGGCCTAATAATAAAACATAAATCTAATTTTTAATGTGTAAAAATTAACTAAAATATCTTCGTTAATCTTTCAGTTAAAAGAAGTTTTAAAAACTTCCAAAAATTTATTAAAATTCCCTTTTACTTTTTGCGTTTATTATACCAAATATGATTGAAATTTTTACGAAGTCTCATTTCAAAATTGTCCAGAAAAGTCAATTATTACCCAAAATTCTCGAATTTACGCGTAAGAAAAATTCTTAAGCTCTTCTTTACACCAAATTTATTCAATTTTTGTGAAGTTAATTTTTTTTTTAAATTTTTATGCACTTAAAGTAAAGAAATTGTCCATCATGGGCTAATCCTGACTAGCCCTTTCTTATTCTTTATAATTTTTCTTATGAAAAAGTTTCTTTAACCCTTTCTTCTGTTTAAATGCCTTTCTTTGATCCCAGTCAAAAAAAAATAGAAAAAAAACTTTAAATATTTCCTTCAAGATAATATATTGTGCATACCTACTACCCTCTTTTGATGCAACTTCTTCCATGAGATTGAAAGCAGCCGGGGAATTTTGTTATTTACCTTATAAACATAAATTGTGTATACATGAAAATATTTACAACATGAGGCACCGCCAGAAAAGCTATGGAAGCAGTAAATTTCAATTATGCAAACTTACCGCTTTGGAACACCTGAAGGAACTTCCTTTAGCAGCACCACGCGTTGTAGCTTTTGCATGAAAATTGCCCACAAATGCAAGTTGATGTGGCTCAGGAGGGCGTGGAAGGGTGGGTTGGGGTGATGGGGGTCAGAAAGTCAATTTCCATTGGCAAGATTGCGGATTTTCTTTGCCACGAAAAATTTAAAAGCACATCCAAAGATGGAATCTCACTACATACATACCATATGTATGCTCTTCTACTCCATCAGGGAGATCTCCCCTGTGGCCGTGCTACCCTTGATACTACCCCATAGCACATACATAGCTTGTTCCTCAACATGGTGACAAATGGCTTTGGCATTGGATGGTGAAGACAAAGAGGAAACAATATTGCTTCTCGCCAATTTGAAAAATCACATCACCACCCCAAACATATATAGCGTTTATTTGGCTAAACATCCCCCCACACCACCGCCCTCCAATCCATTGCAGCGAAATGGAATTTTCTCAGAGAGTTTTCTGCATGCAATAAATTTTATCCAACAGCCATGGCAATAATGCAAACACGGCACTCAAATGGCATTTTAAATCTCTTTCAAATTTCCCCAAATAACTCACAATGTCTTGTGCATGGAGTAAAGTAAAGTGATCCCCGAATGGGGAGCATTTTGTAACATCACTCCCTTAAAATGTATATATTTTGCGAATAACAAACACATCTTTTATTTGCTCGCGGTGGGTGAATGCACAAAACTCTTATCATTGTAAAAACTTCATGTGCGCGCACCCCGAATGATGCAAATCCAAAGCAAATTGCACATGAATATTGTGTGGAATAAAGTTTTCTTTATTGTCCATGGCACGGGGAAAAATTTTAGGGTCTGCAGTATTCAATCCCGGGGGTATTCTGCTCAATCCAAGCTAGAAAGCTCGTAGTTCGTGTATTTGCAGTTGGATGTGTTCCACATTCAATTCCAAAGCTCGTAACGCCAGCCAAGTAGAGGCGTCCATTGCGAGGGTTCGTCCACATGAGAGGACCACCCGAGTCGTACTGTTAAAAATTAAAATAAATTTAAATTTAAAAGTGATCTAAACGTTGAAAACAAAATACTCGTAACGGTCTTATCACATTTAAGCTTTGGATAAGATGGAGTCGAAAGCTCAAGGCTCAAATTGGGCTCTGACGAACATGGAAAGTTTGCAAAATAAATTAACCTCAAGGGCTTTAAAGTTTTTAGCATTCACGTAATCTGGTATTTTTCAATAAAAGGTGCTTATTCGTTTCTATATGGGAAAATTAACATTTCCAGGAAATATTCGGAGAATCAAGAAAGAAAGAAAAAACATCGGCTAAGAAAAACCAGCAAACACTTGCTAAAAACTTTTAAAAAAAATGACATCACTAATTTGATTTATTTCTTTTAATTTATAAAACACTCACGTCAATGTTTCATCATTTAGGTGGTCACTGTGGCCAATTTTACTTTTTAAATAGTCTCAAAATAAAATTTGTTTACTTATTGTGATGTAGGTAATTTCACATACTAGTCGAAAAAAAAATTAAAAAACATTTTCTTTTTGAGAGAAAAGCAAAGTCAACTTTGAGGTTAGAAAATCGGATTCTGTGACGTCAGTCTTTGTATTTTTAATCGTTATAATATGGAGAAAGTTTTTTACACGAGATGTAATAAAATATCGTTTACTCGGCCGAATCACATTTTATAACGGAACAATTAAAAATTATTTATTAGAAACATTTTCTTTAAAACTTCCCTATATTTTGTTAATGAAATAATTTTTTTTCCTTATCCCAAAAATTGATTTAAATTATTTTCATTTAAACGTACTAGATTGGCACATAAGTTAAGAATTTAATGCGCATTTAAAGTTCGATTTGTACCAATCTTTATACGTTAGTTAGTTTCAAATAGATGCAATTCACTTCAACTAATCCAGTGAAAACTTGTAAGCTAAAATGTCTTTTATAGCTTGAAAAAGTAAAGCAATGAAAATCAATGTCTTAAGCAGTGTGGGACTCTTTACGACATTCCACCATCGTGGTGGAGCCAAAAAAAAAGTCAAAATAAAAACTTTTCAAACTTTTCAAAGCACCAAGTTCAAGTTTTATCCAGAACTTCGTCATAAATTAAACTGTAGACGAAAGATAAAAAAAGAGAATATGGTACAGGGAAGTTACTCACCTGGCAGGTATCTCTTCCTGGTGTAAATGTGCACAAATGCGATGCCAGAATATTGGGATTATTGAGCCTCGAAGTGCAAACAGAATTCGCCACAACGTCCAATGTTACCCTCATGAGGCGATTACTTGTCGGCCCACCAAAATCCAACGTTCCCCATCCCGTAGCTTCCACCCGCGCACCCTGTTTTTTGTAGCCCAGAGCAACGGAAAAGATAGAAATCATTTAGTGCAGAATTGCAGAAAAGTCTCTAATTTCATTAATGCACCTCTCCGGTACATTTTGATCGATTTGCTAGGTTTTTTTTTTCCTTTTTTTTCACGATGTGAGAAATGATCAGACTATGATTTCTCGGGTAAAATGGTAATTTATACAGGGCGAGCTTTGCTGGGAGGAAAAGCGTGGAAAAGTGCATTGTACTGAGGTGAGATTTAATTACTAGATGGACTTCGAATGTCCTCATAAGCTATGTATAGTATATAGTACTTTAATGAATTATCTGTTGAAAAAAAAAAGCTTCAGAGAAAGCTCAACAATACCTACCTATTTTTTTAATTTTTTTTTAATAAAAAAGAAATATGTTCAGTTCACAAAAGCTTTAGAGAAAAATTCGTTAATTTAAGACTTTCAAAAAATATATAAAATTTTCCTAGAAAACAACCCCAATTCAATGGTCTGTATTGAACAATTTGGATAGGAAAAAAAAGTTGTCTATGCCAATTGATCCATCGCTAAAGCTCTTCAAAAAATTTTGCTGTGCTGAATAAAAGTTTCACTGTGCGGGGGTGTGTTTGTGAAAGCTTTAGCAGAGAGAGAGCGTGCGATTGAGCGTGGGTTTGTCAATTAACTCACCAGAAAGGTGTTTGTCCGCTGGTCAAAGGGGAGGCAGACTGGCGCCACACCAGGGCTGAAGACAATATTGGTCTGTGGCTGCACCAGGGCGATGTCATTGCGACTGGGATTGGGCGCATAGCTTGGATGAACAATAAATCGTGCGACAGTGAGGAGACGCGTGTGGGGTGTCTCATGCCCAACACTCAAATCATGCTCACCAACAAGGAGTCCAGCATTACGTACAGGAACATTTCTCGTGCAGTGGGCAGCAGTTAGAGCATGTCTGTGAGAAACTGTCGAGTAGGTAGAACATGCGGGAGAAATTTTGAGGAAAAGCATTTGGGAAATGGAAAAGTTTCATATGTAGGTGGGTATAGCTACTAACTTATCGTTGCACCGCAAATCACAGTTCTAATCCGAGAATCCACTAATCCCGCCATCATTGGGAATTCATTTACGCCCGTCTGGGTGCCACCAACAATTCTCGTCTAATTACAAAGTTTTTGTCAGTGAAATTGCAGGAACACCATGCAGGTGATTGGGGGTGAGGGGGAGTGAGAAAGTTTTATTTGTGCACACCTACCGAACGTCTCTGACCACATTGGCATGCCCTTGCTGTGATGGTGCAGAGAAAGCGTCCACCACGAGATGTTCGGGGAGTCCTTAAACCCACAACGAGAGTTCTGCCAAAAGCTTCCTGCGTCACATGGGTATTACCACAGAAGGTATCTGCTCCAGCAAGGGTTGCGAGTCCCTCCCGTGAGATGAGAAGTCGGTCATTCACACAGTTTGTACTCTGAAAATACCCCCAAAAAGTTATCAAAACTAAGGGATAGATTCTAATATAAATCTTTCAAATCTTTCTTCGTCAGTTATAAGATTTTTGGTATTCTGGGAATAATCTTATAAGAATTTGATATTTTTTTTTCTTTAATCGAGTTTTTTTTTTAAGGAAAATTACTTTTCCAGGCATCTTTAAAGTTCTTTGTGGCTGTTTTCTGGAGCAACTAATTCTTTATTTTTTTTTATAGAACGGCAATAGAACGATTTAAAAACTCCATCTGTCAAAATCTTGCAATAAACTTTTAAGGCTTTAGAAAAGAATGAAAAGATTTTCCACAGAATCTACCCCTAAAAGGAATTTATTCAGGTTAGTATGAAGGATGATCCTCTATCGCAGAACAATTTTAACCCATCTCATCTTGTAGAGGAACATAAAAAATAGAAGAATCGCGAGAGAAACTCCCCAATATCCACTGGGATCACATCGAAAAGTGCAGTGAAAGTACATTCCGGGAAAACATAACCTCAATTTGGGAACAACATTTAAATGAATAGGAGGAACTCCATTGTGTTCGACCAGCGTGGCATCGGGACCTCTTGAGCTTCTTTATAACCTTCCCAACCCAATCTGCCTACCCGGATGAAGATTTGAATGATTTTTGCTTCACTTCTGTCTCCACTCCAAGAAGAGAAAAAAAAAACTCAACGACGGGAAGTCCGGAAAGACAGAAGTGAAGCAAAAATCATTCAAATCTTCATCCGGGTAGGCAGGAAAGGTTGGGAAGGTTATAAAGAAGCTCAAGAGGTCCCGATGCCACGCTGGTCGAACACAATGGAGTTCCTCCTATTCATTTAAATGTTGTTCCCAAATTGAGGTTATGTTTTCCCGGAATGTACTTTCACTGCACTTTTCGATGTGATCCCAGTGGATATTGGGGAGTTTCTCTCGCGATTCTTCTATTTTTTATGTTCCCCTACAAGATGAGATGGGTTAAAATTGTTCTGCGATAGAGGATCATCCTTCATACAAGCCTGAATAAACTCCTTTAATTAATTTGCAGAACTATAAAAAAAATTATATATTTAATTCTTCCGCCCACTGAACGGTTTTAATTAATTCAATACAAAAACGTGAAAATTGTAATTCAGAATTAGCTAGAAGGGCTGGAAATTTCATAAAAAATATTAAATTATATGTAACATATAATATTTGATTTGTTTTTGTTTCACAATAATTATTTTATTTAAAAAAAATTGTAATTTACTTAATTCATGATAAATATAATAAAATCCATTGAACCATATTTTAATTATTCAAACTTTATACATTGATTGTGTACATATTATTTATATTTTTAATTTAATTCCCTCAATGTGCTAAAATTCAAAATATAATTAACTCAACTGCAAAACACTGCATTTTCAACCCTGCAGCGGAATACTTTAAATAAGTATTCTGGAAAAAAACAATGTGAAAAAATAACCCATTTTCCGAGAAAAAGAGCTTTCTATGCAAATATTTTTGAGCATAATACGCGGAAGAAAATATTATCGCGAAGATTAAATTCTCAGAAAAAAGAGATTGAAACAAACCAGATTATTTATCGACTTTGGTATATTATTTGAGTAAGACATCTGAAATTTTTATTAATACAAATATTATGTATCACGCAGGTAATTATTGGAATTACCATGTGTAGATAGAATGAGAATTAATCGCAAATTTTGCAATAAATAGAATATTCTTCAATAAGAAAAATTCAAAGACAGAGAACGAGATGATTCATTTAAAAAAAATGAAAACAGTTAACGAAAAAAAACTTTATTAAGTGTCAAATAAATATTCAAAAGCAAAAACCTAAAAAATTTTCCAAATTTTCCTATCAAATAAAATGGAATGAATTTTCTAAAATCATCTTAAAAAATTTACTCTTCATTTGCATCTTTGAATGTTGCGTTAAAAATATATACATATAATACAAAAATAAAAGAAATGAGCAAAATGCTTTAAATAAGATGCGATTAAAGAACATAAAATGCTAAAAAATAATTGCAGAAAAATCCTAGAAAATCTATAAATGTGGAGAACATGTTGATTTAATTTCAAATTATTTTAATCAAAATTTTAATAAATAATTGAATAAATAAATAAATATGTATTGAATGAAATGAATGTATAAATTTCATTTAAAATTTGTGAATTATTCAGACCATTTTTTTAGCTAACAATGGATGAATATTCATTTTAAAAAAAATGTCAATAAATTCCCAATAGTCAGAACAGAATATTCAAAATTATTCGCGAAGGCCACTTTGTGAAAAAGCTTCTCCTGGATAAAAAAAATGTGGAAGAATTTTCATGACAGTTGACCTGAGTTTTTAAGTAAATTAAAATTCTTTAAGCCTCAAAAATTAATCTAGAAGTATCACAACAACACAGAAATGTTAGCTACAGAACATGGACAAAACATTAGTATAATGGGCCTCATTCAGCGACCAAGAAAACGGAAATCTATTAATTTTTTACTGAAATTTCATGATTTCAAGGGAATTTCAAGGATTTCTTGGTCGCTGAATAAGTCCCAATATTTCATGTAGCTCACGATTGGTAGATCAATGATGTTGCACTGAATATGAGCGATCATTCCGGCGGGAGCAATGGCTGTCCATCGGCAATTCTGTGCTCCAGTATATCTATTCGGGAAGCCGGGGGAGAAGACATCATAACTCCTACCGGGAAGAAGGTTCTGCCTGAAATCACATCCCTGCTGACCCCCAACAAGGGTCACAATGACACCCAAAACGACAACTACAAAACAACCAGAAAAAAAAGAATGTAAAATGCATCTCCCTTTTCCAACCCCGCTCAAAAAAAAAATGAGAAAAAGATTCCTCTCGTGTCGATTGCGCGATTTTATTTGCCATTTGGCGCGCCAAAGTGACTCCCAGTTGTAGTGTTCAACACGATATCAAATACCATTATTGTACCATCACCTGATAAGAATTTATTGAAGTGCATTTACCTGCTTGCAAAGTATCTTTCATTTCCTGTGAGACACCTCTCTCGCGGGGTGGGCAACGATGATGATTGAGGGTAACGTTCTTGATGCAAAAAAAAAGAATATCTTTCTTTTCCCAATTTTCTTTTTACCACTTTTCAGTAAGAACCTTCCTTCTCCAACCACTCAACGCGGGATACAACAGAACATGAAAACACTCTCACAGCTTTTTCTTTCGCGCGCATTTCAATCGCAAACGTGTTGTCACACCATTAATTTACTTCTTCTTCGCATGTGATAAGACAATAAATTAATTACAAACACAACTGCCGAAATTATCATGATAATTTTGTGTGCTGAAATTCACAAAATTTGCTCTTCCAAGTCAAAAACACCCAATTGTGAGCTTTTCCCTCCACACAGCCCCGGGGGAGGGTGTTTTTTCATGTGAGATGGAATGAGAAGTATACAGCATAATGTAAGCAACATCCAGCTAAATAAACATCATACATTTGAATGCCAATTGTTGAGCAATTGACGCAATTTCTCTCTGTCAATGGCAGAAATGATAAGAAATTCACGGAACAACTCTCTCTCTGTGTTCTTGACACCCACACACATTTCGTTGCATTTTCCACACACATACTCCTCGCATCCCATTCCTTTCTCCCTTTGAAATGTGCGTGAAAATGTTCACAAACACAAGATAACAAAGGGAAATATAATAGGCAATGTGAAGAGCTTTCCTCTCCTGCTACATAAAGAAGGGCTTCAGTAGGCATTAAGTGAAGGAAAGCTCATGAAAGCTCTATGGAAGAAAGCACAAAGTTTGAGGAGTTTTGGAAGACAAATTGAAATTCATTTTATCTCCATGAAACACATAACTTTTAACACTTCAAAGGATTTTCCTAATAAATGAAAATTTTTGTGTGAAAAACGAAAAAGGAACTTCCAGCTTATTCTTTAAAAGTCCTTCTTTGAAAAGTTATTATAAAGTTTTAAAGTTTTTTTTACCAGGATAGTAAGATGAAAAATTACATAGTTTCCTGCTGCTTCTTCACGCCAAGTATGCATTTCTATTGGATATTATAATTTATGTTTTGAAGTTTTTAATGCTAATCAATAATTCAAGGAAAAATGGTAATTTTATATTCTTTCAAAGAACCTTATAAGTTAGCTAATTATTTCATTATATAACTAGCTAATGAACTAGTTAGCTAACTACAGTCGTGTCTGCGTAGTAGGACCGTCGTCAAAAAAACTTCTCCGCGGTAAAACGGCTTAAGAATAAGGAAAATTGCCTCCAGAGTGGGACAATTAGTATCCTGCTTTTCCAATAGTACTAATTGTCCCACTCTGGAGGCAAATTTCCTTATTCTGAAGCCGTTTTACCGCGGAGAAGTTTTTTTGACGACGGTCCTACTACGCAGACACGACTGTATTTCAATAACTAAGAAAATAACTAAGTTAATTCATCTAACTTATTAGTTGTCTAAATAACTACCTAGTTGATTAGCTAACAAAGAGACTAACTAATTAATTATCTATCTATCTAACTAACTAACTAACTGGAAAGCTATTTTCATAACTTACTAATAATCTAGATAAGTTACAGGCAAAATAACTAATTATCTAGCAAGAAGATTAAATTTTTTCAAATTCTTTTTTTTTATAATGTCACTGAGAGCATGAAAATGAATGAAAAATATTATTTTAGTCGTTACATATAAGTACTTAGTTAATTATTTATCTAGAGCTAGTCAGATAGATCCTACATACTGGATTATCTAGTATCTGACTAGTTCTTGATAAATAATTAACTAAATACTTATAACGACTAAAAAAATTTTTCATTCATTTCTAGGAGATCTGTCACAAAATCAAAAAGAACTTGAAAAATATTTTAAATACCTACATCGAAAAATTTTCAAAAGTCGGAAATCAGTGGGAAAAAATTAAAAGCCACGCCTCCATTGCAAGTCCATAATCTTCTTTTAAAATGCGTCAAGCATATGCTTCAGTGAAGCTACTGAGCAGCAAGAAAAAGCTCAAAATTTGAAAGCTTTGATTTTTTATTGATCCGTCTTCATGCCCAGAAAATATTTTTCAAATGTTTTAATTAAAATTATTATTTTGATGTTGGAATTTCAGGAGCAGTTTCAAGGCCATGTACAGAGCTGCAGTTCGTAGGAAAAGACAGTATTTTCACCGCATGGCATCAAGAGGGCGTCATTGATGGAGCGGCATTGCCAGAAGAACGATGGATTGTAGGATGGGAAGAGTCGTGGGAGTTGATCTATGGTGCAATCAGGTGGAGGCCCATAGCCATCGTGATCTCCATTTCCTCCACCACCACCTCCACCTCCACCGCCACCACCGCCGCCATTACCATTTCCGTTATCAGTACACGGAGGGCACGGGGTGGTCGTTGTTTCCGTTGGACATGGCGGACAGGCGGTTGTTGTTGTTGTAATAGGCGGACAAGGGGGGCATTCGTCTAGTGGGAGGGATCCAACTGATTGAGGATCTCCGAAGAAGACCACAAAAGCCAGCAAAGCCACAAAACCTTTCAAAGTAAAAAAAAAAAGAATTTTATCACGACATTTCGAAGCTTATGCGTATGCTTCATCAGGCACATAATTCTGAGGAATTTTATTTAAATTCAAAACCAAACAACCACAAAAATAACGTTCACTTAATTGATTATTTTAATCACTATCACAAATTATTAAACGAAATAGACGAGGAAAAATTTTCCAAAAATATTCGAAAAGTTTAGCTACAAAACCACCTCACCTTTCATCCTCACTACTTAAGCACCAACCAACAAATAGTGCCTTCTTTCCGGAACTTTTGCCAATTTATACAAAAGCAGTGCAATTAGAATGTCATCGGTCTTCCGCATTGAAAATAAATCTATATCGTCGTCACTCCATCAGATTACAAGAAAATTCAAAGTACTTCTTTTTTCATTAAATAGCGACAAATTCCGAGAATTTCTCCCACGAAATTCAGCATTGAAAGTTCTTCCCAGCATGATGGATGAGCCATGTCGATAAGATATTGGATTTTTTTTGTGTGTATAGATTTTGGTTTTGGGGCGTTTACTTGTGAAAATTGTGAAAAGGTCTTCAACAAATCAGTGCTGAGTTCCAAGAAAACCAAGAAATTGTATAGATATTCGTATTTTCCGTCAAAAATGAGCTTTTTCCACAGAAAATTCTTCTGTGAGGAAATTCCTAAAGATTTTTTTTCCTGGAAAATATTTCAGAACGATTTCCTCTTTAAAGGGAAATTGAACTGAACTAATTAATTAAACAATCTATTGACATTTCTGGCTTTCATATTGAATTGAATTCTTTTTTTTTCCGAGAGGATACAAGAAGTTAGGAGTTTGTTCACTTTTATTTCGCGTTATAATCTCATCAAATCCGCTAAATAAAAGTTTTTAGGTGGACGATAAAATGAAAATTCAAGGAATGTTTCTTAAAGAATACTCAAGAATGTAACAGAACAAAAATGAACAGACTCCTTTGAGCGTAGATTGAAAAATTCGCATGATTTTTTTTTCTTTTCTAATGAATGAATGAATGAATGAATGAATGAATGAATGAATAATGGTTTATTATATCCAAGAGATACATGGTTATCTATAATAGGACTATATATTACATTTTATGTATATAAATTTTAATAGTAAAATTTAAGTAAATAAAAAGTAAAAGTAAAGTTTAAATAAATAGTATAAATTTTAATCTCCAGAAAGAAAGAATAAACTAATTAGGTAATTTCACAATTAGGAATTTCGTTTTAGACTTAAGTTTGAGTATCTAAACAACCCCCAAAATTCAAGTTTTTGCTAAAAATTACATTTAAAAAAAAAGAACAAAGAATTTTCCAACGTTTTTAAAAACATTAAAAGTTAAAGGAAAAATGAAGAAACTATAAAAAAAAAGTATCAGACGTTAGAAAAGATTCGCCAAACGTAATGAAATGTTAAAAGTTGTAAAAGAAACGTTAAACATTGTCTGATTTTTACGATTTTCGTGTTTAAACTTTCCCTATGGAAATTCTAAGCTGCTCCTGTGTTGCTCTTAACAACTAAACTTTATTATAGCCTTTCAACTGAAAAGCTTTGAAATTTCTTTCGGAATCTAATCTTAAAAATTTCCTACATAAATGAAAAGACATGGAAAGTTATTTCTGATCAATTTTTTATTGAGAAGAATAGGCTGTAAGGCAAGAAAAGAAAAATGTAAGTATAAAAGGTATAAAAGAGAAAAATTATTTATATCTCTCCTCTCACTTTTCCTGTATTAATTTGTGTATGGAAAATGCGCAAAATGAGCTCTTATTTTAAACCCCAATTCTTCATTTACTTCAGGCGCTTTTCCTGGCTTTTCCGGAGCTTTTCCAGTAGACAATGCAAACTGAAAAACAAGTATAACTTTTTTTTAAAATCTTCTATTCTCTCTACATTACGAAATTTTTCATTTAGCAGGGATTCTAGGAGTTTCCGGCGGAAAATTTTCACTGATTTTCCAACGGATTTCGTGTCTGTTCAGCTATGCATTTCTACACCGTTGGTCCGATCGCGATGAAATTTGGTACAGAGGCTCCCTATATCAGGCGGTTTCGAGTGGCCGTATTCATTTGCTCCCCGAAGCCTCCCTTTTTAGCGCCCCCATATAAAATTCATGTTTTTTTGACTACTTTTTGAATTTGGCGCCCTTTTTGGTACATTTTGTTGAAGAGAAAATGAGATGGGTGCATTTCACCGCTATCCATCTCCCTCACACATTCAGTTTTTCGTAGTTTTCTCGCGTTTTCCACCGAATTTTCCGGGGAAATTGTGTTTTTTGTGACCAGGAAAACACTTTTGAATTTTTGGCATCAAAAACTCCAAAAGTCACGAAAATCCATTTCCGGGAAAAAAGTGCGTGTAAAATCCCCAACCGTCAAAATTTCTGCCAACCCCTAATTCGACACGAAGGAGCTCCTTGGGGGCCCCGGAGCACCCGTAAGTGCCCAAGGAGTCCCAAAAATGCGGTTTATGCCAACAAATTAAGTGAAAAACAAGGAAATCCCGAATTTTGTCGAAATGCAAAAAAAAAGTTCGTTAAAGTTCAAACTTTATTATTTGAACCAGACACCACAAAACGCAGAGTGAGACGAAAATATTTTTCCTCATGCCATCTCGCTTAATGCTTGGAAAGCCAATGTGTCTCGGATAACTTCCACAGGTTGGAAAGTTCACTGGAAAGCAGACACGTATTTTGACGTTTATTGTGAAATCAAAATAAAATTCATGCTCTATTTTCTCGCGCTTTTTCACCAATTTCCCAAAGGTGTGAAGGAAAATTGTACGTATGAGCGCGAAGGGTGAATGGCGTAGGATCAAATTACAGTGAAGTTTGTAAAATATTTCATTTCTTTCCATTAGAATTGAACGTGTGAAGTTTGCCTGGGTGAGGTCCTGCCAAAGTGGCGCGAAAAGGCGACGGGATGCGTCGATCTCAGGGCTACAGCTACCAACCGCTGCCCCAGAGTGCTCCCTCTACGAGTCACGATGCCCTCGAGGAGGAGAATGAGCGCATGGCGGAGGAGTTGAAGGGAAAAATTGGAGCACTCAAAACCCTCACGATTGACATTGGGAATGAGGTGAGGCATCAGGATCGCCTCCTGGCCGGCATGGATGACGACATGGAGTCTACTTTTGGTGTCCTGAAGAACACCATGGGCCGCGTACTGCGCCTCGGCAAGGGCGGGCATCGAAACTACATGTGCTACATGTTCCTCTTTGTTCTGGGCATCCTCCTGCTCCTCTATGTTGTCCTGAAGTTCAGATGAGGCTCCTCCGCAGCTTGAAATTCCCCCATAGAGGAATAATATGTATATGAAACATTTCCTTCTTTTTTTTGAACCCTCTTCCGGAGGGGGTGGGAGTATTTTAAAGTTTCCTGTTTGAAGCATTTTGGATTGGAAAATAATAAATTGATGGATATTGAAAAGTTTTATGATGTTTCTTTTAATTTTCAGTTTGAAAGACAAATTAGAGGCTGAAAGACTTGAAATTTTGGTTTAAAATAAGATTAAGGGCAAGTTTCCTGCCGACGCTCCTGTAAGGAATTCTTGTCTATAGGCTAACATTGCTAATTAATCAATCCAATCATTTAAGTCTTCTTTCTAATCTTAATAAAGTCCTTTTTCTCTTAAAAAATGAGCCTAATTTCATCAAAATCGATCCATTTAAAAGGAAAATAATTCTTTGAGAACATTTCTTTTATAATTCAAAAAATTCTGAAAAGGGCTCTCAATTGAAAAATCCCAAATAAAAGCCAAGTCTTATGATTTATAAAGCCCATTTTATTAAATATTCTGCATTAAAATTTCTTTACAATTCACAAAATATACATATAAAGCTCCCCCTTAAAGCTATGCGCATTTAATGCTTCGGAATTGTATCGAAAATTGGTAAAGAAATGCAATTCCCATAGTAGAGACATTCATAGATGCCATGCCAGATGCTAAAGGAAGAATCTTCCACGAAATTCTGCATGTGAAGTTGTTGAGCAATATTCAAAAATAACTTTCCTTCATTCATGGCAAATTTATTCCATTTCACATTGAGAAGAGAATCATTCACAGGTGTAGGATTCCTGAAAAAGGAAATTAAAAACAAAGCTAAGTGTCAAAAAAATTAGAAAAGTGAAAGAAAAGGGCAGAAAAACTAAACAAGAGTCCTAAAAGAAAAAAACCACTAAGAATGCTGAAAGTACATTATAAAAAACGTCAAACGTTAGAAAAAAGGATTAGATGTTTGAATAAATGTCAAATCTTGTAAAAGAAATGTCAAAAATTAATCTTCAAACGATAAAAATTACGTCAACCGTTAAAAGAACAACTTCAAACTTCTGAAACGACAAATATTACAAATCATCAAACGTTAGCAAGAGAATCTTATAATTGAAAGAGAAGCGTCAAACGTTAAAGAATATATGAAACGTTAGAAAAAAAACTTCAGGTATTAAAACGAAATTGAAATGTCTAAAGAAGTTAAACCTTAGAAAAGTTTTACCTAGCTTTTGAGACGTCAAACGTTAAAAAGTAATCATATATTGGATCATCTTATATTTCGACAGAATTTTAACCTTAACACTTGGAGGACCCAACATTTGGCACAACGCGGAGGATCAAATTGGTAATAAGTACCAGCTGATAAAATATGCTCAATAATTAATTATTAATCAGTTTAATGAACAAGGATCGAAAGTTTCACTAATTCTCAATCTCCTTCAAGCATTCCTACACCGAATTACTAAATATTTAATTTAGAAAATCGTCACTGAAAAAAAATTACGTAGAATCGATGCAAAATTGCCAATTGAAACGACTTTTTTAGCTACAATTTTACATAATTTATTATTGCGCCTGAATAATCACAAACTTTGATTCTTTAAGTAACTTTTTAATCACTTCCGGCAATAAAATTAGTCCACATTAATGATTTTTACCGAGGAAAAGTGAACAAGAGTACTTTATTTGGGAAATATGGGGAAACATAACCTCAAAACCACGGCAAAAATGTATGGGATTTTGACTGGTACTTATTACCAATTTGATCCTCCGCGTTGGATTCTGACTTTGACCTCAATTATCTTCCAAAGAAAAGACTTTTCTCGAGATTTTCTTTCTGCTATCTTAAAGTAATTAAAATTCCCTACACATAGATGCTAAATTCATCGAGATAAGTCCAATAGATTTTATTCTGTGACAATATTAAGGTTTCAATTGGTACCAATTACCAGTAAAGTCCTCCGAGTGTTAAAAATCCATGTGAAATAAACTGAAATGTATGAAAAAGCAGTCTGCGTAAATATTAGATGACCCAATATTAAAAATTAATGTCAAACGTTTAAAAAGATTTGTCAAATGATATTTTAATCAACAAAAAAATTCAAAACATCTCTTTCAAACGATTTCTGGCTAGGCCTCTGGAAAAATCTAGCGAAGATTTGCTTATAATGTATGAAGAATAAAAATATCCTGCTGAAAATCATCGATGAAGAAATCATGGTGAAGATAAAAAGCTGAAAAATTATGGAAAAAATAGAAAAATTTTAAATAAAGATTTAGCAAAATATTCGCAAAATTATGAGTATTTTCAGAAAACATCTTAAAAGAAATATTCGCGATATTGAGAATGATTCAGTCAAAAAACTCTTATTAAACTTAAAAGATGTTGTAATATTCTGACAGTGTTTTTAAATCGTTCTATTGCCTTTTTATTGCAAGCGAAATAAACGAAATAAATGATTTTTTTCCACAAAACAATCAAAAATATCTCTAAAGATGACTGGAAAAGAAAGTTTTCTTTAAATCCAACAATAAAGAAAGTAAGTATCTTCTAAAAACTTTCACGAAATTCCAAAATTCTTACAACTGATGAATTCAACCCCATTCACGACATTCTAAAAAAATTCTTTAATATAAACTACAATGCCAATAAAATTCACTCTCCAGCTAATCTTTTCAAGCACAACTATCTAACGAAAAGTTATGCCTCTAATGCTTTTTTCTCTCTGTCTTTTTCTAACAAATTTCTAATATTTGTGTAATTAATCTTTTTGCCCCTTTACAAACTTTCTTTTCATCTCAAAAAAAAAAATTTTTTACCTGAATTTAACGAAATTTGACCAGAGTCGCACCATTTGTGTGCCTAAATTTGCATTTTCTTCTGTAATTTCTTTGGCATTGTTGCTGCTTTTGCTTAATCCACCATCATCATTATTTTCCCTGAAGATAAATGGCAAATCATCACCATGGCACTCAGCATTTGGCATTGAGAATTTGTAGAGGAATGTATCGGATTTCGCTGTCTTGGAGTATTCCTCTGCGAATTTCACAACGCCATAAATTAAATCAGCCATCACGAGGATATCCGTTTGATTGGCTTCCGGGAGGGAAAAATTCAAATAATCCATGATGGTGTTGAGTTGCTTTGCATTGGGGTAGGTGTAGTCATACCCCGTGGTGTCCATAAAATTCAAATCGACAAGCTTTAGTGTCTCATGGGATGTGTAGCCAATCATGAGGGGTACATCCATTGGGGGTTTCATTTTCACCACAATCTGCGGAAGTTTCCCCGTTGGGACGAAGCACGGATAGGGCATGCCGAAGAAGGAGATTGTTATCCAAAATGGGAGATTTTTGTACAATTTTGCAGCTGTTAGGATTTCACGGAGGTAGCCTGGGTAGTTGCATGAGATACCCATTTGATTGCATAGTTTCACGAGACATTCCTGCGGGGATGGTGCGTATGCCCAGGGGTTGAGGAAGGATCCACTCATCATTATGGCTGCATGGAAGAGTCCTTCATTTGAGGGGGTGTACAGGTGGTAGGAAACTGCTGCACTTCCTGCACTCCATCCCATAAGGGTGACACGTGTTGCATCCCCACCAAAATGGCCGATGTTGTGTTGAATCCACCGAAGTGCTTCTTGTTGATCCAGCAGCCCAACATTCTCGGGGATTCCTTCGTCCACCCTGTAGAGGAATCCCATTGCCCCAAGGCGATAGTTGAGGGTGACAACTGTGATGTTGCTGGCTACAAATGCATCCGGCACATCAGCATGATCAGTGTAGCCTGATCCGAAGTTAAAGGTACCCCCGTGTATCCACACAAGCACTGCTTTGGGATTTTGTGGATCAATCCATGGTTGTGTGTAGACATTGAGGTAGAGGCAATCATCAGAGCCACCAATTGTTCTCTCCTCAAAATCATACTGCGTACAATTCCCAGCATGTTGAGTGAAATTCCAAAATTTTATCGGATAATCCTCCAAGTTTGCCCCATCGGCTACCTGGAATTCCCGCCATGGTGCAGCTATGGGTCGTGCATAGGGCACCCCGAGGAAGTGGCAGAAGCCACGAGAATAGATCCCCGTTCCCTGAGCTCCATTGTGTGGAATATGAAATTTGCACTCACCCCCACTTGATTGGCATACAACGCAACACCACAGAATTGTGATGATGAGCACTACAACTTGGATTTGCATCACGCGCGACTCTCAAGCTGCAACTGGTGTGTGGATGCTCTGTGTGATGTTTTGCGCGCGCTCTTGAAAATCTCAAGTCAGCTCTGACGGCGGGGTTGCGACCTTACACAACCATCACTTGGGGGGAAGCCGCGGAGAGCTGCGAGTGTGAATTGTGCAAAATGCGACTGCACTGGTGGTGCAATGTCGCGCGTCTCGAACGACATCAACGAAGTCACGAGCAACATCTTCACCACAATCTCCACTCTTCCCGGATCAGGCGGTCAGACGCATCAGAAGACAATGTCCCCGATGAGAAGGAAATCATTGACTCGCGGTGAATTAATCGATTTGAATGCGCTGCCGATAGAGCAGCATAGCAGAAGCATGATGGTGTGGATGTGGATACATAAAATCGCACATAGTTCAATAAATGATGGAATTTAGTTTATGGGATGGTCTTCCTGTTGTCCACAATACCCTTATTAATTGCCCCATATATCCCACATTTTAGATCATTTATTTTCCTCATTTTCCTCATTTTTCTTAGAAGAGTTTTTCATTTATTTTCTCATTGTTTAATTATTTCTTTTATTTTTCTTTTCTTTTTATGCTAAGAACAGGAATTTGTGAAATCTTAAACAATTTTGTTAAAAAAAAAAATTTAAATAAATCATTTTATTATTCAATATTTTCCTAATTTTCCTTATTTTCCTCATTTGCTTTGGAAGAGCTTTATTATTTATTTTCTTTTCGTCAATAAATTATTTTTCATTTTTCTTTTTTTTATGTTAAAAACACAAATCTATAAATTCATTAAAAAAAATGTAAAAAATTAATAAATAAAATATTTTATTTATTTAATATTTTCCTCATTTTCTTTGGAACTTTTCCATTCATTTTCTCTTCATTTAATTATTAATTTTTCACATTTCTTTTTAACCTAAAAACAAGAATTTATGAATTCTTAAAAAAAATGTACAAAATTAATTAAAAAAAAGTTTTATTTATTAATTTTCCAAATATTTTCTTGTATTTTATAATACAAAAGAAACAAATACATTTTCGCGCCTAATCAAAACTGTTTAGAGATGAAAGCATAAGATGTCAACATTAACAGAGAGAGGGAGAGAGAGAGAGAGAGAGATGTCAGAGCGTCGTCTTATGGTTTCCTATTCAATTGGAAATTTAAGTCATCTCCATTTTAAATGCCGCGAATTCCGTACGTTCCTTGAATTTTGTGCGACTTTCTTCACGTTGCTGTGCTTAAGATGGCACAAAGAGATGCCTCTCGCCATGCTGTTCGCCTCATAGAATGTGTGATGGACTCTTTCTTGGTGTTTTGTGTCCCATGGACGTCGGTAGGTCTTTACATGCGATCGCCATTTTGTCGGATTTTGCAGCGTCCTGCGATTGGTTGCTCGGGCATCATCAGCCTCAAATATGAATGGCCCGACCAAGCAAAATGAATGAAAAACGAAGTCACAGCTTCGAACAGGGCATCATAACCACATACCCATAAGTGAAGCTTCGCGCCATTTTTTTCTCTTCTTCTTAACACTTCCCATTAAGACTTCATCTACATTACGCCATTTTTACATACATATGTGTGCACGTTCTGTGATTTCATGGTATGTTAAATTGGAATCTGTGGAATTTGCTCATTGTGACACAATCAAATTCAATATTGATTAGGACAGCAGAACTAGAAGCCACGCTCTTCACCATGCTTTAGTACGCATTCAACAAGTATGGCTACCAATACATACTTTTTGGCGGGAATTTTTAGGTGTGCAAAGGAGAAGGATGGAAAATTGTGACTGGAAATTTTGCGATATGGTTAAAATATTCCCAAATTCTTTCTCTGTCATTTCCATTGTCATCCAAGTGAAATTCCCACATTTCTCACATTTAAACCTTTCAAGATTCCTCGGAATGAACGGGCAGGATAGAAGAGACATCAGCTATTGAAAATACAACATTTCTCCTTCGTACGTACATTCGTTTTGTTTGGGATTTAAAGTGCTTTTGTGGAGCGCTTCTAACGCAGTACACTGCGCCACTAGTGCTCTTCTCAACTTTACGCACCAGGCGTTCAGACTCGGTAAATCCAAGCAAAATGGCCATGATTGTACTTTGTTTAAATAGTATCCGACTTTGGGGTGTTTCTTCTTATTTGGAATCTTTTTGTAATATGGCTTGAGATGGTCTCAATTTTGCTTTCTTTACTCTTTAATTGCCTCCTGACTTCTCCTTGCATCTATTCTCTACCCAATACTGCTGATTGCTTTGGTAAATTGGCAATTGATTGCGTACCTTAACCCTCCGTATACTGTGAGGGGTATGTGACCGACCCCAGAGCTATATTTTTATTAATTACGGCTTAGTTATTAGAGGTATAGAACCAAGTTTCTGAAAATAAGTTCCTTGGTTATCTGAGAAGGTTGTGTAAAAATTTGAGGTCAATCCGATCACCAGAAAAAAAAGTTATTAACAAAAATGTAAGAAGAGGGAATTCAAATATAGGTGTAACGGTCAAATTTATTCCATTTTCTCTTCGCTTTGTCACTCTTTGTCTCTTTCTAGAAGATTCTAACCTCCAAAAACCATTGCAAAAATCATTAAAAAATTCAGTAGGAGTACCAAGGAGTCTATTAAAGCTCAGTTGACAGAATTAATTTGCTTTTATTGCGAAAAATCTATGGGGTCGCTCACCTACCCCAATAGTAATGCGAGTAAGTGTTTTGGTCACAGTATACGAACGGTTAATAAACGAGATGTGAAAGTTTGACAGGATATGAATTGAATGCAGTTTACGCCCTTTTGGTAAGTCTTGCCAACTTTAATATATAGACGAGGTGCTGTAAGTATTTATTAAGTAAAATATCTTTAATTTCTCTTTTCTCTATATAACTACGTCTACCCTCTTTGCTCGCTCACTCCACTACAATCGCTGCAATATTCGACCTCCCTTTTGCTATAGCCTGAAGATTGCTATAAAATTTGACATTAATGTTAAAAACAAGAAGGGCGGAATTTTGAAATTAATATTTCATTTTATTATTGAAACTTTAAATTCTTAACCCTTCGTACGCCATGGAAGATTTTTTTGATCTTGTTTGTGAGCATTGGGTCAAATCACCCAAACTTGCTAATTTTGTCGGATATTTTCCGAACAAACCGCTATGCTAACCTCAAAATGACAACACCAACTACGTCACGTATGTATGGCTTCAAATTGGAGAAAAAATGATTGAAGTTGGAGCTTTCAGCTCCACCACCACTGGGCTCGTGTGGCTTTCAATGAAATCCATTTGAGTGGGGGGAAATACACGCTATCGCGGTGTTATCGCATGTTTTGAAAATAAAACACGCGCCAAATTCTGTAATTGCTCAGCACATTTTTATTTTTCTATTTAATTTTCACATTTTAGAACATTTTTCCCGGGTAAATTTTCTTCACTTCTGCTGTGCTGGTGTAAATTTTGCTATTCAAGAATCCTCTCTTGAAAACCAAGCACGGGTCGTGCTTCAAAACCACCACTGTTCACCATCAAATGCTCCCCGCCCAGCTTTGGGTACAACGCAACGTGTATCCCGACCATACTTCTTCGGTACCTTCTGTGTGACAACGAGGTATCCCAGCATTGCTGGGCTCCCCATCAATATGAAGCATCGAAATGACAAGTATGCGATAAGAAGAATTTCCTCAGCTTGGTATGTGCCAAAACCATCTCGCTCTGGCACTGGCTTCTTTCTGGGCGAAAGCACCACAGCTCATGGCTATGGACGCCTGTTCAGATGCGCGAGTTATTTTCGCCGACGCGAATACTTCGCGGTCGCGATTTGACGGGTTTAATTGCCTCCCTCGCGACAAAATTAGTCATTTCGCGGCTCCATCCACTTGAGAAATTACTGAGAAATCCTTTTCGCGGGGGGATGGATTCCACCACCAAAACACCCATCCTCCATTTTTATTTCAAAATGGGGGTATTCAATCAATGCTACCAACTGTCAGCTACCCTTAAGGGGAAAAATAGAGATTCAGCTCATGGTGCTTGATGAAAAATCTCCATTTTCCTGGCAGTATTGCTCTCTGTGGTCTTACTCCATAGTTCTATGGTTGTTACAGCACCCATAAATGTGAAGAAATAAGTGGAAAGGATAAAAATCTATTAAGGGTTTTTTTTTGACAGTTGGTAACTATGGCGATATGAGGGAAATTATGGCGGCATCACACCCTCTTGTCAGACTATAAAAGCATGGTGTATGATTGCCTGGTCATTAGCGATAATGATGTCCATTAGTTTTGAATTGAAATTGAAGATCATCATCATTTATTGATTGCCATGTTCCCGCGTAAATACCATCCGGCCACTAAATTGGCGTTCTGTGGTCGTTTTGAAAATTTTGTCCCCCGTTGTGTGCCTAACTCCGTGTGGAATTACAATTGTATGGAGTCTCTCCTGTATGATTTTCGCCCGAGAATACGCTCCCAGAGTCGTCATTGATGCGCTGAATGACAATTAAGTTCACCACTACACCAGGCACTCATAAAATCCCGACGAATCCTTAACTGCCAAATGGGCAACATATACGCGGTTAGCCTACGTGCCGAAAACCGCGTAAAATCAACCCCGGTCTGACATTTGAAATCAAAATTTACCAACCAGGCGCACAGAAGTGTCATTTTCGGACATTTTTTTTTACATTTCGAATATAAATATTTAAGCTGAAAGTTTTCTCACTAAAATATATATTTTATTATAGGTTAATTTAGTTAATCTATGTCTCTAAGATGTACCAATGAGACATTCATTAAATTACACTTTGACTTTTTTTTTTTTTAACTTTCTAATGTCTAATCGTCAAATAAAGGGATGGAAGGGACATTTAAATTTCCGCGGGAAATCAAGAAAATATCATTTTCGAACGTACACGCATACATGGGCAAAAAGACAGCTGATTTGACATCTATTTGACACTGACAGAAAATTACTGTCATTGTGTGAGTGTCATCGAGATTTTTTTTATAAAGAGAAAGAAACTTTTGAGCTCCCTTTTTCTGTGTTTTATTCCCTGTAAAAAAAAATCCATAGAGTGCAAAAATAACTAATTAAAGACATTTCAGTGTGGTATCCTCGGAAGCCAAAGATTTTTAAGGTAAAGGACGAATAGTTAGTATAGCTATGTAGTTAATAAATGTGGGGGGAGGGTTGTTGCTCTACTATTGATGCTAGTTTATACATAAAATCTTGATGACTCATGATTTGACCTAACATTGAGTTTTAATTGAAGAAAAAATATCCAATTTTGCAGCATAATGTCGCGAGGATTCAACAATAATTATGGGGCCACAAGTAGTACTCACGTACCCGATGTGGTCTCATTCAGCCCCACGGAATTCATATCATTGTGCGAGAATGTGGCACACAACATTGGGTCCGTCAAGTCCGGGTGGCAGGCACTCGAGAAGACCATCAAGATTATTGGAACACAGAGAGACAATCAACAGACACGGGATAGAGTGTGAGTACATAGAGGACTTATTTTAAATAGGGTAGGATGGCATAATAAAGGTTAACTTTTAACCCTAAGTTTACCACGTATTAATCCTTCAGATCTAGGCCAACTAGATCGCGGATTATTTTCTATTTTCAATTAAATTCAAATTCAAACATTCAAGATCATTTATTTCTTTCAACTTTATATTTTTGAATATTTTTTCGATTCAATCGTTTTCGAAATAAACGAATCATTTATCCTTAAATTAAGAAAAAATATTCTTTTTGCCTTAAAAAAATTCGTTGGAAAAGATTCTGAGTTATTTTTGTACGTTTTCAAGAGTTTAGAATGATTGTAAAATAGAATTTTGTTATTAAGCTGTCCAAAGATTAAAAATCATTCACAATTTTACATTTAATAAACTGATGTAAAATCGTAAAATCTAACTCCAACCTCCCCTAAACTTTGATTTTTCTTTATCACACGTGAATGTTTATGTGATTAAATCAAGGCTAATTACGAAATTATTAATAAAAATGATATCAAACTTTATGACAAATTAATGTTTTTTTTTTGTGATTTAGAAACGCAAAAAAATTAAATTTTTATTTTTTCAATGAAAATTATTTTCTTGATTATTTCATTTTATTTTATGTATTATTTCGCAGAACTTTCCAAAAGGTCGCGTTCTTTGAAAAGAAAAATAAAAATAAATAATTTTCCTCATGTTTCATCCGCTGTCTCGTGAAACAATTTTATGATGTTTCATGTTTAGTGGAACTTCTTTGTTTCTTATGTTTGCGGATTTTTTTTCTTTATGTTTGGAACTGTTTTTCCTAGTTCTGAAAAAAATGAATTCTTCGCATTTATCCATATTGATTTCACGTTTCCCAAAATCCCTGAAACAAATTTTAATTTTTTTCTGTATCTTAACCCTTTCGCATCCTACGTGAAACATAAAAACATTGAAACATGCGCTCTTCTATCGCGATATTTATTCTATGAATGCTCTCAGAGGACATTTTTCAAGAAAAACGTCTTCTTCGACTTCTTTTGCGTGAATTTCATGTATTTCTAACGAGGAAAAACAACTGAATTCATAAAAAATAGGAAAACAAAATGTTTCATATTTGGGTCTACGTATGACCCAAATAACGCAAAAGGGTTAATATATTTTTTTTAACATTTCCTTTATTTTTCTCTCTCGATTTTTTTACAGGCACCAAGTGCAAATGTCAACAAATCAAAAGGTCACAGCTACGAGTAAGGATCTTCAGCGTCTTGCCGCCATTGTGCGTGGTGGGGATAAACAGCAGAAGCTGCAGGTGGAGAAGCTAACGTCGGACTTTAAGATTGTCGTTGAGAAGTATTCAAATAGTCAGCAGCAGATTGCGACAAAAATGAAGGCTTCCCTCCTTATGAATGCCTCCCAAATGGACGACCTGGAGGGTGGTGGCAGTGGTGGTGTGGAGGCGCAACAGCTTCTGCAGGCACAACGGACGCAACAGGCGCAGCTGCAGTTTGAGCAGGAGATCCTCGTTGAGCGTGAGACGCGTGTGCGTGAAATTGAATCCGCTGTGTTGGATGTGAATCAAATAATGCGCGACCTCAATGTTCTGGTGAGTCAGCAGGGTGAGGTGGTGGACACCATTGAGGGGAGCATTGAGAATACGCGGGGGAATGTGGAGGAGGGTACAAGTGAGCTAATGAAGGCGGCTGAGAGTCAGGCAAAGTACCGCAAAAAGGTGCTCATCCTCCTCATAATTGCTGTGATAATAGGCTTAATTGTTACGGGAATCATTGTTGCACGGCTCAAGAGTTAATTTTATTTTTCTTTCCTCTTTTTTTATAATTACTCTTTTTTAAAAAATATATATAATCGTTTTTTTTTGTAATACAATCGCTTCTTTATTTTCCTTCATTGTTCTCCATGGTGAGAGTGTGCGAAAAGAGATAAAATACAAACATAAAAGAAACAAAAAGAGAAAGAAAATTCTTTACATAAACACAATTTTTCTATAAAATGATAAGAAAAAATAAAATTCTTACAAATAGCGAGGGAGCGATGAGAAAACTTAAAATATTATAAAATAATTTATATTTTTATTTGCAAAAAAGAGAAGGAAAGAAAGTTGCATTGTATTTTTTGCGTTTTGTAACAAAATCATTTTCCTTTCTATTGAAAACAAATCATAAAGAAAAAAGTTTTTTTTTTAGAAGAAAAAAAAATGTTCAGAAAAAAAGAAAAAATTCCAAATGAGGAGAAACTCATAAAAATAAAAAAAAACAACATTTAATTATGATAAAAAATGATAATAGGAAGGATAATGAAGTATAATAATTAATTAAAAATGTATTTACGAATATATTTACTCACAATTAAAATATTGATATAGCAAAAGTTTTTTTTTCATTTAATATTTAAATGATTATAAATAATTTCGCAATTAGTGGCGTGGAAGGGCGTTATGTGCGCGTGGGTACGGCTGCGTGCATATTTGGTGGATTCTGGAGCGATTGGCGGCTCTTAATGCGCGTCTGGAGGGTCTGGAGTAATCCACTGAGGACATCATGGTTGGGGATTTTCTTTGCAAAGAGTAGTCGCTTCACGGAGTCATCGTACGTCAAAAGGGCCACCATATTCTGCAGCAGGAAGCCCTGGCAGTACTCCATTAATTTATTTGCATTGTACACCTGCAAAAAAACCAATTAAACATTGATTTGACGCAGAAAATTTTAAGATTTTTTTATAAGCTTAGAAAGATTCATCAAAAAATGAAAATTTTAGTGATTCTTCTGATACTTGGTCAAACTGTTCTTGAGTTCATTAGGCGCGAGGGGGGGGGGTAAAACCCCCAAACCCCCCCCTCCCTCGCTACGCCCCTGAATGACGTCATTATTATGTTTTTCGCGACTTTCAATCCCTTCAATGCATGAAGAGGATCTTCAATGTGATTGAATCCACCGTGATTGAGCATTTGTTGACACAATTAAAATGTTTATTGGCTAATTAAATGCTCTCTTCATGAACTTTATGCTTAATGCGTTGAGAGAACATTTAATTAGCCAGTAAAAAAATTGAATTGGGCCAACATATGCTCAATCATGTTGGAATCAATCAGATTGATTAAATATTGATCAATAATCTTCTAAATTAATTGAATTAGTCAATCGATTAATTAGTTATTGACCGTAAATTGATTAATCTCAGATCAAATCTAATTGCTCAATATTTGATCATTTATGCAACTTAAACTGACTTAATATCGACACTATTTATATGTATATTGAGTCAATTTTAACTCAATCAATTTTTGATCGTGAATTGATCAAATATTTGTCAAATATTGTTCTTCAAAACTCTTCATTACCGGTCGGTCAAATTATGCTCAATTATTGGTCAATCATAAGATTTTTGTCACTGTCACTCATTTTTTTCTATGTGATTTCGGTCAATTAATGATTATAATAGATAGAACACGGGAAAGACCTTATTTTTTTTTTACTTTCTCACTTTATTTATATGTGTGACGTTTCGAGGGCATGGGTTTCTCTCTTCTTCGGGCAATGAAATGGCGGGAAAATAACGTCAAAACAAAAATCTATCAATACACAGAACACAAAGTCTATCGACATCAATTCAATGCAAAATGCAAATAAGTTTTTTCTATTTTTAGTTTTCTCTTTCCTAATAAGCTTCATTAGAAGCTAAATCCACTGTAAAACTTTTTTTAAACAATGAAATTGAGCTATTTATCAGTTCAAACAATGCTCAACTTTTACTCAATCTTCTCTTAATCAGTTGATTGATTGATTGAGTCAACTGATTTTAGTGATTGCTCATTAATTGAGCAATTATTATCTATTAATCAGATTAACCCTTGGATGATTTTGCTGGACAAAGTGGCTAATTCGACTTTTTTCAAGCGCCACAGAATTAAAATCTACTTATCCTTTTGAGAGAAAATCAAGGTTAAAGTTTTGAGGTTAGAAACATCGATCCTCCAAGTGTTAAGGGGGGTCTCTTTTGAGAGCTCGTGAAATTAAATATTTAAATTTTTCTTGGGGTTTTTCTTAAACTCGGTTTTCAAGTGTTGGTGACATTTAAAGACTTATCATTAAAGAGTAAGAAAATCACTTTCCGCCATCTTAGATGCGACGCCATCTTGAGATTTTCCTCAAAACACAAAGGTAGGTTTTTCTCAGGATCTACTGGATGGATTTTGATGGGGTCAAAAGCAAATGAAAGAGGAAATACCAGTGCAAATTTTGATGTACCAGAATTTTGAATTTCCACTCTGGGGCTGAGAAAAGTGGAAAAATGTGACTTTTTTCAGATATTTTTGACTTTTTTCCACTTTTCTCAGCCCCAAAATGGAAATTCAAAATTCTGGTACATGAAAATCTGCACGGGTATGTCTTCTTTCATTTGCTTTTGACCCCATCAAAATCCATCCAGTAGATCCTGAGAAAAACCTACCTTTGTGTTTTAGGGCAGTTCTGCGGAAAAGTCGGAAAATCACAAGATGGCGTCGCACCTAAAATGGCGAAAAGTGATTTTCTTACGCTTCAATAACTAGGCTACAAATGTAACCATCATCGGATATCCAAGTTTAAGAAAAACCCCAAGAAAATGACAACATTAAAAATGTGTAAATTCTAACAGATTTCCCAAGAGACCCCCCTTAAACAAACAATTGGACATTTATCGTCTCAATCAGATTGATCAATAATTGATTATCAATTGAGCAAATTTTCTTTACTGGAATATTCAAATTTATCACATTCGAATTATTCTAACGTTTTTCACATTACGTGTCCAATTTTTTCACTGATTAATACCCCCTTAATGTCCCAAAATCATTTTATCAAACACTTTGTGAATACTCTTCCACCTACCTTTGCGTGAATGTACATCGCCACAACGTTATCAATGTCAATCATTGTTGAGCATTTTGCTTCTGTGTACCGCAGAAGATCGTCCAATTGGAAGAAGCTCGCAGCTGCCATTAGCTCCAAAATATCATCCGGTACAACGTCTAATGTGCTACAACCGCCCGAATAGAGAAACAACATCACCAACTCAAAAATATGGTAGCGAATATCATTTATCTGGACCGTGGGGGTATTCCCTTCAACGAGCTTAGAGCTCAGCATATTCTGGAACCTTGGGGATGCCGTCACCAGAACAATCTTATGGCCATAGAAGATTTTTCCTTCAACTCTGTAAATTCATTTTAATTTTTTTATAAATATCTCAGTGATTTTTAAAGGATGAAATCTCACCTGAATGTAACATCACTCAATTCGGGATTATTGACAAATTTCGGATCGATTCGACTTCCATTCCCAGGTTGCATTACGGGCTCCTTGATGGCTTTTATGGACTCCCAGCCGAAGCATGTGGCAAAAATATCTGCCAGAAGGAGTGTTGTGCCCTCCTTCTACGAAAAAAAATCATTTTTTTTTTAAATATTATCCCAAAATCTTCACAAAAAAAACGTTGAAATTTTAAAAGAAAAAAAAAAAGAAAATCTTACTTTGCTGTAGCGAAAGATATTAAAGAGCAACGGGAGGCATTCTGTGACAAATTGCGAACTGTAGTCATCCGGGCAAACCTGCAGGAAGTCCTGCAAGAGCTGATCAATGACTGCATCGAGACGCAATTCATGTGCCGCTGCAAGGGCATGCATCCAGCAATGAAGTGTCCAAGGAACGCCCAAAGTTCGCAATTCCACTGTGATGTCTGCAAAAACAAAATTAAAAAGTAATTTTCGTGTGAAAACTATTTTTCATTAACACATTTAAGTCTTATTGACGCCCTAAGACGTTTACTTGTATATTCTCATTTTTACGCTGTAAAAAATTGTCTTAAAGCGCTTGCTAAACTCATACCCAGCTTGTAATGATTGTTATACTTTAATTACATTAAATTTTTATAATTAATTAGAGAAAATATGAGGTAATTAAGACAGTTTTTTTTATAAATTTAAATCAGGAGGATTTCTAGAAGTCAGGAAATTTTATCTAAATACTTCATTTTGCTTTATTTTGCCTAGAAATATGAGTTTTCGAGCTCTTACTGAATCCTTCTTTTCTTATAAATATTGATATACAAATGTAGGCCAGCCGGGTAAACAATTTCGACAACTTCAAGAATTTATTACATGTAGTACACAAAAAAGTTCCCAAAGAACATACCGACTCTGAATGTCTCAATAAAATTATTCTGGATTTAAAAAGGAATTTTAGGAATTTATGGACCAGCCGGGTAGTTCTTTTCAAGCTGGCTGTTTTATTACATTTTGCGTAAAATACAATTTTTAGTCTAATAACGATCTACATCTTTTCCTCTTTAACATAAAAAAAATGATTTATTGCAAACTATGGACCAGCCGGGTATTTTTTCGACAGCACTCAGAGTATTTTATTACTTTACACGTAAAATACAATTTTGACGTAAAGTAACGACCCAGAACTTTTCGATAAAAAATTAATATAAAAGAAAAAAATTGTAACAAACTATGAACCAACTGGGTAATTTTATTACACTTGGCGTAAAATACAAATTAAGAGTATAAAAATCTCAAATGTTCTGAAAAGAAAGTCATGATTCATGAATTTATTTTGAACAAACTGTAGACCAGCCGGATTAAACATTATTGACATCATTTTATTACACTTGGCGTAAAAAAATATTTCAGAGTATAATACCGCTCTTTAATGTGATAAAAGAAAATTAAAAAAAAAAACTCACCAAGATGATTATTCTCAGCACTGTGATACATGGCCTCTTGGAGACTCTTAATTTGGGTCTTATTGAGTGCTGGTGCTGCATCAGTCGTGTGATTCCTCTCACCGGCTGTACGTGCTGTACTATCCCCCTCAGCTAGCATCTCCTCGAGCGAGAGAACTTCCCTATTCCCTGGCGATAGGGGGTGTGAGAGCAACTTCCGCAGCGTCACCCTCTGACCATGCGCCGCGGCAACGGATATTGCACTGTAGCACCCACGCTGGGCACTTCCGGAGAAGCACAGGGAGTCCTTTTGCTGCGTCGAGAGGAATGTGTGTGCTCCATGTGCCAGTAGAAGGGCTACAATGTCCAAACATCCAGCCCCACTGGCCACCTGGAGTGGAGTCAGGGTACACTTGTCCTCACTCAGCCTCGCACCACCCTCAACGTGCGCTCCACGTTCAAGCAAAATTCGCACGGCCTGAAAAGCGACATGAAGGGAAAAAATATTCGAAGATTTTGAACGTTCTTCCACTATCGCATTAACTGATAAGACTTGAAAATTGATTGATTGAGATGAATTAAAAAATTAATAAATTGATAAGACGTTAAATGTGATTTAATCTCAAATTATTTGCTTGAGAGAGAAATGATTAGAAAATGATATTGAGCGAAAGGGAGCAGTCGTGGCCGAGCGGTTAAGGCGTCTGACTAGAAATCAGATTCCCTCTGGGAGCGTAGGTTCGAATCCTACCGACTGCGGGTCATTCAATATTTTTTTCTTCGACTATTCCTCTTTGATTGAAGTTTTTTTTTATTTAATTTATTTTTTTTATAATAAGTTTCTCGCGTTCTCAAAAAAAAGTTAAAGATTTTTTTAAATTGATAATTTCAAATAAAATTATTATTCAAATTTTTTTAAATAAATTTATATTTTGAATCAAAAATAATTTGTTATTTCAAACAATTTAAAAAACTTATAAAGAAGTTTTTTCTCCATTTTCCCATATTTTATTGGAAAAATTACCCCATATTGGACTCATTTACCCTACATATTAAAATATCGTGATTTTTCATTTAAATAAAAAAGATTAATTTTACCTGAAAATTCCCTTTGCACGCCGCAAAGGTAACCGCTGTCCAATGCTGCGTTTCCGGATGAATGGCCGGACAGTGACCGGGAACTTCAATATTGGGATCAGCTCCGGTATCGAGGATAGCCTGTAGGGTGGCTTCGTCATTTCTAATGGCGGCAATCATGAGTGGCGTGAGTCCTTGATGATTGAGCGTATCATATCGACTCGATGAGGGCAGCAATGAGCTGGCCTGGAGGAAGAGTTCCGGTCGACCCGTCATGATGAGCCGGAAAGCCAGGGCCAGGGTTGCACGTCGACCACATTCCGTTGGATCTTCCTGCTGTGGTGTGCTGTTGGCACTTCCGGGCACAAGACGCTTCGTGGGTAATTCCTCTTCACCGAGAATTGGTCTCGGTGGGCAGTCAACACCAGGCAGGAGGAGCCGTGCTGCCTGCATAATGTCATCCTTGTCAATTAGCAGGGCATGTCGGTATTCGGCATGACTCGTTGTTACACGCAGCCACTCAACGAGGGGCGGAAGAACAACGTAGGCACGTTCGTAGCACAACTCCTGGACACCATTGGTACCACCTGAGCTTCCCCCGGCTGTGGTTGAGTCACTATGCTCCAGCTGAGAGCAACGCATGAAGTAGAAGAGTGCCTTAAGGGCACCATGAGACAAGCTGACATGATGCAGCTTCTGCTGTGCCCTCAAGACAAGATCCCGCAATTCCTGCAGACTTCCCACGCATGTGGTTAGGAGGCAGGGTTCGAGTGCTTGATTGTGCTGTTGCTGCTGCTGCTGTTGCGTACTATTCACGGATCCAGATCCAATTGACGACTGACTAGCCCATCGGGGCATAGTTAGTGCCCCCGAGGCAATACGCCCGGCATTGAGGTGCGAATAGGGCTGCAGGAGACCCCACAAATCTCCGGAACTTGCAATTGCATGCTCAAGCCCCGTGGCTGTGAGGGGAATTGCCGTATCAGGTGGTAAGCTCTGAATGAGAATCTCCTCGAGGAGATTCTCCATGCCAGCCGTGAGGTAAACAGCTGCATATTCATGCACAAAGCGCCCCAAACGTGCATCCGCCATCCATCGATGGAACCTCCCCACGGGCAATTGCAAACCCGCACGGGAGGATTTGCTCTGTTTCAGTGCCCCATCCCCGGGCACGGCGAACATCGTGGCCGCCCTGAGGCATGCCTTAATGCACGAATCCGCAAGGGCAGGACAGAGGACAATTTTGAACGCCCCCGCAACTTCGTGCTTCGAGCACAGGCCCAGAGCACACGAGAGACGCTGAATTTCCCGCGCAACACGCACAAGAGCACGCTGAAGGAGGTATCCCAACCGCGGAACTGCCTCAATGCTAATCCTCTCAGCATTCTCACGGCATCTCCCAGCACGGATAACACGGAGAATGCAGTGCTGACTCCACGGCGGGTACTGCAGCTCCACAAGACGATTGTGGGAGTCAACCCAGACAAATTCATCAGCACTGGTAACGTTGGTATTCACCGTCTCCAGCGAGGAGTACCGCCCAAGGCGACGTGCTGGCTCTGAACTCTCAGATCCCGCACTCAAACTACTGTACGTGGATGTGCTTGTCTGTGATCGCATTGTTAGCTGCTGAATTGCCTGTTTTATATCCTCCAAGCCACTTCCGCCCCATGGAACTTTAGCCGGTGTTGCTCTATGTCGGGATCTTTGGAAGGGATTTCAAAACAATTCCTCTTAAAGAAAGTTATCAAAAAAAAATCCCTGAAAAGCTTAGAAAACTCAGAAGGAAAACTCACCGAGAGTGATTTGTACTTGCTCTGGATCTCGTACTGCGACTTGTTACCCCAGCCGCTAGTCTATCCTCCGGCAATGGCCCGAGGGTTGCATTGCAATTCCCACCGGGTGAGCTACTTCCATGCCCCGTATCGGACATACTTGCATGTCCCGAGGAGCGATTCTCATCTGATGATGAATGGCACTCAGCCACACGCTGCAAACCACGCAAATCATGAGCATGATGCGTCCGGAGGGCATTTCCCTTTGCCTGCTGTTGCTGTTGATGCTGACTCTGTGCCTGCGTACCCTGCCATTGCTGCTGATTCGCATTCCCGGAAGAGGGGTTTGTGGCTTTAGTTGCCGGACGACTGAGTTGGGGTACTTTGTTGTGACTATCGAGGGCAGAACTCAGCATTGGTGGATGATATTTGACGGGGGTACTCTGAACTGTTAGTTTTGTAGGGCCTACAAGATCAAACATTATTGTTACAAATCTAGGAATTCTAGCAGTTCTAGAAATTCTAGGAAATCTAGGAATTTTCAAAGATCTACAAAACCTAAGAATTCTGATGTTCTTGGAAGTCTAAGAATTCTAAAAGTACTAGAAATTCAAATACTGAAATTCTGTAAAATCTACAAAATCTTGGGGATTTAAAAGTCCCAGGAATTCAAATCTGGAAAATCAAGAATATTATGGAAACCTAGGAATTCTAGAAGGTCATAAAATTCTAGGAAATCTAAGATTTTAGATGATCTAGAAACTTTGGGAATTCCAAAAATTGCAGGAAAACCTAGATTTCTAGAAGTTTTAGTAGGGAATGTAAAAAAAATCTAGGATTTCCAGAAGTTTGAGAAAATATCGGATTCCTATAAGTTTTAGGAAATCTAGGAATTAAAGAAGATCTAGGAACTTAAAACTAGGAATTCTAGGACGTTAGACAATTCTATAAATTCTATGTTTAAGAATCCTTGAAGTTCCAGAAATTCAATTCAAAACAGTTTAGGAAATCTAGGAATTTTCAGAGATCTAGGAAATCCAAGAATTCTATAAGTTTGAGAACTTCAAATCTAGAAATTCGAGAAATTGTAAGAAAACTAAGAATTCCAAAAGTTCTAGGAATTCTAGTTCCAAGAACTTTAGCAATCCCAGAAGCTCATGAAAATTCTACAACTTCTAGGAATTCCAGAGAATCCAAGCTTAAATCCTCAACATCTTACCAGCTAGTGATCTATGAGGAATTGCTTTGCAATTCCCTGATGTCACCTTCCCCGGTCCTGTGTCGCGTTCGGGCACCATAGTGGTCACAACTTTGCTAGCTGCTGCCATTTGAGATTGTCGTGCGGGTCCTGAGATGGCCAGCGTGGTGTCCATGTAGGAATTCCCCCCAACACCATCCTCACGCTTACTTGAGCTGCTGAACTCATTGCTGGCTGGCGTGGAGAGGTCATTGGCAGGAGAAGCTGCAGTCTTTCGGTACTGATCCGCCGTTGGTCGCGAAGCAATCTCCTTCGGGACACGTAGGGCAGGTGATACAATGGCAGGACTCTGTATGGGGACACTGTGTGCTGGGTAGGAGACAGGGGCCGCGCTAGATGATGCAGCACTCCCAGAAGGTCTGAAAAGGAAGCGGCATCATCTTTTCATTTGAACCATTTGAAGAATAAATCGAAAGAAAAACAAAAGACTTCAATGCTATGGAAGAAACGAACCTGATTGATTTTTCAACAAAAATATTTTAGTTTATGTCAATAAATTTAATTTTTTAAACATTTTATTTTAGTTGTGCTTCTTTCTTTGAAAGTGCTTCGATTGGAGCATAACTTTCAAAAACTGTGAAAAATGCTTGACGAAAAATCATAAGGCAAAAAAAATACGAAGAACATAAAAAACATAAGAAACAGAAAAATCCTTAAAAATAAATCAATAATTCAATGCTTAAAATGATAATAAAGTCAAAACGTCGCTAGAAAGCTTAAAAATTTGTCTCAAAGTGGAGTAAGATAGATTTGATTGGATTTATTTCAACACCAATCATGTAGTTTTTATTCAATGAAATGCGCCAAAGTGATTAAAGGTCTTTTGCCATAAGTTTTCCGATATTTCTTGCAATTTTCCCGTACATTACGTAAGAGAAACAAATTTTCATTAACAAAAATTATTTTAAAAAAAAACCTCTTTGCTAATCCCTTGAAAAATTACCTTTTAATTGAGCTTTCCCCGAAAGAAAAATCACCTTTTTTCTCGCTCTAAAATTATGATGACTCTATCCAATGAACTTTTGGAACTTTTTCAGCGTGAGAATCTTTCCTATTTGTCATACAAACATCATTGTGATGCTTGTGCTTCCCATAGCTCTTCTCGAATTGTTAATTTCATTTTGAAAATCATGAATTCGCAATTTTATCTTCATCAAAATCACCAACTTACATTAAATTTTCAATTTTAGCGGAAATAGAGACGATGTTTGAATTATTTTTGAGAGTTTTTTTTACAGCTCGGGCATTCGAGGAATCTTTTTCGTTTTTTTCTTTCTTTCTTTTTTTCATTAAATGAGTTTATTTATTTAAGGGTCTCCTTTCCATTTTGCTCCATTTGAAAGATGAATCTAAAGGACACAGAAGAGATTGCATTGAACGGATATCTTAGAAATATTTTAGAACGGATTAAGAAAATGATTTAAAGGTAAATAGAGGAATGTGGGATAATTTGAGCATTCCATTGATTCTCAGGCTAAAAAAAACGTTAATTTCTCTCTCAAAAATTTGTTGTAACTAAAGATTTGTAGGTTGTTTTTCCTACAAAGGTGTTAAAGATTTTTTAATTGAATAAATGATAAAATTATCCTATGTTTCCATGAACCAGGCTCAATTATCAATTTTTTATTGCAAATGATTTTAAAAAAATATGAGCAGAAAATTAAGAGATTATACTGACCGAAGCTATGAATATATGCTTTATGTCAAAAAAAATTGATAAAGAAATAAAGTAGAAGCATATGCGCATTTTTGATTTGATTTCTTTTACAATCAACTGATCTTTTTCGACTTTTTTTTTGGATTTATCGAAATATGAAATATCCGATTTTTTTTACTTTTCTCAAACATTTTATTTTGAATATTTTTAATGGGTAGAGATATATGAATGAAGCATATGCGTTATAACTTCGAAAAAAATTATTTTTTAACAAAATAAACCAACATATTGTACAAAAAAGGGGTATGTAACTGTCTTTTTTCGTATCTAGAAAATGTTGATGCTATGCATATGCTCTATGCAGTTTATATATTAAAGAGTGAGATAAAATAGATAGGGGCGTGGTCTATTCATTTTCTTGTATAATCATCGTTTCTTAGCTCAGAAAAAAATATTAAAGTTTTCTGGAACATTTTTGAAACTTTAAAAGATTTTCTTTAATGCATCTCAACCACTTTATGAGAAACTCAAAATGAATAAACTCCTTCACTGCACAATCCTTGTAAAATAGTTATCAATTATTTATTTCCATTCACACACAAAGAAACACACAAAAAATGAAATTAATAATAATATAAATTCCTAATAAATGCATCACAATGCGCCACTTCCTTGTATGCATTTTCCACTGATTATGCATTCGCCTAATTAAATGAATTACAACGTGAATTGATGCCTTGTACAGAGTTGGAGTAAATGCCAATTAATTGTGATAAAGTGCAACATATTTATGTTGTGCACCCCTTTGGGAAAATTATTTATGTAAAATGTCTACACAATACCGTGTTCTCCATTCCTGAACGAAGCTCCAGTCGAAGGAATCATCATTGAGGGATTGCACATCGCTCCCGGACGAATTTGTGCTGTTGGCAATACTCTTCACCAGTCTCGTGGCTTCCTCGTAATTTTCTTCTATTTTAATGCTAATCACACCGTTGATGACACTCTCCACGAAAGGCGGAAGCTCACCGCAAGTCTGGTTGCTCGTTGATGGCATTTCCCGCCTTTCATACGTCTTATCGTTGATTTTATCCACTTTATCACTCTTTGGGCACACATTCTCACACACTTTTACCCCACCTGCGTCCCTCTCGCGATTCTTCTCCTCCAGCACGGATTTCAGTTGACGCATCACGTTGCTGGTGTCACCACCACCCCGCACTGGCGGTGGCACCTTCTTCTCATCACCAATTGGAGCTGTTTCCTCAAGGAGGCGACTGGCATGATGAACATCCGGGACGGAGGTCCTTTTCTCATTGCGACGCTTACTGATGGAATCCCCAAAGTAGATGACAACCTTGTGATTCCCACTCGGGTCCTTTTCATGGTTCTCCGTGAGATTTGTCGTACTCCGCACAATTCTCTGCTGATCTTCATCTTTTAGTGGTGCCAAGGAGCTTCGATGGTAGTTGGGGCGATTATCAAACTTCCCCGGGAGTTCGTGGTAGCTACTCGCCTTGGTCATTCGTCCCACCACCGGGGTACGCTGTGGCAATTGCCTGAGGAACGATGAGCGTTTCCGGGCAAAATTTTGACCCATCTCATTGAGTAAGTCCGTGGAGAGGCGTCGTCGTAAGATGAAATTCTCATTATCCACATGAGATGCCTTCTTGTCCATCTTCATTTTGATCTGCTTAAAATCACTCAACTCACGACACAATGTGCACATGCAATCCTTGGAGCAATGCATGATTGCCACGAGAGCACTCACCAAAAAAAAAACCCAACTTAATATTATATATAGCGTAATTATGTATGTAGGTATCAATCCTTATGCACAAGTATAGATAATTATTTTTTTCTTTTAAAATTATTAAATCCAACAACGGAGCACAATGCTTCTATGTAAGCATTTCATGTCTTTGCGGTGCCTCAATTCGCGTCCAACTGATGCCACATGAGCCATGAAAAACCAGAGTAGCCCTCCCACCGGAGGGATTTTTTTCTTCATTTATTTTTACTTCTTCGCGCGCGGGGGCTACACCAATTGTATGATGGTTTGGAACGAAAAATATAAAAGAAGTTTCAAGGCCCCCCCACACACATGAGCTGTAATTTTCCTTTTTTTTTCTTCAATTGAAAACAATGAAAACATTAAAAAGAGTTCTCTCACACCCATCTCCAATGTAACATAGGCATCTGGTTGATGACCAGAAAGGTGCAAGAAGATGGGATCCCAACTGTGTCTACATCCTCTCTTCCACCAGTGTGCTGGAGGTGAGAGTCGCTGAGGATTGAGCTACACTAATTTGCATTTAATATTATACCCTTCAATTCTCATGGCTAATTAAACACAAAACTTTTACAAACATTGATTGAATTTAATTTAATTAAATTTTAGATCTTTAAGCGATGCATTTTTCTCCATTTTATGGCATTTTTTCCTCTTCTCATTTACTTTCAATTTATGCAAAATCAATTAGCTTTTCTTTAGGTTTCTTTGGATGTTTCTTCAATTTTTTTTTGTGGAATCGGCGTAGATTAGATGACAGAAGGGAATCCGGTGAGCGCCAAGTTCTTCTCCCATGGGAAAGAAAAGAAGATTTTCTTGCCCAACGTTTCGCCTCAATGCGAGGCTTCTTCAGGGGGCTAATGGGGAAAATTTTATTGGAAAAATTACAAGGACAATTCTACATAAAACATTTCCCTCACACAATTCTCTCAAAATTTTACAAAATTAACTTACTCAATCTTGTCAAAGAACTTGAACATGAAAAACCGTTAAATCGTTACAAGAAATGAGAGAAACTTAAAAATATATTCAAAGAACCCAAAGAACACATAACTTGAAAACTATGTTGAAGGACACTAGATATATTAAAAAGGAATTATTTAGAACACGAGAAACGCGAAAATTGTTTCGCAGAATACAGAATAAATGAAAATTGTTAAAAAAAAAAACGGAAAAACATAGAAATCTGTTTGAAAATCATAAAAAAAATCGTTTCAGAAAAGTTAAGAAACTTGAAAATCTTACCTCAAAACATGATAAACTTAGAAATCGTTCCACATCATGCAAAAACATTTAGAAAACGTTTTGCAGAGTGGAAAAGAATTGAAAAATGTTCTACACAATTTAGGGAACATGACAAACATCAGAAACCCGGGAAACAAAAGAAACCTAAGAAATGTTTTTTAAAAAAAAAACGAGATATCAGAAACTTGCTTATGAAACGTTAGAAACTAAAAAGCCGACAAAAAGTTTGAAAATTTTTCCTAAGAATAGGATATAGTAAAAAAAAAATGATGTTTCGCAAAACACAAGAAACAACAAAAGATTCAAAGAAATATAAAAAGTTCGAAAATAATTTCTCGAAGCCTGAAAAATCGGAATTTTTCTCTAAAAAAAACATGAAAAACTCAAGATTTTAGCAATAAAAAACGTGAAAAGCTTTCAATTTGTTTCGCAAAACACAAGAAACTAGAAAACCATTAAGAGAAGTGAAGATAGAAGTTCGAGAACTTCTATCTTATTTCACATAAAACGTAAGAAACTAGAAAATGAGCCTAATAAATACGAAAACCTAGATATTCGTTTCGTACAATGGAACACGAGAAACATAAAATCTCTTTAGGTTTTCTTTATAAATTTTAAAATCTACTGCAAGATTTCGGACAATTCCATAATTGTATAGGGCTCCTATTGAGAACCTAAAAAATGAATAAACTCCTTTTCAACTAAATCGTATATCCTCCCCAAGACGTTCTCCCGTAATTAGAGAATAATTTACCGCCTCCTACAGCTCACACCTCCCTGAATTCCAGCATGTTCCGGCCAGTATATTTGTATACGCGCGCGTTAGAAAGTAAAAATGATGAGACTTCCACAGCGTCTGATGCAGTTTTTTTTCTCAAATTGTCTCACATGTGTGCGGTTGAATGGGGAGACACCGTGAGCGATAATAGAAATTCTTATGTTGGCAAAAAATGTTAACAGTGGGAGAAAATTATCACAATTAATGTTTTAAAGGTGGATTAAAAAAAGTTACACACATCGGGGTGAAAAACTCCCACACTTTCATCTCACTTTCAGACAATTATATTTAAATTATGTTATTTCCTCGAGATGCACACGATCATTTTTTTTTCCACCCAAAAGCGCGGGAGTTTACACACAAGAGAATGAATACATGCGGAGAAAATAAACAATGCTGAAATTGAAAATTATAACACCTTGGGTCAATGTCTTGTAAGGAGAAAAAAAGTGAAGATTTTGCGTATTATACCGTAATTCCCTAAAATTGTTCTTTTCTTTTTTAAATTCAATTTTAGGTACCTTTTATGGTGGAAAATAAGCCCATCGTGGTTGTGCAGTTTCACTCAAATTGCAAAATAATTTCTGTCATTTCCAACCAAAGCGAAAAGAGATGCTTTCCGCGGAGTCTTCCAAAGAGATTTTAATTTCAAATTTAATTGGTTGCCTCCTTTGGGCCAGGCAGGAAATGTAAATGTGATTGGAATGTTATGGAAGATCGTGCAAGAGAACAGGTAAAGCTGCAATACGGAAAGATTGGGTAAAAAACAACATAAAATTAAAACATTGATTTTGAGAAGTTGAAAATTGTTTGGAAAATTTTTATAATCCTGATGAAGATAAAATAGGAGCTACGAAACGTCGTATTTAAAGTTTTATTAACCCTCTATCGGATTTTTCATTTTCAATTCAAATTTTACGTTTTTTAACGGTCTTTTTTCAAAATCCGTGTAGGTTTTTAATGATGACTAAACTCCTTTAGCATAATGCTCGATTATTCTTCACCCTGCTGGCTATTTTTCCTTTTCATTCGCATGGTGTGATCTCAATAAGCAGCAAAAAAGCTCGAATGTATCGTGATGCTGCATTGAATTCCAATAAATGATTAAAATCATTTTTGTGTCTGAAATCTGCAATTGTGCAAATTGCAGAGATGCGGTGAATCAAAATAAAGCATCATCAAATGAAAGGGAGAATATATGGAGATTATAGCTCAGCTATTTTTTGCATATTTCTCATAAAGAAGTTCGCTTTTTTTCCCTCCACAATTTCAATGGGAGAAGAAGATTCATCAGAGATACTTTGAATTTTATACAATTGAAGAAGGTGAAAAGTTCATTAGCTTCTGCGGTGTATTTGTGTATGGGAATTTCAATTGACTTTCTCCACCTTTTTCCCAATTGTTCTCACAATATTTGTCTCTCTCACCCAGCATAATCCCATCATCATTTATCCCCTTGGGCAGGTACAAAAAGTCTTCACATTCTGCTAAAGAAAAAAAAAGTCCATTTTACTTCAGCGGAGAATGTTGGCAAAGAATTGGAGCAAATTATTGTGTCTGAAAGGCGCACAATTCAAATGGTGTGTATTGCCATCATTTTGTGTGCCGAAGAACAAGTTAAAAGTGCTTCTAGCGATTAAGAAAAGTGCCTTTTGCCAGCATCTTATGCGGTGATTGTGGTACGGCATTCGTGATGAAAGCCCCCTTCCGAAAAAATGGGCTCAAGATCGATGCTAAATCGAACGAAGAAAAATGATCTTTGTAACTGTTTTAAGGAGAAAGAGTGGCAGCACAGCAACCAAAAAAAGGCATCTTACCACGAATTTATATGAGCATGTAAGAGAGAACTTTTCAGTGGCATAATAGGTTGACTTTTGGGTCAGTGCGCGCCTCGAGATTGCTAAAAGGGGCAGGAATTGGTTGAAAATTACATATATCGCTCATTTATGCGAGAAAATTGCTTTCAGGAAGAGCAAATTTCAGCTCGTAACTCAAGGTCATTCCCATCATGAGGCCCACGAGACGACGTGCCAGAGATCCCCGTATGTGATTTCTTTAAAAAAAAAATAAATTGATTCGTCTTCATTATTTTTGACGATTTCATCAAAAGAAAAAAAAACGAAAAAAGCTCAACATGCAAAGATTCGCAATTCAGATTTTTTTCTTCACAAAATAATAATTGCATGAAATCAAATTATTTTGTTAATTAATTGCGGCAATGAATATTTAATTACAGTCAGGTATTGGTTAACGTCGCATGGGATATACTCTTTCCGCTCATTATTATTAATGGGTGAGAAGAGTACATCCCATGTGACGTTAACCAATACCTGACTGTACATATAGGTGAAGATCAGTGGCGTAGCCAGGGATGGAATTTTTTAAGTTATTTTTAAATTGTAAAAAGAATGTCAAAAGTCTGGAAATAAATGTCTAATGTTACATAGAAACGTCATACGTGTTTACTTTGTCATATTTTAAAATGTAAACATAAAATGATTGAAGAAAAACGTTAAACGTTAGTAAAAGAACGTCAAACCTTTAAAAAAAAGCCAAACGTTAAAGAAATTAAACGCAAAGCGTTAGAAAGGCAATATCAAATAGAAGAAAAACAACGTAAAACGTTAAAAAATGTCAAAAGTAAACAAAGTTATGTCAAACTTGAAAAGAAAAGGAACGTTAAACATTAAAAAACGTTAGAATTGCACAAAAACTTCTCGAAAATTGATCATTTAAATGCAAAACAAGTTAAAATAACTTATTAATTTCAATCTTTGTAAACCTCTTGACTTCTACAACATTCTTTCTAATCTTATTCATTTTAAGGCGTTTCTAAAAAAATGCTTTCTAAAAACAAAACTCCCCAAAATTGATTTCTATGACTACGTTCATAGCGAAGATAGAAGGGAATTTAATATGCAAAATTATTTGAGCAATTGTTGAGCAACAATTTGACCTTTTTACCAACTAATGACAAACATTTGCCTATTTACCAACATTCTTTTTTTTTCAGTGTAGAATTCTTTAAACACGAAACCAAAATTTCTTTAAATTTTTTTAATAGAATTTATTTCTTAATTTTCATCAAATAATTTCTAACGGTGTACTTCCATTAATTCAAAAGAAAATCAATTATTTTCTGTGAGTAAATTCCTTGTTACGTAGTACAAGGAAAATTTTAAACTTTTACAGTTACTATGAAAAGTTTTCTTTCTTCAGATTATTTAATTTAAACTTTTCCAATTTTCACAAAACACCCTTTTATTGAATTTTTCATTACGGGAAAATTGCCTAAAAATGTGATTGAATGAAGAAAATCATCGTCAGTTATCGAAGAGACTTTGTTGGGCTTTCTTATTGATTTAAATTGAATAATAAAGAAAATGCTTGAGGAGTATCATTCGGGTTTAAAGAGAATTCTCTTATTTTTCTTCAGAACTTGGGGCTTGGATTTCCTCCCAAAGCCAAAAAGGAAAGTTTTGATTTTTCTCAAACACTCCCTTTATCCCATTTATGCCATGTATGGTGTTTTCTGTGAATTGTGGCATTTAATCTATCAAATGGAGGATTTTAGTGATTTAATTGACGTTGCATTCTCCATTACATTGGCCATTGGAATGTTTCAGGGTGTTCTCATTTATTTGGTGATTATTGTTGGTAACAGGGGGAAAATAATGGAAATTTTTGAGTTTTTTGAACAACTCATAAAGACTCATGATCCCACAATGAGGGAAATCAGAAGGAGGAATTTTGAAGTTAGCATGAGGACGTCATTTATCTGTGCAAAGTGAGTTTCAATGCAATTTTCTACGCAGAATATGTGACAGAAAATGAACCATTTCAGATACTTCTTGTCTGCAAATTTACTCTCTTGGACAACCATAACAATTTTCAATACAATTCGAACAAATTTCACGGGACCCATGATGTACCACATCCCTGGACTTCCCACCGGAAGTATCTTCTTCTACCCCATCAACATAATTCATCAGACAATAATGTTCTTTCAGGGATATGCAATAATTATGTTCTCAGATGGGTGCCTCGGCACTTGCGGAAAACGCACTTGCGGACTTGGCTGATTTTACGACACTTGCGGACAGAGAAGGCTACCTGGGTACGAAAGGGATTTACCCTAGACATATGCGGACTCCGGAGGGTAGGTGGAATTTTGAGCATCGACAAATTTGCCACTTGCGAACAGTATGCGGCCAGCAAAAGGGGCCTTCTGTATGTGTGTGATCCGAAGGCGCAGTGTGGGTTGTGAAAACTTTAAAAATTAGCTAATCGTTCATTAATTCAAAATTCTTCAAAACGATTTTTCTTTTACGATTTTTAGCTCTCCATGCCCCTGCCCCAAGGGGTGTTTATCTGAATGAAAATCTTCGGATTATTCGCTAAAAATTCGGATGATTCGCCAAGATTCAGATTATTCGCCTAGATTCGATTGATTCGCCAATATTCGGTTTATTTGTTAAGATTCGGTAGATTCGTCTATATTTTTGATGCACAAATATTACTTTTTAGGCAAAAAACTATAGCTTTTAAACATTTCGCGTATTATAGACATACCTAAATATATTTGTTTGAAGTTTTTAAACTTGGTTTCAAATTTAGAACGATTTTTTAAAAATAAGGGAGGCTCAAATCGTCGTAAAATTCGATTCCCTAAGTTCGGGTTCCAATTATGCTTAATAGCACATTTTATAAGTCACATATTTGCGTAGTAGAACTGCTTTTTTGGCCTGTAGGCCGTCCAGCTTTTTGTTGGTCAAGCATACTCATCATTTGTAGGAAAACTTCAAAGATATTCTGTGTTAGGTGGATTATATCAAAAAGTACACAATTGCGAGGAAAATCGTAGTACTATTGGAAAGGTAGGATACTAATTGTCCCACTGCGAAGGCAAAATTCCTCATTCTGAAGCCGTTTTACTGCGGAGAAGTCATTTTGACGAGGGTCCTACCACGAGGTCACGACTGTAGTTAAAAAACTCAATAGTTAAAAAACTCAATAGTTAAAAAACTCAATAGTTATAAAACTCCATAGTTATAAAACTCCATAGTTAAAAAACTCCATAGTTAAAAAACTCAATAGTTGGTTGAAAACTCAATAGTTAAGAGAAAACTCAATAGTTATAAAAACTCAATAGTTGTGAGAAAACTCAATAGTTATAAAAACTCAATAGTTGTGAGAAAACTCAATAGTTGCAAGAAAACTGCGCAGTAAAAAAAAACTCAACAGCTCTTTCCCAACTATTGAGTTTTTTACTGTGGAGTTTTCTCGCAACTATTGAGTTTTCAACCAACTGTTGAGTATTTTTATCTGTGGAGTTTCCTCGCAATTGTGTACTTTTTGATATAATCCACCTAACACAGAATATCTTTGAAGTTTTCCTACAAATGATGAGTATGCTTGACCAACAAAAAGCTGGACGGCCTACAGGCCAAAAAAGCAGTTCTACTACGCAAATATGTGACTTATAAAATGTGCTATTAAGCACAATTGGAACCCGAACTTAGGGAATCGAATTTTACGACGATTTGAGCCTCCCTTATTTTTAAAAAATCGTTCTAAATTTGAAACCAAGTTTAAAAACTTCAAACAAATATATTTAGGTATGTCTACGCGAAATGTTTAAAAGCTATAGTTTTTTGCCTAAAAAGTAATATTTGTGCATCAAAAATATAGACGAATCTACCGAATCTTAACAAAGAAAAATCGTTTTGAAGAATTTTGAATTAATGAACGATTAGCTAATTTTTAAAGTTTTCACAACCCACACTGCGCCTTCGGATCACACACATACAGAAGGCCCCTTTTGCTGGCCGCATACTGTTCGCAAGTGGCAAATTTGTCGATGCTCAAAATTCCACCTACCCTCCGGAGTCCGCATATGTCTAGGGTAAATCCCTTTCGTACCCAGGTAGCCTTCTCTGTCCGCAAGTGTCGTAAAATCAGCCAAGTCCGCAAGTGCGTTTTCCGCAAGTGCCGAGGAGCCCTCAGATGTTACCATTATGATAACAATCATGTGCTGTCAGGCTGAATTGGAAGCTATTGCTGAATTCATTTCGCATCTCAATGACAGTGACCACCCAAAAGAGGATGCTACGGAAGTTCTTAGAAAAATCTACAGCATTCACATGATCCTTTCAGTGTACACGAACAAGATTGCCGGAGCTTTTTGGCACATCTACCTCTACAAACTCCACAATAATGATGTACCTTTGCAGTATGTTTATTGTCTTTCAAACCGAAGAAGAAATACCCTTTGTGGCAGTCATCAGTGTCCTCGTGATGGCTTCAGAGGTATTCATTCTCTGCTTTTTTGGGCAAATTCTCAGCAATAGCTCGGAAAAAATGCAAAATGCCCTCTACATGACCAAATGGTACAAAATGTGTAATAAAAATCAAAAAACTCTCCTCATGCTGATGCTGAGATTCCAGGATCCGGTTAAAATTGAAACTTTTGCCGTTGGAACCATTACAATCTACACTTTTGTTCAGGTTAGACTTGACTAAAAGTTTTTCCTTTTAAATCTTTTACAAAAAAAATCTTTATAATTCTTTCAGATATGTAAAGCATCAATTTCTTATGCTGCATTCTTGTATGCTGTTTTTAAATAAAAGTCTTTTATTCACTCTGCTGGCTGTTGTGAATGGGAAAATGAGTCTTATAATTGATTTGAGACATTTAAAAGTCTATTTTGAGGCCTTTTTCAATCCTTTGCAAATTAAACGTCAAACGTAAAGAAAAGAACGTCAACTGATTAAACAAAAGTCAAACTTTAAAAAATTAATAAACGTTACAAAGGAATAATGTTCAAATTGCTCAAATTAAGGACAAACGGGACAAACGGTGGGAAATAAACTCTAAATGTTCAAAATAAATTTCAAACTAAAAAAAAGAGAACGTGAAATTAAAAAAAAGAAACTTCAAACGTTAGGAATAAATAAATTAAATAAACGTCAAACGTCAGAAAAGAAAACCATCAATTTAAAAGAGAACTTCACACGTAAAGTAGGGACGTCAAGTATACAAATGAACGTAAGGATAAAGCGTTAGGAAATTATGTTCAAATGTTCACAATAAACGTCAAACGTTAGAAAATGAATATCAAAACTTCTTCTTCTTCTTCCGTTTCTTATTTTTAACAGGGCATGACGTCATTTCGACATCCAAACAGCTGGAACATAAAATCAAAAGAGAACATTTAACGTAAAGAAAAGAACGTCAAATGTTCAAATAAACATTAAGAAAAGTCAAGTGTTCAGTCAAACGTTAGGCAATAAACTTTAAATATTCAAACATATAATGTAAAACGTTAGGAAATAAACGTCAATAAAATAGGAAAAGCTGTTTATTCGAATTAAAAAAAAAAATGAATGAAAGGAGGACTTACACATATCGTCGTGGCTTTGGTCGCACGATCTCATGATTAGCATCGGTGATGCAGAGTGGACTGAGGGCACCTGCTAGGTGCTCAACACCAATCCTACCGGGATCCCAGCTGTGTCGTCCAGCTAGACTCCATGCTGTTGGGGGTGTGTTGGTTTGCGGTGTGAGTGGCACAGCAGCCACGAGGGCTGTGGCAGATGATGAGGGCGGTGGAGCTCCCTGATGATGGCCCCCACCCCCATTGGTTGTATGACTCATGAAGGCACTCGCCTTGGCACATGCCGGCCGAACAAAGGAGGTAATGGGGTCATTCCCGGGCCAGACGCGCACCGTGATCGTTTCAGGTCAATCTGCGGGGTAAAAAGGAGACAAAAAGTGTGACAAAGTGATCAAAATCAGAGTGTGGCAGAAAAAAAACGACGAGAGACATCCAGTAAGATCTGTGGGTCAGACACTGTCAACAACAGTTTTTTTTTGGTGTGTGCGCCGCTTCTTTCAGATCACAGAGATGGCGATTGAAGGCATTTAGGCAAAAGATGAAGAATGCTGTGGTGGAGCAAAAATGTTGGATTGATGTGGAATTCACCATGCCGGATATTCCAGTAGTGACTCTCTGTGTTCTTTTTGCCCAATGAAACTCACACATTTCTCTGTCGAAATGATCTTTCCACCGTGATTGTGTCTCTTCACTTCTTCTTAATGCCTTCTTCAACTACACAACAGCATCTTCGCATCAAGAACTTGTTCTCGTACTTTTTTTCTTTCAAGGGGAATCGACTACAATTAATCAATTTTTTTTTGTTATAGGAGAAGCTTTCTGAAAGTTGCCATATATTTATGAGAGAACTTTCTCAAATTGATTGATTCGTGGATAATATTAGAATCGATTTTTGTACATTTAAATTTTTTGTTTATTAATTGTAAATTTTGTATTAAAATTCTAATTGTTCATAATCTTTTTTAAGAACAAAAAATTGTTTTCAATAGAAGTTCGTTTAAAAAAACAAATTTTATTCAAAAATAATTAATAATAAAGATTATTCGTTATAAAATTCCTAAAGAACTTTACTTTTATGATTTTACTTTTATGCTTAAAATTATTTTTTGTTTAAGAAAATAAGCTGTTGAGTTAAATTTTATCCTAACAGACCCTATATAGAAAAAAATTAGATATATTATTAAAAAATATTAAAAAATATAAAAATGACCATTTCCAAGCATCTTACTACAAATAAGCTGAGTGGTAAGAATTTCGGGTTAATTGTGTTAGAAGCTGATTGCTCTCCTTTCACCATCGCGGCGCAAGCTTCCAAAGCATCTCAAGATTTCTCACAATTTAGAGCTGCTTCACAATTTATAATTACTTTTCATTTTTATCTCAATTATAAAATAGTTCTTTTTTTACTTCATCTTCAATGAAAATCGCGAGAGTAAAATTGCAAGAAATTTCTTTCATATTTGGATGATTTTGCCAGACAAGACTGCATGCAAACTTTCAGTGTGGAAGCTTTGGAATTTTTATGTTTTTGCTATTTGGTAGGAAAAAAAAAGATGAAAAAAGGTGGCTAATTGCCGAGTTAAATGAGATAAAGTGTTTGCTTCTGCCAGCATAGCATGGCGAGAACTATGCATAATTGGCTCTTTCAGCTTAATTCACATTGAGCGAGAAATTGCGCCAAATGCTCTTTGGTCAGGTTATAGGGAGGGTGAGGTCGCCCAGATATATACACAACATACATAGTTCGCGCGGTGTGTGCTATGTACAGTACATTATGTATGTTGGAAAGTCGCGATGGCGCGAAGGCTTTCGAAAAGAAGCATTCCTAAGGAGTGACCAAGTGTGTGTCTCCAAAGATTGGCGATTTGCGTGCGAGCAACGGGATTCCATCTCTTGCTGGTCATTGAAATTATGTCTCATACACAACCGCGAAACGTCGTATACTCCGGGAGAGAACCTGTTTAATATTATTTCGTCGCATTCCCCGGGGAGAAGAAAATAATAATAATACGAGAATGAGACACGAATCAAGGTGGAGAGCTTTTAGCTATATATGCTGCAGATTTGAAATAATCTACTCTACATAGCTACGATAAACATAATCATGGAATGAGATTTAAATAAAATTTTTAATGAGAAGCTTAACTTCTTTAGTAAGAAAGATTTAAAAGAAAAAAACTTTTCCCGTTTTATCTGGCGAAAATCCTTAAAAAGAAAGTTTATTCTTCAATGATTTCCTGAGCCCTAATGTAATAATCCTAAATTTCCGCAAATAAATCAAACTTCTTGCTATTTTTTCCCATGCTTAAAATATGCAAAAAATGTTTATGCATGATAGACTCATTTAAAAAGCAACTCACTGATAAAATCCTCCATGCTTGGCTCCATCATAATAGAGAAAAAAATCAAAGCACAATGATTGCAATTTGTGGGCTGGAAAACATGGATTTTTTTTTGCAATAAAAATGCATTTAAGCGGCAAAACTTCACTTTCTTTGCCTTTTTCTTTCTAACAAATAATATCCGCCCACATTCAACACAATTTTTACACAATATTTGTTATTAATTCATCAAAACGTTCCACCCAAATGTAAAACATTTAATTGAAATGCGGATATTTTGTACCCAACAAATACCTTGAGATTTTTTTTACACATTTACCATTTAAGTCTAGCAATTGTTTAACGATATGTTTTAACTGCTTACTTTCAATTTAATATGTTCAATAATAAGGGAAGAAGAGGGTTATGTTGCAACGCTTTTACATAAAATTATTATGAATTTTCTACTCAACAGAGATGTTTTAATTATTTTTATGCTATCTGCAGGAAAATTAAGAATTTATTAACCCTTTATCTAAACATATTAGCTCGGTAACTTTTAGCCCCATCAGGGGGTGAGATGTTTTACTTCCAGAACCGATGTTAAAAAGCTTCTTTTGATCAGATTTTTTGTATTTTTCTAATAGAATTGTCATTAAATTTGGACGATTTTGGAAAAAAAAGAAATGCTGAACCTATTTTTTTAAGGGCAGAAAAGGGTTAACTTCTGTCTTATTTGATAAGATCGAAGATTGGTAAATTAGATTGTTTTTAAGCGCGCGCTGTTTTCCCGGATTTTCTCTTAACACGAAGTTCTAACCTCCAAACTTTGACCTTAATTTTCTCTCAAAAAGAAAATCAAAAAAACAGTGGCCAGCAAAATCCTTCAAGGGTTAAGAACCTTCGGTCACATTCAGGTTAAGAGTATTTTGAGAATTTTTGAAAAAATCGTTATAATGCCGAATATTGAGAACATTCTTATTCATTTTTTTAATCAAGCAAAATAAATTAAATAAAATGTGAATTTCACCATAAGATCCCATGCTCCTCTATTCACACAAGAGCACACAAAATAGCAGCAAAGACAAGGGGCAAAGGAAATTTAAATAATACCGTTGATAAAAAGAGAAAATTAACTTATAATGGTGGGAATTTTTCAAAATAAAATAAAAATAGATTTGCAATTTTCTCTCAGTGCGAAAATCTTCGCATTTTTAATTTTATTTTATACAAAATTAAAACAAATCTCATGCTAAACTCATGATGGGGGAATTGGTGCAAATTTTATGCATAATGGATAAATAAACTGAAAGCAAAAACGTTAACTCTCAAAATTCACTCAAAAACTTGTAACAATCAATCCTCGTGTTAGATCAATATCAAAATCCACTTCAATTTAATTATGACTCCAGACGAAAGGGAAAGTTAGCATAAGAAATATGTATGTATATTCACATTGTCTCGCTTAGAATGGTGTGTGATGGTTTTTTTTAGCATATGCTGTGAGCTCGAGATAAAGGGTAGAAAATGAAAAAGTGAAAGTCAATAAATACTCCGGCATGTTATGTATTAAAGTAAAGTACAAATTCAAATCAATATTGCGTTATTGAAAAGTAAATCACCACGACAAGTGAGTAGTTTTAGCGTATATCTGTGCAAATTTAGACAAACCATTTGCCAATCATTTGTAATTAAATGTGAATTGTGTTCTCGCATTGAAAGTGAACTGATCAAGGAGCAGAAATATATGATTAAACATTTTGTTATTTTTATTAGGTATGTTTGTTTGGAATATTTTGAATATTTTCAAATTTATTACGAATGTTTGAGATATTCTGCAAAGAATTCTTGATCGAAACATTTCCAATTAATTAGTTGAGGCACAAATTCTTCCTCGAAAGAAGGATTTTTTCCAATAGAAAGCGTTTAAACTTCTTTTATGCCCAATATTGCATTGATTATTCAGCTTTGAGCCAAAGCTTTCAGAGCCTTTTTATAGCTTCGAAAAAGCTCTGAGGAAATTGATGAGCAGAAAATTTCATAAAGGAATGATTCAATTTGAATTCTTATTCTTTTACGTCAGGAAAGCAAAAGAAATTCCATTCCAAAGTGACCCATTTGACCCCACTCTATTCTGAATTTCAACTCACACCTATTTGTGGAATTTATCTGAAGAAAAAATACTAATTTTGCAATCTTTTCGCACCATCTAAAGCCACACCTATGTAATATTTTGTGAGAAGACAGAATTTCCGCGTGAATAAGGATATTTTATTTATCACGAGGATGCTCTACATTAATATGGGCGAGGGGACAATGAGACAAGTCGCCATGAGATCAATCTCAGCGGGGTGATTGCATGTGAGAGCGAGAAAAATGAGCATCCACAATGTCAATGTCATCCCGGAGGGCAAATAAATTCCTGAGTCGCCAGAGAAGTTGGCTGATGATGGAGCATTCTCTGCATCTTCGTTTTTCTCGCGCACCGCTAAGTTCTTCTCTTCCTTTTCATGCTTCCTCGTTTCTTTTGAAAAGACATTTTATAAAATCTTTTTTTTTCCACATCTTGCAGCATTTCAATAATTTCCATAGAGGAGGGAGAGAATTTTCCGCAAAAGAATTTCCTCAACTTTTCTAACAAACTTAGAATTTCAGCAGACAAAATTCTTTTTAAACTTAAATAAAATCGCATAAGATGATCTAAAGCTCTCCCATTTGGAGAATTTATTTGATTTTTAAGGAAAAGCAAAAAAAATATTCCATTTTCAGGCGTAATAAATTTAAAAAATAAATGAACAAATCTGTGTTAATATCTCTTTTTGTAAGAAAACAAAAAACAAACATTCCGCACAATTCTTGAGGTTTTTGTCTCTCACAATGAGGTAACACAGACACTACATCAATGTCTTTTCCCTTTGGATTCGGACAATTTTTTATTGCCCCAATACAATGGTGTGATATATTGCCGGAGGAGCCCCAAGAGTTCAATGATTTTTAGTCAGAGCAGCAACTTTTTTCTCTTCTCTCTTAAATTGCTACATTCCTTCATATTGTCGTGCGGGGAGCATAAAAATTTAACGACACATTTCGTAAAAAAGACGTTGGAAGAATTTCATAAAAATTGGATAAAAGTCAACAATTAAAATAAAGGAAAAAAATGATTCAAAAGAATTCTCTCCTTGAGTATTTCAAATCAAATTTTATTCCCATTGTGGAATAATTTTTATTAGATCATCAACGAATCATTCATATTTGAGAATTTTTAATCTCAAAGATAATCTTGAGTGGTATTATTTTCAAAACCTCCAACGGCCGTGACATTAAAGGTCCACGAAAAGCATCAAGTAGAGTTCTTTAGGGGGGTCCGAAAGGGGCAAATAAGGTCAAAGCTTATGCTTTGTTTTATATACATATTCGTAATATTTCCGAATATTTTTTTTTTAAAGATAAAAGTATTTATAAACTAGTCAACCCGAGCCCCCAATCACGTGTGAGCAAACTCCATTTTAAGCTATAGAAGGGGGGCGTATATTAGAGGGGGGGATGAATAATACGGTACCCCAAAAAATTTTTAAAATAAAAATATCCCGTTATCTGACCCTTCAGCAGATAGAAAATGGGGAAAAACAATTTTTCTGTGGGGGCGCTATAAAGGGGGCAGGGGGGCGGAATCCCATATAGCGCTTGCAACTCGTATTGACCCCCTCTACCCCCATACCAAATTTCATCAAGATCGGCCCAGCCGTTTCGGAGGAGTTCATGTGCCACAAACAAACAAACAAACTTTTCAGCTTTATATATTTAAAAAAAATAAAATTTCTTTTCAGGGCGGTGGTCTGTGCAGGGGATGCTATGATAAAGGTGAGAGGTTCGATAGTAAGTGCAAGGAGGTGATGAGAAATCATGCGCAGGAAGAATCTCCGAATGCTCCTCTACAGGGGGCAAAAGGTACCCTGGAGGAGCTTGGAGATACGCTGTTAGTTTATAGAGGCTCTCCTGCATCCCTGTCAACTCAGACTTCCCAGATATCCAGCCAGGAACACTTGCTTCCATCTCAATTGGCTTCACATCCGGAAATGGGAGCTGTTCCGGATTTATCATCGAGTGATTCCATGGAATCAGGCCCACCTGCCAGACTTCGAGATAGATCATCGGAGAGTAATTTCTCATCACTTGAACAGGAAGCGTCTCATCTGGAGGTTGTTGTGCAAATTGAGCAGCAACCCCATGGAGAAAAGAGGCCCTCCGAAACGCCCCAGGAGAGTCTCATGGCAGCCCCGAGGCCCAAGAATCCTCGTCTAAGGGACACATTCAATGATACAGCTGCCAGGAATCTTGTTCAGAATATGCAAGGTAAATCAAAAATTATCCTTTTATGCTCTAATTTTAATTTATTTTCTCTTTTTTTTTAGCAACTATGAATGAGGCAGGATTTACTCCAAATAACCGACCAAGGAACAGTGGAGGATAAAAAGCTCATTCCGGACAATTTCCTATCCTATTGAAACAATCGCTCAATTTATGCTCACGTGTCCTGATCCTCCATTGAAAAGCATACAGGGACGAAATAATTTAGTAATTTTCCATAAAAAAAAAGACTTAAATTGAAATAATTTCTTTATTAAACTTGTGATTTGATTAAGTTCATTTTTCAATTAAACTAATTTTCTAAGTTGATGAAATAAGTAATAAATTAATTTTTGTTATTTTTGTAAAGCTGTTTTAATTAATCTTAGATTTCCCATGACTTTGACGGAATTAATCCTCAGGTATAGACTTCAACTAGTCAACCCGAGCCCCCAATCACGTGTGAGCAAACTCCATTTTAAGCTATAAAAGGGGGGCGTATATTAGTAGGGGGGATGAATAATACGGTACCCCGAAAAATTCTAAAAATAAAAAAATCCCGTTATCTGACCCTTCAGCAGGTAGAAAGTGGGAAAAATTAGTTTTTCTGTGGGGGCGCTACAAAGGGGGGTTGGGGCGGAATCCCATATAGCGCTTGCAACTCGTATTGACCCCCTCTACCCCCATACCAAATTTCATCAAGATCGGCCCAGCCGTTTCGGAGGAGTTCATGTGCCACAGACAGACAGACAAACAAACTTTTCAGCTTTATATATTAAGATTAATCTTCATACATTTAAAATATATTAAATAATATTTTTTTTTAAAAATACTTTGTTGTGAATATTTTAAAAAGAATAAAAAAATAAAATATTCGCATTTTCAAAACTTCAAAAGTGTTCTAAAGAAAATTTTAAATTAATGCTAATGTTCTCGATGAATGTCAATATTAGGATAATTTTCCAATTTTTAGTGTCACTGAAGGACCCCCACTTGGCTTTTAGATGGTTAAATCAATACAGAAGACTTCCTAATTAGGATTTCAAGAACATATCATTTCTCTTTCAATGATATAATCTCACCTTTAAAAAATGAAAAGAAAAAAGAGCTTTTTAGACTCTGAGTGTTTACTATTATTTTTTTATATAATAAATTGGCAATAAATGGTGTAATTTCCGTCATTCTTTTAAGGAAATTCAGTAGCAATTGGCACTCATTTTATTCAACCTACACGCTCACCAAATTCACCATCATTTCCATTTTATTTCCAATCCTTTTTTTTCTGGGAGTAAACTAATTTTGTAAATAGCACCAATATAATGTGAATATCAAATGTCAGCAAATAGCAATAAAAAATAAAATCACGCAGCCTATAGAAATAATTTCATCCAATTAAATAAGTTTTTTTTGGGCAAAATGATTGGTGTAAAAATAAAACGAAGTTTTCTTCATGCAAAACGGATGTGCTGCATCATGAAAAATCTTTAAATAATAAAAATTAAAGAGAAACTTGGATGACTTTCAATGTTTTTGTTGTACCCTTCGTGATTTCATCTTGAGAGTCGTCTCTTATGCAAAGGTTTTTTTTTATTGCAGCAGAGCATTGCAATAAATCGAGGTGATTCGGTTTTTGATGCAATCAAGTAAAATTTTGTGTTTTATTGTGCACCACAAAGGACAAGATGAAAACTTTCACCCACAGCCTAAAGATTGTGCATTAAAATGCAAAAGGTACAAATGAAAAAAAACGACAAAATCCACAAGTTAAAACTCAAAAGAAGCATTGTAAAATGTAGGGGAGAATGGACTAAATGCGAACTTTATTCTTACTTGACTTTAATTTCTTCTCATAATTATATGAAAATTTATTGGAAGATATTTTAATCGTTTTATTATTTAAAAGTTTAGGAGAATGTTCTTGTTTTTTCGTCGAAATCAGCATTACATCAAGAATATTTCAGATAAAATGAAAAAATAATAATATTTAAAATTTAAAAATCCTTATTAACTAATTTCTAAACAAGAATTTGAAAAAAGAATCTTTCATAATATTTGTATTCATAATCTTTGTCTTAAATAGAATCATTCCTAACACGGGCCAATTTAGCTCATCCTCCCGTAAAACAAAAAAAAATTACAGAGTTAATCATGAGAATTGATGGGTGTAAATTTAACATTATTTGCCTCAATGGTCGTCCCATTTGGCATCCAATTAGACTCCAATATAGGGAAAAGATGTTGGGAAAAATATAGTCTTTTAGGCATTATTCACTGCAAATTGTTTTAATACACACAATTTTAGTATTAACCACCACTTCACACTCCTTAATCACATACCATTTTTGTATTTGCGACATGCTGATGTTTCTTTTTTTTTTCTTAAATTCTCTTCCACATCGATTTGCCATTTCAGTGCAATTACAAAAATATCTAATACCCGCAATCGTTTTGTCCGCGCATACAATTTTATGCCATCGTGTGGTGAAGAAGAAAAATGAAGGGAAAAAAAATCAAATAAATAATCAGGTGAATGGATTTTGGTATTTGATTCGTGTGTAGTTTTCTTGATCTTTGCTATGTGATAGATTAGCCACGGACCTCCTTGTAAGAATTCACTTATATTGTTATTAGGCATTTTATTTTATTAATTAGACATAATTAGACAATTTATTGTAAACCTTTGCTAAGAGGTTAGGAAATCTTAGGAATAGTTTATCTTTAATTCTTCAATCAGTTTTAGTATTTTATATAGATGAAAACCAATAATTTTTCCTTAAATTTCCCACAAAATAATATTCTTTAAATTTGTTTTGAATTTTTCTCATCGAAATCAGCGATACGCATCAAGAATATTTCAACTAAGAAAATTAGGAAAATTAGTTCTACAACACAGAAAATTCTAACTAAACTATTTAGAGGATTTTAGGTCAAAGAAATTTAATTTTTTTCTCAAAAAATCACTAAAAGTATTGACCTTACACAACCACTCTCATATTTTCAGTCTAAATTCGTAAAAAATTAATTCTAAAATAAACTAATAAGTTATACTTAAGTTGCCCAAAGCAATTTGCAAAGGATTTTTTCCAAACTATATATTCTTAACTTTCTTAATCAAAATAAATAATTATATTCTAATAGTTTTTCGTCAAAATCAGCAATTACATAAAAAATATATTAATCAAAAATTCTAAAAATTAAAGAAAGTCTTTCTACAAACCAAAAAATAAATCGTTTTGTTGGACTCATTTGTTTATTTAATGAAAATTAATCAATTTCGTAAAATAAATCGTTAAATATTGATCGTTTAAAAAAAATTATTCTAATATTTTTCTGTCGAAATCAGCAATATATCAGGACTATATTTTAATCAAGAAAATCACAAAAAAAATTAATAAAAGTCTAATTCTACAGCACAGAAAATATGTAAGTTATTTATAAGAATTTCTCTCTAGAACTCCCTTCTTATTTATTAAAATCTTTGCAGTATTTTTCCGTCAGAATCAACAATAACAACAAATTCTTTCCCATTATTTGTAATCAAGAGATGTATCATTCACTATCAGACTACGAAAATATCTTTGATATTTTTTTTCTTAATAAATTTAAAAAAAAATTATGTAGATTCTCAGAATCAATAAAACAAGACCATGTATTCTTGAGTCCAGAATACATATATAATTTTTAAAAAATCTTATATTAATTTAAACGTAGAAATTCTAATCCATTGCACAAATATTTCCCTTAAAATTAAAAAAAAATTAAATTTAACATTTTCTTTTGGATTTTTTGAAGTATTTTGCATTGAAAATAGCATCCGCTTTACCTTCGCATTTTGGTCGCATAATTAAGAATCATATTAGCCAATGAGCATTCCCACCTTATTGTGAGCTTCTCTTTGGGGTTCTTCGTGGCACGATGGAGGAATTGGGAGTGAATGCTGTGCTCAAAGAGCAAAAGCCAACCACTATACTCGCTCGTATATGGCTGAAGCACAAAAAGACCACATTCCAATCGGCTATATAACCACACAACCAACATTATTAAATGAGATAAAATAATGTCTTGGAGACTTTCTATTGCACATTGCCAAGAATTGCTTTTTCGGAATGAATATAGTGTAGGTATTATGTACCTACATATATATCGTTATATAATAACCTAAATATTCTTCTCTCGGACTCTCTCCTTTGCATGTTCTCTGCTTTTTTTTCCTTCCTCTACCAAAGGCATCTGCACTAATTGTAGCGTATGTTTTTTTTGCTTTGGTTATCCTTTGTGTGTTTTGATCTTGAGGAATTTGATTTTTTTTTTCATGCCATTCTTGGGGTTTTTTTTTACCTGTGCACCAGGGTTCTTGTCCTCTTGGTAAAAGATGGTTGTTTTGTTGAAGGAATCCCAATCAATTGCAGGTTTTCTGGCTGCTGAAGCTCGGAATTTTTGTTCTTCTACTAATTATAGGTATATATTGGGTATGTCTATGGTGGAATTTAATAGTAAGTATCCATTGCAATTGTGAGGTATTTCATTCCAAACAAAGCACAAAACCACTTGGCACTCTAGGCGTTTTCTTTTTTTTTCACAATCTCTGGGGCATTTCACAATTCATCCCACTTCTCATCCCACCCAGCATTTTTCCCTCAACACATACACGTACCACTTAAGAAAAAATCTTTCAATTTTGAGAATTTTCCTTCGTTTTGAGCACTTTTTCAACAACAAGAAAATGGGAAGAATTCGAAAATTCGGATGCGCCCGTGCTGGGAGGGAAAAAGAACCGCGAAAACTTGATCAATTTTCTTCGATGAGCGAACTAAAGTGGACGACGGTTAGGAAGCAGCATCCAATGGTCCATGACTAACTCGACCGACTCTTGGACGATCGACTTCTTCTTCAATCGCGCGACTCGTTCTCTTCTTTCTCTTCATCCCAAACACCTTCATGCGACCGTGTTTGTCCTCTTGTGGATGCCCGATGCCTGTGTATTTGTTCCTCCTAACCGATCTAAGAAAGAGCAAAATGCGCCTTTCATACGAACCTCTCATTTCTGCGCACACAATTCTTGTCGCGCTCTCTCCCTATGCGGAATCAACAAGTTATCAACGTACAAAAAGAACATAAATAAAATTAAAAATTAAAATACCTTTGGGTAGTACAAGTGTGTGTGTGGAGTGTTTAAAACTTCGTCTTCAATTTACCACCATACCTTTACCTACCACTAATTGCAGCGGGAAACGTTAAATAATTGCAAAGAAATTCAAGTATTTTTTCAACGCTTGTTTTTTTTTTAAATAAATATCGTTTATTTATAATCATTTTTTTTAAATTGAAATGAATGAAAAGAAGTTTTTAAGTATTTGAATTTTATAGGAACTATTCAGCTGGCTTAATACAAGAGCGCTGTTATCAGTTTGATAGCAAATGGAGGTTTGAACTATAAAAAAAATAAAAATTGTTAAAATTTAAGGCCTTTCAAGTTAAATAAAAAAGATCTTTTAACAAAATCAAGCTCAATTTTTCAAGATCTTTATTTATAATAAAAAATATTACACAGAAATACTGCAAAAATATAATTAAATCAAGATTTAGCTACAGAATCAAAATCAATAACTTTATTTTGCATTTTCAATGAACATAAAAATCATTCGAATAATTTTGAACTTTTTTTATTTTAATCTATGTGGTATAAAGCGCCAACCAGGCCAATTTATTGAACAAAAATTGAATATGTAAATCATAAACAATTGCCTATTTCGTTTAGAACTTGAGATTCAGCTACCAAGAAATCCTTGAAATTTCATAATAAATTCTTGAAAGTTCAAAGACTTCTTAGTCGTTGAATAGGACTAAAAATTTAATAAATCATTATCAAACCTATTTCTTTTAGAAATGGTAATAACGGGGTTGATTAATTAAAAATCTTTTACCGTCTTCCCTTAAAATTCGTCAATTTGGAAATTTTGGTATTCTATGAAAAATCTTAAGAGATTTTGACAGTTTGTATCTTTCTTTAATCGTAATTTAGAATGAAAATTCCTTTTCCAGAATTCTTTAAAATTTTGTAGGATTGTTTTCTGGAATAATTAATCCTTTGCTCCTCTTCAACAGAACAAACTGAACGATTTAAAAATGTCAACTGCCAAAATCTCGCAACAATTTTTAACGTAAGAAATTAAATAAAAGATTTTTAACAGAATCCGACCCCTTTATCAATATTATTTCTTTAAAAAAAAATAAAATTAAAATGAAACTGAAAATTTAACAATTTTCAGCATCTTTTGCCCAATAGGAAATATTCAGATTGAAGAAAAAAATCATTTCTCGTGAACCGCTGCAACTATATTCTTGAGATCTCTGCATATATAAGAACACGCACACTCCCCATGTGAAAAGGTAGGTATAATGAGAAAGAGAAGCGCATACGTGCGAAGATTGTATGTTGAGAAAAGTGTTGAGGACACAAGGCGCAGAAGAACAAGAATTGGTAGAGAAGTACACAGCAGAATATAGCCGGAGGCAGAAAGTAATTTTCATGTGTACGTCTGTATATGCATCTATTTATCCCTTCTTGTCTTCCTTTTCACATTATCTTCTTCTTTTAACCATCGATTGGATTGCCCCGTGTGTGCTTTGGTAAGGTAGAGTGGAGAGAAAGGTGAGATTCTAAGAAGAAATAAAAATTATTTATATTAAAACTCTTCAACTCTTCTTCATCACTTGTCTCCTCTCCTTGATGGAATCTCAAGAATTTATTGTGTGTGTAGCTTCAATTTTAAAATATCCATCATCTCTTTTTTTTTATCCACATCATCGTCTTATTTTTTTGGCATCCGCGGGGGACATTGTCTTTGGAATTTAATCGAAAAAAATAAAAACCCAAAACTGATAAGAATTCTGATAAAAAATTAACGAAAATCATCCACCAAAAAAATTCCTATAATCTTCCAAATTGATTGGAAAACATCTTTTTTTATATAACTTTCTGCTGCATTTAAACCGCTACCTCTTGGCACATTTATGTCCAGCATAAAAGCAAAAGAAATATCATGAAAATGCCACGTTAACTCAATAAGAAATCAATTAAAATTGCATGCAGTGATGTGCAAAAAAGAAGGAGGAATTAAAATGTAATGTGGGACAGAAACATTCCAGGCTACATAAGGGTTAAAATAGGGGAGAGTGGCTTTAATCGTATATTTAGTCACTCAAATTAGTTCTAATTGCAGAGTTAAATTAAACTATTTTAATTAATTCAGTAAATTTAATAAAAAGAAAATTAATTTCTTTCACTTTCTTTGAGCTTTATTTTAGAATTTATGTTTCCTTGATATTGGCTTAAGTAGTCGCACAATGTTTAATTTTTATTCGAGCAAATAAGGCGGTTTAATACTTAAATAATTAGTACAAAAACAATTTTTCTAACGAAAAACTTTCATTGAGAAAATCATCGTAAATCAGTCATTGAAGGGTTAAAAGAGGAACCAAAGAAAACTAAACATATGTTTAATTAGAGATTCCAATTAAACCCCCTTTGAGCCTTCGTTTGAACAATTTATAATTTTTAAATGAAAAAAAATTAAAAATTTTCTAGTTTATAACTCTTTTTACCCCATTCTCTCCTTTAGGAATTATTATTCCAAATTTTATACGAAACGTCCTTAAAAATAGCTTCACATGTGCAATTGAATTGAATAAAATCTATTATAAAATAAAATGAATAAAGTCCTTTAACCCTTTCGCGTCCCAATGAAAAATTGAAACATGCGCTCTTTTCTTTCTATAGAAGCAAAACATCTTCTTTGGCTTCTTCTGCGGGAATTAAATTATTTCTTAAGTTGGAAAAATAAAATATTTCAGTCTTGGGTCTGCGTATGAACTCAAAAAACGCGAAAGGGTTAAAAGGATGTTCCAATGGTAATCAATTTTTATTCTAACTGTTTAATATTTGAATGTCCTATCATTAAAAATTTACCTGTCGATTTTTTTTATTTATTTGCATAATAAATTGTAAATTTGCATAATAAATTAATCAAATTTTCACAAAATTCACGATTTTTCTGAAAAAATTGTTTAACCTTTGGAATGCGGAGGCCTTGGTAGTTACGTAGAATGCGAAGGTGGGGTCGTTGAACGACCCCAAAAAGAAGGCCAATTTTCTCCCAAATTATACAACCTGGAGTTGTCGGGTTAGTGCCTATAGATTCCTTATATAGTCCTCTTGCCCCTTGCATCACAAATTCGCCACCCGGAAACACGTAGAAGAAGATATTAGGGAAAAACATTTTTCACTCATTTTTCACGCTTTCTTCGTGAGAAATTTGCCACGAAGTTGACCGCAACCACTATTTTTTTCACTACTTCCCCACATTCCCCTCACTTCCCGCACCGTGATAAATGGCAATATTTCTCGAATATTCCTTATTGTTTTGCACATTTATATGCTTATAATTATGTTTTATGTTGTTTATGTCACTTATTCGCGATAATTCTGACACTGAGAAGGTATGAAAAAGTAAACACAACCCTTCAACCCCCTTCAACCATATGATTTATGATGTGACTAACTTCATTCTAAAAAAATTTCCGCAGCATGGCCGTTACATCAATTTTTGAATTCCCTTCTTCTACATTTTCCTTAATAACTTTTCTTGTGGTAGTCGGATTGAGCTGAAATTTTTACACAACCTCCTCAGATAACCAAGGAACTTATTTCCCAAAGATGGGAATGGTATCTTTTATATTTATGGAGATATAACACGAAATATAGCGCTGGGGTCGTTCAACGACCCCGCTCCGCATTCCAAGGGTTAAGTTCTGTCGTTATTGGCCGTTTTAATTAAATGTGGTCAATTTCCACGAAATACTTTCGTCTCGTTCGTCTCAGTTTCTCATCAACCAATAGCGCCAAAATATGATAATTTTGCAGCGGAAGTTTTTGAAAGCTTAAACACCACCCTGAAGTTTTTGGAGTTGAACATTGGCCATTGAACGTCGACTAAATGAGCTGATGTCCTATTGCCAATTGCAAAACAATTTCTTTTTTGATTTTCTTTTACAATAAAAATGTTGAATATTTAATGTAAATTTCCTTGAAAATATCAAAAAAAGCCATTCGATTGTAAATTAGATGGCCTTCCTAAAGAAATTTTTATTGATAAAACGTTAAAAATTAAAATTTTGATTATTCTGTGAAGTAAAAAATCATTTTTTTTTCATTTTTAAAATAAAATTTAGAAAAATAATTATTTTGAAAATCTTAAACATATACGGCATCGCCTCAATTAGTCGGCGATCTTGACCAAAAACTTCAGGGTGGTTGACAGCTGTCACGAAATCAAATTTCCTCCACATATACGAATTTTGTGTTTTCTCATCAAAATTGCAAAGGGATTGTGTTTCTCTGGGCCAGCAGGAGCCCCTCCGTGCAACGTGTTGTGATCCCTGACTCCGTGGTGTTATACTGCAGGTGGAAAATACAAAGAAATGGGTGAGTGTTTTTCCTGTGCGAGATTATCTTGTGGAGAGGCCGATGATTCAATGTGGGTGGATTTTTCTCACCCTTCCAGGTGGACTTCTCAGCTACTTCCGCGGCCTCCTTGGCTCCCGGGAAATGCGTATCCTCATCCTGGGTCTCGATGGGGCTGGCAAGACAACAATCCTGTACAGACTGCAGGTGGGGGAGGTTGTTACCACAATTCCAACGATAGGCTTTAACGTAGAGCAGGTTACATACAAAAACCTCAAGTTCCAAGTTTGGGATCTCGGTGGACAGACGAGTATTAGGTAAAATATCCTCAGGAGGATGTCCGGAAGGTATGAAAGTTCCTACTAATTGCACACACGTTGTTTTTTAGGCCCTACTGGAGGTGCTACTACAGCAACACAGACGCCATCATCTACGTGGTAGACTCAGCCGACCGAGACAGGATAGGAATATCAAAAGACGAACTCCTGTACATGTTGCGCGAGGACGAACTAGCTGGAGCTATTCTTGTTGTCCTCGCAAATAAGCAAGATATGGATGGGTGCATGAGTGTGGCTGAAGTGCATCAAGCTCTAGGTTTAGATGCACTCAAAAATCGCACGTTCCAAGTAAATACCAACACCGCCCCCACGTTGCATTTCCTCCCCCACTAAATCACGAAAATCTTCTCTCTTTCCCCTCTAACAGATATTCAAGACGTCAGCAAAGAAGGGTGAAGGTCTGGACGCTGCTATGGATTGGCTTTCGACGGCACTCCAATCGAGAAAATAGCCTTCTCCGTAGTCAAAGAGCACACAACAACCCCCATCCTCCCTCCCAAAAAAAAAACATCCCAAACTTTGTTTACGAGTGAAAGCAAGAAAAAAAAAACATTTATAAATTATAATTTAACACAACACTGCTGTCTCTTTTTCGTCGTCTCTGAGCTCCCCAAAAGGAAAAACAAACAAAAAGTGCTGCGAAGGATGCATTTTTCTATATCATAGTGATAGAAAAGGAAGGAGAAAATTATTATTTACAATTTATATAAAGGATGTGTGCAAAATTCCAGGAAGAATTCCTCAATTTTGCTGAATTAAAAATGTCAGAAAAAATGTATTCATATTGTAAAACTATTTGATAAAAAAGAAAATTAAGCTATTGAATAGATGTGAGATGAACAAAAAAGGCGCAAAATTATTTTAATCTATTTGACGAATTTTCAAATTATTCCTTTAAGCTCTTTTGAAAAATCCTTACTTCATTAAAGGAGTCTATTCACCTTTATCCATGTTGTCATGCCATTCAAAGACACACACCAATCAAACAAAAGGAAACATTCAAGTAAAGCTTTTGAGACTTTTCATTTTTCTTTGATATTTCCGGAAGAGAAAACAAATAATTGGCTGAAAAAATGTGAAAGCCACGCCTCTAATATATAAACATGGAGGATCGAGGTTTCTAACCTCAAAAGTTTGACCTTCATTTTCTCAAAAGAAAATATTTTTCCAAGTTTTCTTTCGACGATATTCGAGTAATGAAACCTTCCTATACACAGATGTAGAATTTCGCACGAAATGTTAAATAGATTTTAATTCTGTGGCGATTGAAAAGAGTCGAATTGGCCACATTGGCCAGCAAAATCCTCCAAGGGTTAAATGCATAAAACATATGCATCTTTTGCCTTGGTTGAGTGTTTTTTATAATTTCAAGTTAGGATATTTTGATTCACTTTTTTGAGAGATTTTTAATCAAAAAATCTTTGTTTTAAGATGAACTTTCATGGAACGATGCAATGCAGCATATGCGCGATTCAATTATATAAAAGAAAGACTTTTTAATTTATCTTATGTTGCACCATTTACGAAAAAATGGACTAATAATTACGAAAACTATGCAACAACAAATAGTCCTAAACGTTAAAGATTCAAAGAAATTGATGATTTCGTATTCTTATTTCGTTTCAAAATCTATTAAAATTACCCAAAAAAATTCAATTTTTTTGCCTACCTTGCAGGACGACTAAGCTAGAGATTTTTCCATAATTTTATTGATCATAATCATTTATTAGTTTAGAAACAGTTGAGAAAATTAGGCAAAGATGTTCCGAAAAATGCAAAAGCCACACCTCTATACTTTGCTTTAGTTTATTTTTAAAAACATGAAGCATATGCTTCTATGCTCAGATATGCTTCAGATAAAACACAATGGATTTAATCAATGAAGCATAAGCTCAATGTAGCTATCTATTTGAAACGAAAGACCTCAGATGTGGTTTGGTGGGTTTGGTGTAATTTCTAGATTTTTACTTTCTTCATAATTCTAATGGAAATTAAAAGTCTTTCTCTTTTCTTATAAATCAACTTTTAACAAGATTTTCTTTGTATCGTAAATTAATCTTCAAAAAATGTTATGAAAACCTCAAAATGAAGAAACTCCTTTCAAAATATTAACCATTCGCGCTTATTCTTTTTTTCCTATTAGTGAAGTTATTTCTGGTCAAAATAAGATTCATTATCGGCCAAAAATAAGCTTGAAATTCTAGTTTTAAGACGTTGTCGTTGTTGCAAAGGTTTTTTGTGAGTATGATTTTAACAGAGACAAATATGATTTCAATTTAACTTGAAATCAACGCTTCAATTTATTTTAAATTCTTTAGAATCTTATCAATTTTTACTATTATTAACCCTTTTTAAGTAATGCAAAATTTAATTTTCGTTCCCAAATCTGTAAAATTCGTCTGAAAAACAGACAAAAAATGAAGATTTGGCAACCTAAAAAATAACTTAACCTCTAGGCCGCCAAGCGGGGTCGTTGAACGACCCCAGCCCTATATTTCGTGCTATAACTTAATAAATATAAAAGATACCATTCCCATCTTTTGGAAATAAGTTCTTTGGTTATCTGAGGAGGTTGTGTAAAAATTTCAGCTCAATCCGTCCACCACAAGAAAAGTTATAAAGGAAAATGTAGAAGAAGGGAATTCAAAAATTGGTGTAACGGCCATGCTGCGGAAAATTTCTTAGAATGAAGTTAGTCACATCATAAATCATATGGTTGAAGGGGGTTGAAGGGTTGTGTTTACTTTCTCACTTTACCATCTCAGTGTCAGAATTATCGCGAATAAGTAACATAAACAACATAAAACATAATTAGAAGCATATAAATGTGCAAAACAATAAAGAATATTCGAGAAATATTGCCATTTATCACGGTGCGGGAAGTGAGGGGAATGTGGGGAAATAGTGAAAAAAATAGCAGTTGCGGTCAACTTCGTGGCAAATTTCTCACGAAGAAAGTGTGAAAAATGAGTGAAAAATGTTTTTCCCTAATATCTTCTTCTGCGTGTTTCCGGGTGGCGAATTTCTGATGCAAGGGGCAAGAGGGCTATATAAGGAGTCTAAAGGTAGTGACCCGACAGTTCCCGGTTTTAAAGTTTATGAGAAAATCGACTTCCTTCTTGGGGTCGTTCAACGACCCCACCTTGGCCCTTTAACACTCGGAGGACCGGGCAATTTTCACTTACGCGGAGGATGAAATTGGACAGAATGACCAACGGTTTTTTTTTCAAATATTTCAAGGAAATATGGAAGATTGCATTTGCAAAATAACTATGCGTGCATATTTTATTCAATTAATGGGGGGATTTATTGCGCTTCGCGCAAATTTTGGATAAAAAAATATTATAATGGAAGATTGAAATCGATAGACAATCTGAAATATTGGTTTTTATGGGTGCGCTGAAACCACTTATCAATCTCAAAAGAAAACAATTTATGGAGGCTACCTGAAGGGTTTTTTTTAGATTAATCCTTGTATTTGCTTATTTTAAGTATTGAATTTTCCGGAGTTTTTATGTTAAAAAAAAGTAAACAACACTTTGACATTTGTGCAAAAGAGTATTTCGACGTGCCCGAAGATTATGAACCATATTCCTATCTTTTAACACAGGAGTATGGTTCATAATCTTCGGGCGCGTCGATTTTTTTCGAAAAAAAAACCGTTGGTCACGGTGACCATTTTCATCCTCCGCGTATATTTTCGACTTTGACCTTAATTATCTTTTAACACTCGGAGGACCGGGCAATTTTCACTTACGCGGAGGATGAAATTGGACAGAATGACCAACGGTTTTTTTTTCAAATATTTCAAGGAAATATGGAAGATTGCATTTGCAAAATAACTATGCGTGCATATTTTATTCAATTAATGGGGGGATTTATTGCGCTTCGCGCAAACTTTGGATAAAAAAATATTATAATGGAAGAGTGAAATCGATAGACAATCTGAAATATTGGTTTTTATGGGTGCGCTGAAACCACTTATCAATCTCAAAAGAAAACAATTTATGGAGGCTACCTGAAGGGTTTTTTTTAGATTAATCCTTGTATTTGCTTATTTTAAGTATTGAATTTTCCGGAGTTTTTATGTAAAAAAAAAAGTAAACAACACTTTGACAATTGTGCAAAAGAGTATTTCGACGTGCCCGAAGATTATGAACCATATTCCTATCTTTTAACACAGGAGTATGGTTCATAATCTTCGGGCGCGTCGATTTTTTTCGAAAAAAAAACCGTTGGTCACGGTGACCATTTTCATCCTCCGCGTATATTTTCGACTTTGACCTTAATTATCTTTTAAAAAGCAAAATATTTTCCGGATTTTCTTTAGCCTAACTTAAAGTAATTGAAATTCCCTACACATAGACGTGGTACTTATCACGATAGGTTCAATACATTTTAATCTATGACGATTTAAAAACTCGAAATGGACACGGTGTCCACATAAATCCTCTAAGTGTTAAGGAAGCTCCAAGGTCTTGGCGGCCAGCAGGTTAAAGACTCGTCTGTCTCGTCAGGGTTGAAAGAGTTAAATTAATATGATTTTCTATTGAAATTTAAACTTTCATGACGCAACAAATGGTTGAACATCTTTTAAATGCATCCGTGCGATCTGATGGAGTGATGGAGTCGTTTAGCCACATGTTTTGTGAGTGACCAGCACACAGAAAGCTTGTGGACATGCGGAGGGCATGGCAAAATAAGCTTCTCTTCTTTTTTCTTCTCCTACTAAATCCCACCTCGCAACAGCACGGAATGGAATCACGATCAAAACGATTTATCAGTTGGGAGGCAGGTGAGTTGCTAATGATATTCAAATCAAATCAAAAAATATGTTTGAGGACAAGTTTTCCTCCACTAAGGGGCTCGTCTTATTTTTCTATAATTTATTCTTATGCGAGAAAAACAAGAATTTTGTTTATCCGACTTTGTATGTTGTTGCCTTAATCACACATAAGACATTTTTACGGCTGATCATGTCTCATGCACGTGCATAAGGATTTTTAGGAGGAATCCTGATCCATTTTCCCTGGGATTTGCCCAAGAATCCCTCTTTGGGCTCCCATTAGAATTTTCCCGCCAAATTCAAAGGGTTCAGCATTGAGAAAGTCAAAGAACTTTTCAATATTTCATTACGTGTGGCTACGGAATGCGTTTCAGATGTGATTTCCGCGGCTAATTTATGACCATGGAGTGCGCCACAGATGAGAAACTAGTTTAGTAACTCACAGGTCTGTCGCCAGAGACTATAAAAGCCACAGTCTACGCCAGGAATGATCGTAGTTTATTCTTAAAATCTCTCAGTGGATTATCTCCTCGACCAGTGATTGTGATTTTTAAGTGAATTCTGTGTAGCAATGGTAAGTTTTTCTTTTTCAAATTTATTTTTTCTTGTAGTGTTTCTTGGGTGTAGCAAGCGTGCATAAACTCCTTTTCCTATATATGTACATAGACTACGTACACGGACAAGGGCCCAAAGCCAGATGGAGGAAGATTTCTCTGCTTCGACCATGTGACCTTTTGGGTGGGAAATGCAAAGCAGGCAGCTAGTTTCTACATTACACGCTTCGGCTTTGAACCCCTAGGCTATGCGGGCCTAGAAACTAACTCCCGGAAAGTTGTGAAGCACGCTGTGAAGCAGAATAAAGTGAGTATTCCTTCGAAGAGTGAATAATTGATCTTTTTTTTAATAATAATTTTTGGTCTAAAAAAGCATTTTTTGCAATAAGGGAAAGTGAGGGGTGTGTTAACCCTTTCGTGCCAAGATCTATTGTGGATTATTTTTCAATTTTGCAATTAATATTCCTTTTTATCTAATAAGCTATTTATTTAAAGTTTTATAAAATATTTTTTAAAAATCCGTCTCAATTGTTGCTAAGCTCCAACTTATTATTTTCTGATTTTTTTATAATCACTAAAAAAACATTTTTAACGATCATTAATTAAATCCTAAATTGATCATTAAGGAAGAGGAGGAAGAGAAAACTACAAACGCAAAATCAGTAAAAAGCAGATTATCTAAAAAAAAATTACCTTCATTGAATAATTTGTAGACGGTAAAGGGTAAAAATATTTTTATGATTTTTATTTTAAAAAAATCTTTTATTGACGTAATGACGATATAAATATTAAGCAACGATGAAGTGCATTAAAATTAAATTGAAATCCAAGCAAAAAGTAATGTTTTCCGACGTTTAAGAAAAACTCTGACCAGACAATGAACATTTCAAGTCCAAAGTTGAAAGCTTCAGAAAAAAAAAGATTTTTTTCAATCTGTAAAATAAAAATAAAACTGCAATGAATTTTAAAACTTTATTTGTCTTTCAAAAAAAAAATCTTTCGTTCCACCTTTAAAAAAAGCTTATTCATTAAAATGTAAAATAAATTTTCACTAAAGGAATTTAGTCACTGCCTGTTAGGAAAAATTATTCATTCAAAGATTTAATCGACACATAGTTAAACTTACGCAGAAGACAAGAAATTAATAAGAAATCGTCAAAGAAAGTAGCAGATTCTGATATAAATCTTTTCTTTTCTTACAATTCGTCAATTATAAAATTTTTGGTATTCTGGAAAAAATCTTATAAGATTTTTACATTTTATTTCTTTCTTTAACACTTCAAAGACATAAATTTCTAATCTCAAATTTGGAGTTTAATATTCTATTATAAAGAAAACGTTTTTTTTTAGATTTTCTTTTGGTGAACTTATAGTATTTGAAGTCGCCTACACATAGATGTAGAATTTATCAATATAAGTTATTTAGATTTTAATTTATGACCTCTTAACTGAGTTTAATCCATGGCGGATTTTGCTGGATAAAGTGGTCAATTCGACTTTTTTCAATCACTACTGAATTAAAAAATTCAATTACTTCAAGTTCACTGAAAGAAAATTTGGAAAAAACATTTACTTTTGTGAAAAAATTGAGGTAGTTTTGAGGTTAGAAACCTTGATCCTCCAAGGGTTAAAGAAGTCGAATTGGCAGTGATTACCAGTTTTGTCCTCCAAGTGTTAATTGGGGTTTTGAAGGAAAATTGTTGTTCAAGAACTCTTTAAAGATCTTCCTGCCTCTTTCCAAGAACAACAAATTCTTTGTGTGTCTTTTATAGAATGACAATAGAACGATTCAAAACAAAATCTGTCAAAATCTTACAAGAACTTTTAAGTTGCTATAAAAGAAAAGATTTTTACCAGAATCCACTCCAAACTTTACATTTTCTTCCTAATGGAACTAATTGAGAAAATATAGAAGTTTTGCCCAAAAAATCATCAGTTATTGCTACTTTTATTGTTTTATACGACAAATATGGGAAAAACTGAATAAATGTAAAGAATGACGTCACTATTGTATTTTTTGTCTATTAATGATTTGGCAGTGATTTTTATAAGAAATTTTTAAGTTTACTGGATGAAATTAAACCTTAAGTTCCAATTTAAGATTAAATCGTTCAGATTCATGAATTAAGAGACAAAAAGCACAACAGTTACGTCACTCTAGGCATTTTTTGGGAAAATCTTTACCGGTTTTTACCAGCTGATCCCGAAGGGGAAAATGAGTATTTCCTTGGCGATTGTTTTACTCTTTTTTTATCCGCAACAAGATTAGGGGAATGTGGTCCAATTCCGACCTCCTTCGACCTTTTTTTTTCAATCCGCTATTACTTAAGGGGGGGGTCTCTTGTGAGAGCTGGTGAATTTAAATATTTTTATTTTTCTTGGGGTTTTTCTTAAACTTGGTTTTCCAATATTGGTTACATTTGTAGCCTAATTATTGAAGAGTCAGAAAATCAATTTCCGCCATCTTAGGTGCGACGCCATCTTGTGATTTTCCTCAAAACACAAAGGTAGGTTTTTCTCAGGATCTACTGGATGGATTTTGATGGGGTAAAAAGCAAATGAAAGAGGAAATACCAATGCAGATTTTGAAGTAGCAGAATTTTGAATTTCCACTCTGGGGCTGAGAAAAGTGGAAAAATGTGACAAATGTTCACAAGTTTTTGACATTTTTGCACTTTTCTCCGCCCCAGAAAGGAAATTCAAAATTCCGCTACATCAAAATCTGCATCGGTATTTTCTCTTTCATTTGCCTTTTACCCCATCAAAATCCATCCAGTAGATCCTGAGAAAAACCTACCTTTGTGTTTTAGGGCAGTTCTGTGGAAAAGTCGGAAAATCACAAGATGGCGTCGCACATAAAATGGCGAAAAGTGATTTTCTTACACTTCAATAATTAGGCTTTAAATGTAACCAACATCGAAAAACCATGTTTAAGAAAAACCCCAAAAAATGACAATATTAATGTAAATTCTAACAGTTTTCCCAAGAGACCCCCCTTAAAACCGATAAAACTTTTAATGTAGTAAGTTATGGAAGTAAAAAAACAGCATTAAATGGGCTTTAAAACTATACCAAATTTAAGAATATTGCTTTTTATTTTATATCATTTTTTTCTCATTCTGCGCGGACCTTTGGAGGTCGGAATTGGGCCACGTTCCCCTAACTGAAGCCTTATTATTCTAAATAAGAATTTTTTCCATACCAACAGTGAATAAACTCCTTTCTCTCACCAATTTTTGGAGAATTTCTTTAAAATTACAAACAAAAGAAATTTTCTTGAACTGCCCCCCTTCTTCCTCTTTCAATTCACAATTTAGTGAAAGGAATTATCCCTTTTTAATTGTGCAGATAGTTTTTGTGTTTGTTTCCGCGTACGAGCCCGGCAACACGGAGATTGGGGATCACCTCGTGAAGCACGGCGATGGCACGAAGGATATTGCCTTTGAGGTGGATGATCTTGGGGTGATCATCAAGAGAGCCAAGCAGCGAGGGGCGAAGCTCGTGCGTGACATCTGGGAGGAGGAGGATGAATTCGGGAAGGTTCGTTTTGCCGTTGTGCAAACCTTCGGGGACACAACGCACACCTTTGTGGAGCGCGGGAAGTACCGCGGGATCTTCCTGCCGGGCTTCAAGCCACCCCTTGAGGGCCCAGATCCCCTTGTTAAGCTCCTCCCACCGGTGGGACTGAACTTCATCGATCACACCGTTGGCAATCAACCTGACTTGCAGATGGAGAGTGTTGCTGCGTGGTACGAGAAGACCCTCATGTTCCATCGCTTCTGGTCCGTGGATGATTCACAAATTCACACGGAGTACTCAGCACTGCGCTCAATTGTCATGACAAACTACGAGGAAACCGTGAAGATTCCCATCAATGAACCCGCAAATGGAAAGAAGAAATCCCAAATTCAGGAATATGTGGAATACTACGGAGGTGCTGGAATTCAGCACATTGCCCTCAACACCGATGACATTATCACGGCTATAAGGAATTTGCGTGCACGTGGGTTGAACTTCCTCACCATTCCGGACTCTTATTACGACATCCTAAGGCAACGTCTCAAGGAGAGTAAAGTGCAAATTAAGGAGGATCTCAAAGTTCTGCAGGAATTGCAGATTCTCATTGATTACGACGACAATGGGTACCTGCTGCAGATTTTCAGCAAGAACGTCCAAGATCGCCCAACTGTCTTCATTGAGGTCATCCAGAGACACAATCACAATGTAAGAAAACAATTTTTTCTTGAGATTTCATCAAATTCTTATTCTTTCATTATTTCGTCAATTAAATTCGCTCAATTTTTACAATTTTATTATTAATTCAATTAAGAAAATGGCAACAGAATAATTCAAATTTCTTTCTTCCTTTTAGGGCTTCGGTGCTGGGAACTTTAAATCCCTTTTCGAAGCAATTGAATTGGATCAGGGAAAACGGGGCAATTTGTAAGGCACATAAGGAAAATGGCAAAATAAAGTTAAAGAAAAATAACCCAAAACTCACGAATTTCTCTTGGGGCGCTTCCTGAGGCGATCACTTGGCGAAGGGGGTTGAGTTTTGGCCGTTGGTGGAAATCCTAAATCCCAAAACCCATCCGGAGTGACGAAGGAATGAAGAATTTGGGGATTTTCGGGTTTTTCTCGTGGTTTTTCCGCTTCTTTTGTAGCTTCTTCCTTTTCCTGTGAGTCCTGAATGAGAATTGATTCGTCAGCATTGCAAAGAATTGTTGATTTGTCCTTTGGCGATGGATCAGCACTTTGGTAATTAATCCTATCGCGAAGCTTGAAGGAAGTGCAACGATCTTCCGGAGTTGCATCAATCAATTCCTCACAGAAAGTCTCATCGGCATCCACTCGGCTGAAATTCAGTGTTGTCTGTCGCATTTTTTGCTTCTTCTCTTGCTTTACGGGAGGCACTGTCGGAGTGTGGGAAGGTGTCTTGATGGAATCGAGACGACTGAGGGGCATTGGGGGTTTCTCAAAGGTTAATGCCCTATTAGAGGTGATTGTCTCATTGAGAATATCCTTCTTGGACATCCACCCTGACCCCTTTGTCGTGGACTTTGTTCTCTGTGGCAATTTGGGTACTTTGTCATCCTGATCATCCTCAAACAGATCATCCGAAGATGGAAGTAGATCCCTCATTATTCTGGAATTTCTTAAATTCCATTTGCCAACTGGGGAATTTTCCTTGTCAACTGAATCAGCGGCTGTCTTAAAAGCATCCTCCCAATCGTTATCCGGAAGCACTGCCTGAGTTCCCGGATTGAAGAATTTCTTCGGGGATTTCTCTTGCTTCTCCTTTCGCTCTTTCTTACGATACCTACAAAGATTTCTCTTTATTTAACTTTAGAAAATAATAAAGCATTAGTTTCTTAACATACTTATCAGCTTTCTTGAGGATATCAATCTCATTCTTTGCCGATTCATAAGCCAGGGACATTCGCTGGAGTTTCAATTGAAGATCTATTGCGAGGGAGAAAAAGTGAGGTTAGGGAGATTCTTTTCCCCGCGAGAGCTTTGTTTTCTTACCAAGATGATGCTTCCGTGCTTTCTCCAGGAGATTGTAGAAGCAATCACTCTCATCTTCAATGATTGTATTATCACTTGAACGCTCGCAAAATTCACAAACCATTTTCCTGAATTTTCTTGGCGGACTTTTGCTACGTAGAATGCCATAAAATGAGAAGAAAACTTCCGGACGTTTTTGCTATAAAAAAGTTACCATAAAAACGGGCTTTTCTTGTTTACAATTTTTACTCGAGAATTATTCTCCTATTCAAAGAGATTTTTGAGTAATTTAAAGGTTCAGGAAGTGCAATGAATCAGCCATTCTACTTCGACAATAGACGCCGTAGCCAGGGGAATAATGGTCAATCCCCGCGATCACCCTTCAACAGCCCAAATCAGCAGCAAAGTCCAGGAAGTGGAGACTTTCGTGGATTTAACAGAAGAGGAGGCTACCACCACCGGCACTCCTTTCCCCAGAGTCCCTACAGACAGCATTACTCACCACATGCCTCACGAGGATCACGGGATAGCTTCCGCGGAAGGAATAGCCAGGTAAGGATCTCAAGAATTTAATTCTTCTGGAAGTTTTGTCTCTTCTCTAACCTCTCTAACTTATTTCCGGGCTTTCTTAGAATTTCATGGAGAAGAGGGAAGTTCCCATTAGTAAGTACTTCCATCCCTCAATGCTGGAAGATCCCTGGGCAGCTCTCCTGGGGAAAATTAGTGAATCCAGCGATGGAAGAGCTGGGAAAGATGACAAAGATGCTGAAGAAATTCCAAATGATTCCACGGAAGTTGTTCCAGACGAGCAGGAAGAAGCAGACGAAATGTCCCAATCAATAAGATCAGAAGAAAATGACGAAAATTGTGAAGGAAATGCGGAAAATACGTAATATTTTAATTCCAAAATTGAGAAAAAATAAAGTTTTTGTATTGAGATTTATTTTGGCGCCAAAATTCAAAGTAACGAAAAGCTAGCGAAGGCGGAGCTAACGAGGTCGCCGTTGAAACTATTTGTTGTCTCCCTCGCACTCTTAGTTCTTAATGCAATTTTCACGTATTTTCAGAGTTTTTCCAACTTGGTAAGGTCTAATAGGGTAGAAAAGCAGCCGCAGCATTGTTTAGCGCTGGAAAAACGGAAAATCATGAAAATTCTTTCACAAAAAAATAAGTTTTCTTCCGCTAAACCTTTCAAAGTCGCTGAACATGCGATATCGCATCGTTGCATCAACGATTAAACCCCCCAATGTCACGAAACCTTTCAAAGACATGGCGTTTTATTGATTTTTTGGGATTGCATTTTTGTGTTGTGTTTTTTGCGTTTGTTGAGTAAATTGTTGGCATTTTACTATTCTTTCCACCCACTGGGGCTGCAGACGCGTGTGCTGAGGGACCATTTAAACGGACAATTCGCGAGTGGGGCTCGTGAAATATGTAATTTGTGGGGAAGAATTTTGTTGGAAATTTCTCAGAGCTCGTTCAGGGCGGGGCTGAAGGCATTCTTTTTTCGCATTTTTCAAGTGAATTTCGCACAGTGTGGACGTCCGGAAGGGGACAAGGTGGTAGTTGGGAATATTTGTGACAAGGCAGTTGGTGCAAAATGCAGGCATTCCGGGGAATTTTGGTGGTTTTCTTTGTAATTGGTGAGTGCGAGTGTGTGGGTGGCTCAAGGACGTGTGCACCAGCCACCTGTCAAACATCCGGAAAGCATTAAAGAAAATCTCATTCCGGTGATGCTTGTTTAACCCACAGATTGTGTTTGGGGTCAAATTCAGCCGCATTTGGAGATTCTCCCCATGCAATCAGTCCAGCGGAAGCCCGTGGGAAAGTCCCTCATGCTAACGTGCCGGCCAAATGTGCCAGATGTGAATTTAGTGTCGGATCTTCAGTGGAAAGATGTGCAGAACATGACGATTCTGCCCAAGCCGTAAGTCTCATTAATCTCTCTCTCTTTGTGCTCCCTCCTCCCCCATTTAATTTCACAACATCACTCCTCTTCGTCTCATAAAGCCTCCCCATAAATAGACAGAAAAAAAATTGATTTATTTTGTAAATAAATATTGTCAGGATTGAATATTATCATCCACTGTACGATTCATCCGGGAATCAATTGCCAAAGAAGTAAGTTTATGCGTGATTTCTCATGGTTTGATGCCCTCATCCCCCATTTGTTTGTTTTTATTGCACATCAGAGTAAAAACATCTTTTCTGGACAAGATTCTAATGCTCCTCTCCATAAGAAGCGTGTGCTGTGTTCGCCTTCCCTCTGTCTCTCTTAACAAAGATCAATTAATAAAATTTTCTTCTGCATTTTGTCACCCATCGACTTACCAAGTCATTGAGAACATTTTCATTGCGGATTTGTTTCTTGGAGCATGTTTCCCAATAATTCCCCTCATGCTTCACGCGTAGAACATTGTCCTCCACCTCCCTGCATACTCCCCAACTCCGTAAGACCACTCTGGGAGCCCCCAAGAAGAGAACCTCTCGAGAAAATCGTGCACAGAGACCCAACAGAGACACAAAATACGCGCTTTGCAATCCCAATTGGAAGATTTATCCAACAATCCTTCTTTTCACGAAGAAATGGCAAAAAGAAGGACTTTGTGAAGGATTCAAACTGATAAATTCTCAAGGGGGAGCGCCTCAAAAGCAAGAGAAAGCGTCTGCAAAATTATGTGCGGATGGTCCCCTTTTGTGACGCACGTGAATTGAATTTGTAATATGAGTCATTCCCTTCGTTTCATTCACCACCACCGCGTTATTAAGCATCGGCGGATTATGCTCTGCATTGTTAAAAAAGCAACATTGTTGATTATCTATCTAGTCTTGTTAATACTCTCAATTAATTTAGAAAGAAATAAAAATTATTAAAAATTCTGCAAAAGAAAATTCTTTAATTAAATGGAAAATAAGAAAAAATATTCAATTTCTACTAAAATTGATTTATTTGTATCAGTTGCGGGGCATTAGGAACTATTATATTTTATCGATAAAGTCTTTTATTTAGGGGAGTGTGGGCCAAGTTTGAAATATTTTAACAATCAGATTTTTTGCTTATTAATTTTGTATTCAAAAGTCTAACAAAAATTGATTCAATATAGTGTGCAGCTTTCATTTTCTTTACTGAAACTAACTTAGATCATTTATTTAACAGTTTCTGGTGTCTTAGACCAGATTTTACAGCTTAGACCGGATTTAAGAACTGAATGCATATTTGGATAAATAATAAATTCAGGCTGGCTTAACCCTAAACCCTCAAAAACTAGATTTAAAAAAATCTAACTAGACCTAGGATAAGAAACTTACAATTTGCTTAAGAAACTAGGAACTGGCGTAAAAAATTTAAGCCTAGTTAAACAAAACACTCTGGTCTAGCTTAAGGAACTGAGAACTAGCTTTAAGAAAAAAATTAGGCCTAGCTTAGAATACTTACGCCTTGTTTAAAAAACTTGGAATTTTCTTATGAAACTAATAACTTGTTTTAAAACAAAACTTAGGCCCAACTTAGGTTTGATTATTAATTTCAACGTTCTTTTAATTTAGTGTCCCTATTGAATCTTAAAATTGTTCTAAAATCAAATTTTATTTCACAAGTAAAGGGAATTTGATTTAATTGATGATTATTGAAAGAAAATTCATGAAAATTAATTATTTTTGAACAGCTATAGAGGTTATGAACACTTGAAATCACATAAAGGACGAAATTGGCCAATAGAGCCACTCAAAATGTTATATTTAAAAGGTTCTGTTTGCCCTAATAATTTTAAGAGGAAACGAGATCCTTTTAAGTTGTTTTATATTAAAATTTGCTAAACATTTGGAAAGACGCTTTTCTTATTTATTTTAAGCAGACTATTAATGTAAATTTTACAAGAATATAAAACACAAAAATTATTGCAAATCTACCCTATTCTCCCCTAATTTATTTCAAAATTAAAACATCAAAATATATTGAACAATTTGCAAATAATAAATCTTCCCTCTCTCCCTAAATAAATGAACAATTTTGTTGATATTTCGACGGTAAAAAAAAAAACGAAAATTGGTCGTTAAATCCTAGCCAATAAAATGGGGATTTAATTAAGCCAGCTGAAAGTGAAATAAGCACGAATTTCTCGAATAACTTCCCCATGTTAAGGAATCGTTCTCTTCATTTTCTCATTGTTCCCTCCCCCGTAATAATAGCCATGCAATGTGTTTCTTCATTCGTCCATTTAGAGATAAATAAATCCATCAATTTGTTAGTTTGTTTGGTCTAACAGAGGATGCCAATAAAATGCGAGAAATTCGATTTTTGCTCTTCTTCCTGTTGGAGTATTTATTTATTTCTTCCCTCTTTTGTGGCTTTTCCAAAGGGGCAAAAATGTGAGGTCAAAAGAGTTTTCCGAAGTATTCTAATATTTGCGATATAATCGTTTTTTTTCAAAATATTTCAAATTTTAACGGTTTTTTTCTGCTTTGTTTTCGACATTTTTTGCCCCTTGATGGCCCAAGGTCTTGACCCTTCATTGCCCCTGAGTGAATTCGTTGGAAAAATCGTTGGTTTCCCCTTTTTTTTCACAAAACCAGACCTGGGCAACAACCACCTCCTATGTACACGGAAGTTCTTCCGGGAGACCTAAGTCTAGCCCTACTTATACCCGTTCTAACTGACACAATGGCTGGAACCTACTACTGTACTGCCTCGTATGCAAATACCGAATTAATGGTACAATCGGTACGTATTGAAACGTACTTGGCGATTACGTGGAAGGATGCTCCGGAGAATCAGTATCCTCTCCTGGGGTCAGACTATGTGGTAAAGTGCGAAGTGACAGCACGACCGGCACCGTCGATTGATTGGCTTCGAAATGGGGATCCCATTAAGACGGGTGATCGGTACGTTGTACGTACCCATGGGCTTCTCATACGTAGCGTTGAGGAGGCTGATGATGGTATCTACACGTGTCGTGCAGCTGTTATACAAACTGGGGAACTCGTTGAACGAAATATTCGGGTTGAAGTGCAAATAAAGCCCGAAATCTATGGGCTGGCAAATGTCCTGGAAACAGTTGAGGGGCAACAATTCTCAACATTTTGCAATGCAACGGGGAAACCTGTGCCGGAATTTACGTGGGTTAAGTCAATTGATCAGCGTAATGTGGCAAATGCGGATCGTTTTATTGTTAATTCCATCACGGGGCAAATGAATATCCTTACAGTGGATAAGGATGATTATGGGTATTATACGTGTATTGCGAGAAATGCCGCCGGTGTGGCGGAAGCTAAAACACTGCTAGACGTGGTGATACGACCGAGAATCTATGAATTGTGGAATACAACGGTTGCAGTGAAGGTGGAGGGGCAACTTCTCTGCAAGGCGACAGGACGTCCCCCGCCGCTCATCACATTCCGGTGAGTCATTCAATCAATTTTCTCTTGTTCGCGCGCATCTCTCATGCCACACAGAGTTGGGATTTTCCATAGATTTGCAGAGGAAGGGGGTATTTGATTCTAGAAAGAATGAAACGAAATTCTTTATAAGTTTTTAACGTTTTAATAAATTTTCAGATGATTTTAACTTACTATATGTACTTTAAAATTAAGAAAATTCTCGTAAGAAATTTTCAATAATAAAATAAGAATAAATTCTGAAATTATTTGACTGTGAAAGGAGACTATTCACACCTATTCGCGTCATTAAATGCATTGAAAAATGCATAATAGATAAACGAAATTGGGAAGTCTTGCAGAAGATCAAAAAACAACCAAAAGAAACCATGTAGAATATACTTTTTATTAAATTAAGATCATTTTTTTTTTAGTAAAAGTAGAATAAAGAATGAAGTGTTGAAGACTATTTTTCTTGAGAAAAACAGAATTTAACAATAAAACACGTTGAAAAATAAATTCAAAAAGAAATTACTTGACATTTCTTTACAAACGTTTGTCATTAGTAACTGTTTGACAATTATTTTTTATCCTTTATAATGTTTGTTTTAAGGTTTAACGATTAATTTATAACAACTTGATGTATTTTTTGCATTTGACGTTTCTTTTCTAACCATTTTATGAAACCTTTTAAATGTCTGACACAATTTTTCACGATTTGACGTTTCAAGTTTGATGTTGCTTTTCTAACGTATGACGTTTATTTTAAATGTTAATAGGCGTTTTTTAAAAAAAAAATTAAATTTTTTTTTCTATTTATTATGTTTCACTCAGCATGAAAATAATATTTTATTTTCTTAAATAAATACCCTGAAATTCTCAAAGTTTATGGGTTTTTTTTAGATATCCAAATACACTCCCTAGCATGCCCTTGAACATATAAAACAACGCCCTTTATCTTTCTGTTATTTTTTTTAATTTTAAATGTTTAACGTCTTTCTTTCAATCTTTGATTTTTTGTCTTAAAACAATTGTAAAATACCGTAAATCGGAGCCATGAAGCATATGCTCTATTCGTCTAAAATACGAATAATTTGCAATGGAGGCGTGATTTTGTACTTTCTGCTATATCTATTGCATTTTTATACATTTAATAGTTTTTTTTTTTATTTTTTGTGATCTTTTTTGTTTGATTTCGTCTTTTTTACATAATATTTTTAAAATAATTTTCACGATTCTCATTAATTCTCATCGTCTTAACCTTTTACCAAAGTTACTAAAAATTTGTTTTAAAAATAAATTATAGTTTAAATAAACTAAATGAGAATTTCCGGAAAATCTTCTAGTCATCGTGATCTTTATAAATATAGCTTCAATAAGGTCAAACTCTCAATAATAAAGTCAATTAATGAATTCTAATTAAAATAAATTTCCTTTACGAGATGGAATTATAAATAAGAATTTTTCCAGCAAATATTTGCATTAAAATTCATTTTCTACTCTACTTGTAAAGCGCAAATTGATTAAATTAGTTCAGAATAGGCGAGTGAGTGAGTTAGTGTTGAAAAAAAAGAGGATTTTTCGCGCAGCTGTGTGCCCATAAGAGAGCGCTTTGCGTTGCAGTTGGAGATCGTTTAAAATATCTCTCGCGGGGTTTTTTGCTTGAATTTTATTTTTTAATTAGTCGATGGGGATCGAAGGAGGAATTAGTGCCTGGACCACAGCCAACAGATGATCGTATCGTACTTGAGCAGTCATTTGACGATGAACGCGGCGAATCGAGTGGTACGATGAGAATTTTGGATGTCAATCGTACGGATGATGGGCTGTATGAATGCGTGGCACGCAATAAGGGTGAGAGTGCGTTCAAAGTGGGGCACATTGCGGTGGAATATCCACCCACATTTGACTACATGAAGACCCTACCGCCGATGTTTAGTTGGGAAGAGCGTCCGGTGAATTTGAGTTGCCTCGCCGAGGGTATTCCGAATGCAACAATTGAGTGGCGTCTCAATGAGCGTCTCGTGACGGAGTTGTACGATCGGAATCTCGAGGTACACGGTAGTGGTCCAAGGAGTGATTTGATCGTCACTCCAGTGGACAATCGGTACTACACAGCGTACAAATGCATTGCGAGCAATCGCCTGGGACGTAGTGAGCATATAATGCAGCTGAAATTAGCACGAATCCCCGGGCCGATTCCACAGGCAATTCCACGCATTGTTACCGCGACGAGTATTACATTTGATATTCTGCCACCGCCTGTGGAATTGGGAATGCCCATTACGGCGTATTCGGTGCAGTACATCAAAGAACTCGATCGTGATTGGAATTATGCCTTCAATAGAACCTTCACACCCGATAGTCCGTACATTGTTGAGGGGCTCATGCCGCAAACCACCTACAATTTCCGCTTTGCCGCCCGGAATCTCGTGGGTTTGGGTCAGTGGAGCGCGTACAAGCTCCAGTCGACACCACGACGTTCGGAGCCCGAACCACCGCGGCTCCTTCACAATTCAATTGATGCCTCCGAAGGGGATGATGGGGAAGACCCCATCGTCATGTCACCGTATGCGGATCACTTTGAGGTGCGATGGAGTGTGCCGCCGAACAATGGGGAAGTCATTGATTTCTATCAACTACGATACTGTCCGGTGAGTACTTTTTTTATTTCTCTATTTTATTTGTTTACTTTATTTTAAGGCAGAGTTGGGAATTTTTTGTTCCTTTAGTGTTTTCTAGATGAGATTATTTACTGAAAAAATTAAATTTTTAATATTCGGTAAAAGTTTTCTTTAAAAACTTTAATTTCAATCATTGGAAGTGAAGAAAAAATGTGATAAAGGGGTGAATCGGATCGCTTTTTTTTTTAAAGAAAATTCATAAAAATGAAACAAAATTATTAAAATTCGACGGAAAATAGTGAAATAAAACAATGAGAAGGATTCATAATTGCCTTGTTAGGTTATACATATTTTAAGAAATTTGTTTGAGAAAGTTATATTAGCAGTCGGTGAAAAAAAGCCTTCCTTTCCAGCGACGTTTCGACCTTTTGTTAAATTGTTATGCTCTGTATTCTGTTTATTACGAAAACATTTTATTTAGAAAATAGTATTGCCTGAAGATGACAAAATTTTTTCGAAACGTCATCAGACTTTATTAACCTGTGGCGCCCTGAATAGGGGGACTCTGGTCAACTCCCCCAGTAACCTCAACCCTCGCCTCATGTTAATCTACAGAGCACTTTGAGCTACCAGCCATCCCCGCACAAGGCTGGCGCTACAAACCCTTAGAGGATTTGCTGGCCAAAGTAGCCAATTCGACTTTTTTCAATCGCCTCAGAATTAAAATTTATTTAACATTTCGTGTAGGAAAGTTCCATTTCTTTCGGATTGTAGAAAGAAATCCTGGAAAAATAATTTATTTTAAGAGGAAATGAAGGTGAAACTTTTGAGGAAAGTTCTGCATTTTTACTTACATATTTATAACCTCAAAGTTAAGAAGTAACTGTTAAAATTTAAAATTTGATGAAATAATTCAGCAACTGATAAAATTATTCTAATCTAAGGATTTTTCTCTATCTTCCTCAATTTTAAAAGCTTTGTGGATTTTAAAAATTACATTTGACCCCAAAACAATTGAAAAATCTTTAATAAAAGAAATGTTCGAGAATTTCGAGAAATTGTTTTTAAATCAACCGTTAATACACAAAAAAGAATTTTATTGTTATTTTTTCAGTATGCTTACTTAATGTTTACGATTTACGACCTTTGGCTGGTTCTTAAACAATTTAACATACGACGTTTCGAAGGTCTTATTCCTCTTCATCAGGCTTTAAAAGTATTTTAAAATTTCGTTTTAACTGCTAAAGAACTTCTAGAGATTGCTAAAGGTCATTCCACACTACTCTTGCTAAAATTGGATCCGCTAAATTTTAATGAAGAAGCCTCGAAATTCAAAACAAATAAACCTCATTCATCCATCAAATTATTAAATTTTACATTAAAAAAAAACATTAAAACTTCTTTTTCCATAAAAATCAAATAAATTCGAGTTAAAGGAGATTTTTGGACATTCTATTCATGCAATTAGAAGAATTTTGCTTGAAAAAATTGATTTTTTTTCTTTAGGTACTAAATTCTTGATCATAATCTTATCTATAGAGAAATTGTAAGAAAATCTCTCAACTCTGCTACTCAATCTCATCTCCCCATTTGGATTTGATGAGGCGGACGTGGGTGGTTGTGAAAGCATACATTGGTACCTTATGTACATTTTGGTTGAAAAGGAGAAAAGGGGATATCTCGAGGGACTCAATAAATGATGCAGGAGGAGGTTCATTCCCCCGCTCGTTCTAAAAGTCTATTTTGTGTGTGTTTTGAACCTCATTTTTGCAGGGGGTAAAAGTCAATGGGGAGTGGCATGAGACGGGTGAAATGTGCGTAACACGTGATATTCTTGCAACGGAAACCACAACGTATGACATGAGTGGACTACAAGCGGGAACGTACTACAGGACAGAGTTGAGGGCACACAATGCCATTGGATTCTCAGAGCCGACCAGCTTGATGATTAAGACGGCACGAGGTGAGTTCTCCGCCACGAGGCATTTGGGTACGCTGCTGTATCAATCGAGTCTCGCGTCCGCCGTGGATGTTTCAACATCCGCAGGACATGGGATGCATGCAGTGATCGTCCCATTGTGGATTGTCTTGCTTGTTGCATACAATGTTTTGTTCTCTGTTTAAAATCCAAATTTTTGCAGTAGGATTTTGTACGAATTTTTCTTAATTTTTTCAACAAGCAAACTTTTTTTTTTTACTTGCTCACAGTGATTTTTGCTCTTTTAATTTTTTTTAATAGTGCAGCTAAAAAAAACTCCGCATTTTTGTGTTGTTTCGTAAAAAAAAAGTATTTTCATCAATTTAATCAGAAAAATAAATAAATACTCTCTTGTAATTTTTGTGTTCACGATAGAAGTATAAAATAGACTTTTCTCATTGTTCTGTAGAATTTTTTATAATTTTATGAAATATTATTTTTTATAATTAATTAACTAAAGTTGAAAAATCATCTTCACACCACATACACCACCAGCCATGATCTCTTTATTGTTTCCATTCCATTTAAGAAGAAAAAAAAAAGTATAAAGCATTAATTGAAAGCATCAATTGAGAGATTCACATCCCATGATATAATTCTTTTTTCTCATTAATTAATCAACATGTATCTCACCATACTCAATGAATGAAGTTTAAGCACAAAAATCATTATTCTACAATGTTTTTTCTTCTTCTTCTTTAATAAATTCATCGTACAGTGATGGGTGGCTGAATGAGTTCTCATTCGAAAGAAAATTAAGTAAATTGTGTTGAATTTTTAGTCTTAAAAGTAAAATTAATTCGAATTTGCTCCTTTTACTAAATAGAAAATTTTATTTTGTTAACTTTGAGTGCATAAAAATGTCGTAAAAACTTTAAATTTTCACAAAAATCAAAAAAAATATTCGGTTAGTAGAAGAGTTTTAGACAAGAAGTGTTTATCTGAATGAAAAAAAAAAGATCTGCAAATAAAGGTCTAAAAAGGATCAGATTGACTTGTACTAAATTCAAGCATAAAAGTACTAATTTCAAACTCTAAAAAGTAATTCGATTCTTAGTTCTAAACTAAAAAGGCTCAGATTGAAAAGAAAAAGTGCCCAAAGGTACTAAAATCAAGTATAAAACTACGTAGTAAATTCAAGCCTAAATGGTACTGAATTGAAGTCTAAATAGTACTATATTCAGTCCTAAAAGTACTAAATTCAAGCCGAAAAAAGTAATTTGGTGAGAAACAAATGCCCGAAGTGTACTGAATTCAAGCCTAAATGGTACTAAATTCAATCCCAAAAGTTATAAATTAAATCCGAAAAAAGTAATTAAGTTCTTCGCAGTGCACAGGAGATTAAAGACTACGGGCGCCGTTTTACGTAACGTATAACGTAATTCATTTCTAAGTTCTAATAAGCCTCAGATTGAAGGAAAATTGTCTAAAATGTACTAAATTCCAGCCAAAAAAGCACTAAATTCAATGCTAAATAGTACTAAATTTAAACCGAAAAAGTACTAAATTTAAGACAAAAAAAGATCTGAATTCTAACCGAAAAGAGTAATTTGGCTTTTAGTTCTAAAAATACTCAGATTGAGGAGCAAAAACCGAGAAAGTGCTAAATTCAGTACTAAAAGAACTCAATTCAAGTCTCAAAGGACTAAATTCAAGCCTAAATGATACTAAATTTAAACATAATAGTTTTTTTGGTTTATTTGAATGAAAATAATCGGATTATTCGCCAATATTCGAATGATTTCTCAAAAAAAATTAAAAATTCCGCAGTTAAGCACCTCATCATTTTTAATTAAAGAATGGCTCAGATAGACTAAATTCAAGGCAAAAAAAATCAGAATTTAAACCAAAAAAAGGCACTCAATTCAAACTTTAATAGTTCTAAATTCAAGTTGAAAAAATTATTAAAAGTTTAAAGTTTTAATCGGATTATTTGTTAGAATCTTTCAGTGTTCAGCAGACATATAGACACCCTATTGCTTTAGACCTTCTTACGCGAAATTACAAAATTATTAAGCTAAGAATTGTCTTTTTTAGACAATTTACACAGAGTCAAACTTTAGGAAAATTTCAACAACAAAAATTCCTCAGCTTTTTGGGTAAAATAAGAAAAAAAGGATGGCTCTACATTTATGCCCATCACTGTAATTTATGCATTATAGCTCAAACTTCATTTCCATAAATTTTCTAAAAATATATTGGATGCTGTAGTTGAGAAGAAAAGGAGAAAAACGAGTGAAATTGTAGCTGGATTGTTGCAAAAATATTAATACCATGTCAATGCCAAAATTTTTTTGAGAGCTCTGAATGTTTCAATTTATTTTCTGTGGCTGTAACACAACACTTTCCTCTCTTTTTATTCATTTGTTAGTATTTTTTTACATAATTCTCTTCACTCACAAAATGTGCCTTTTTCCCTCTTTTTTCATTCTCTCTGTCTTTTTTTTCCCTCAACATAAATTAGGAAATTATTTCAACGCACATTCACTGGGTGTTACATATCAATGGTCATCCGCTCTTTTTCACGGATTCATTGTCCAGCTCTCAGTTTACCAACTTTGGCAGCTGTTGTGCACATCCTAAAGTAACAAATAAAGTTAAACTGAACTGAATTGTTGATGGCATGTTGATGCTCTTGAAATTCATCTTGGGGTGTGTGTGTATGTGGTGAAGGTTTAAACAAGAAGATGAAAGAAGGAAAGAAATCCAACAAAAAAAAAATGGGCAAAATGTAGCAATTTATAGTTGCATATGGTGATGTGGAAAATAAGAAAAGGAAAAGATGAAGAAAAACAAGAAGTAGAAAGACACTTGAATCTCATCTCATGTTAAATGAAGAATGTTAAGCGCACTCTAAAGCAGCACAAGAAATTTGAAGGAAGAAAAATGCAAAGATCCCACGAATCTTCGTGGATTTTTTCCTCTCATCAAATAGAATGTACAAATTCATTGAATTTATAGAAATGAAAACATTTAAATTTTTTTTCTTCTTGTTAGGATGTTAAAGAGAAAATAAGAATAGAAGAAATCTTGAGAAAGAGAGAAAAAAATACATCAAGATTTGTTAATGAAAACATGCTAACCAAAAGAAAGTCCTTACAATCAATTTAAACAATTTAAATCAAAATAAATTTGAAGAGAAACAAATAGTTTTCTACAGATATTTAATAAAATTTAATCAATAGATAGAGAAGGAAAAAAAAAACTTCACGTGTGGTGTGAAGAAATAACTCTGAGAATGATTAGAAGAACAGATTTTTCCCATTTCTCGAGCGGATATTGAATGATGTGTTTATAAAACACATGTCTCGAATCTATTGACACGGAAAGTCGATACATTGTGAGAATAAATATTATTCTTTAAGGAAACCACCGACTGCGAAAGAATTTCTTTTCATTTTCACAACAATTTCAATGGGGGGACACTGAAAAAAATTGTAACAGAAACCACACAGAAGATTAGACGACGGGGAAAATAGGAGTTTATTCATTTTTGAGGTCTTTACGATATCTTTAGTGAAAATAAAATAATGGATATTTTTGTGTGTCAAAAGGACATCCAAGAAAAGTCAAATATACTTTCAATAATCCACTGAAGATAGATTAAATGTACGGGTAAGCTGACCAAGCTTACGGGAGCTGTGTTTCTTTCAGTGTACCAATTTTGTGAGAGCAAACTAGAGCGTAAATTAATTTAAATACGCGCAAAGTCGGGAAAAGTTGAAAAGTCATCCCCCAAGAAATCTTTAAAACGCCATATCTCGGGAACGGCTCCATAGATTTTCGAGTTTGAGCTATCGTTGGAAAGGTCTTGACCTCAACTATAATATATTAAAATATGAAGTAAATCGATAATGGCATTTTCGAAATATTCGAGTTCGAAATTTTCGAAAATTTTGATTTTGACTTTAGCACCCCTCGCGGTCATTTCTCGAACTTGCAATGTTCTAGACATTTGTAGGGCTTCATGAAACCTTTCATTTGCACTTGAGTTGATCAAAATCGGACTTGTAGAACCCGAGATATGACATGCCAACTTTGGAAAGCTATATCTCGAGAACGGAGACATAGATTTTCTTCATTTTTGGCATGGAGCTAGATAATATGGTCAGCTATAACATATCAAAAAATGAAGCAAATCGATAATGGCGTTTTCGAGATATTCATCGAAAACTCATCGAAAATTTTGTTTTTGATTTTTGGCCCCCTAGCGGTCACTTTTGAAACTTCGGATGTTCTAGAGAGTTGTAGGGTTTGTTGAGATCTTTCATTTGACCCCGGGTTGATCAAAATCGGTCAAGCCGTTTTCGAGTTATGGTCGATTTTCGATGAAAAATTGTGGCAGCCATATTGGCTAAACGGCTTGACCGATTTTCGAAAATGAGGTATCGTTGGAAAGCTTTTGATGGCCCCTACAACATATCAAAATTTCAGATTTTTCGCTATTACAGGGGCTGAGATATAGCGAAAACAAAATTTTGAGGTTATTCAAAATGGCGGACGGAGGGGAGGGGGGGTGGATTTGACCTCATAATCGGATGTCTTCCAGTCGATATTTAAACTTTGCCGTTTACCGCAAGTCTCTATCTATTACCGTTCTCTTGCAATTTAACGTTGTACTACGGCCGGACGGACGGACGGACGGACGGACGGACGGCCGGAAAAAATCTTATTTTTGGCGCATACGTTTTTTGGAATGTGGGGACCCTAATTCGTGCTCATCCCAAGTTTGAGCCCGATCTGACGACTTTCGATTTTGCTCGGTACACAAAAGCTGTGTCTGAAAGAAACACAGCTAAAAGTTTGGAAAATATTTGTGCAAAAATACGCATAAACCACGCCTCCATTGTAGCTTATTTCGTACGTTTGAAGCATATGCACCAGTGCTTCATTAGTATTTTTTTTTCACAAGAAATAGACAGAAAAAGAAAAGAGTTCATAAAAGATAAGGACTTGGATTACCCAATCAAGGAAATTAACCTAAGGATTAATCGATTAATTGGTAAGAATCATCTTTAACCGTAAATTGGATATAATCGGTCAGTTATCCTGATTTCTTAAAAATCTACGATGAAGTTTGAAGATTATTTGCATAAAAAAAAGATACAGGGTGGCCAGGAAATTAGGGCATGATTTTAACCGCGAATAACTTTTGATTGGATTGAGATATCTGAAAACTTCTGCCGCCAAAAGATGCGTAAACTCAAAAAGTTTTATTTGCTTTTTATTTCAAGTCGGTATCTTAAAAATTGGAGCTGCCAGAGCAAAAAATTCGCCCAGAGTTTTTCGAAAATTCGAATTTAAATTTAACGTATTTAGACTAAAAATCAATTTTTCATCCCAAAACTCACGATTAGTTACGAAAAGAAAAAGCTGGAGACATTAAATATTGATAAATATGAGTTGAAGGAATATTTAAAATTTTGTAGATTTTTTTAGAATTATAAATGAGAAATTCTCCGCAAATATATCCAATGATTTTCAGCACAATTCTCCCAATTTGCTGAAAAGAAAATAATATTTCTCCTTTGCCAAAGATTTATTCAATTCAAACGTGAAATAATCTATTGTATTTCATTTATATATATTTTTAAATAATGTTCTAGGGTAAGTTTTGCAAATTTATTGACTCTTCAAATGTTTTCCGCGGATGTTAACCCTTTAAATGCCAAGTGGGGTCTCTTAACAATCAATAATTTATTACCCACAAATAACCTTTTTCTTTGATCAACGAGAGTTCTTTTGCATTTAATTTATATTTTTTACTCTACAAAAATGCATTTAAAAATATCTTAACTTTTTACGTTTAGTTAAAAATTTTTAATTTGAATTTTTTAAGCAGTAATTTAATTTTCTTTATCATATTTCTTTTCTAAATAATTTCTACAACGATTGTTTTCTTAAAAACTTTCTAGAATTTTTTATTCTAACTTTTAATAAGAATTCAATGGCAATTTCAATGGAAAATTCCTAGAAATATCATAGGAACTTTAAACATTTTTCTAAGGAGGTTTTCCATTGTTTCCTTACTATCTTTTTACTGAAGGAATGAGCATTTTTTTTTAGTTTCTTCTTCAATTCTTGGAAACTATTATAGCACAAAATGCGTCTAAGCTAAAGTATTAAGGAAGCTTTTTAGTTCTTAAATTTGTTTTTGTACAAATCAGCTCAAAAATAATATTTTCTTCTAATAATTCTCAGAGTTTCTTCGGACCATTTTAGGTTATATTTAATAGTGTGCTAAAAAATAAAATTAACCTCTAGGCCGCCAAGCGGGGTCGTTGAACGACCCCAGCCCTATATTTCGTGCTATAACTTAATAAATATAAAAGATACCATTCCCATCTTTTGGAAATAAGTTCTTTGGTTATCTGAGGAGGTTGTGTAAAAATTTCAGCTCAATCCGTCCACCACAAGAAAAGTTATTAAGGAAAATGTAGAAGAAGGGAATTCAAAAATTGGTGTAACGGCCATGCTGCGGAAAATTTCTTAGAATGAAGTTAGTCACATCATAAATCATATGGTTGAAGGGGGTTGAAGGGTTGTGTTTACTTTCTCACTATACCTTCTCAGTGTCAGAATTATCGCGAATAAGTAACATAAACAACATAAAACATAATTAGAAGCATATAAATGTGCAAAACAATAAAGAATATTCGAGAAATATTGCCATTTATCACGGTGCGGGAAGTGAGGGGAATGTGGGGAAGTAGTGAAAAAAAATAGCAGTTGCGGTCAACTTCGTGGCAAATTTCTCACGAAGAAAGTGTGAAAAATGAGTGAAAAATGTTTTTCCCTAATATCTCCTTCTGCGTGTTTCCGGGTGGCGAATTTGTGATGCAAGGGGCAAGAGGACTATATAAGGAGTCTAAAGGTAGTGACCCGACAGTTCCCGGTTGTATGGTTTATGAGAAAATCGACTTCCTTCTTGGGGTCGTTCAACGACCCCACCTTGGCGCTCTAAGGAAGCTCCAAGGTCTTGGCGGCCTGCAGGTTAAATAGCACAAAATACGGACTTGCCTGGACTTTTGTGAAATGAAATTTCGCAAAAGTATTTAATATTTGAATAAGATGAGAAACAATCAAAATTTGTTAGAAATATATTTGAAGCAGCTTATAGAGGGAAGGTAATAAAGAAAAAAAGAATTTATTTTACAACAAAATGCAATATATTAAATCAAAAGGAAAATAAAGAAAAAATTAAATCTACTTAAGAACTACTCAAAGTAAATAAAAATTAGAAATGTTTTACTTAAAATCTCATTGAAAGAAATTATATAGAGTTATTTGTATGACAATAAAATACAAAAAAAAAAACGCAAAATAGTCAGAGAATTTTGGGAAAATTTTGATGAAGAAGAGAGAAGAAGAGGAAAAAAAGTATTTTTAAGTTTATCTTGAACTATAAATAGAATCTCAAGTGTTCTCTTTTGCATATTTTAATTAATTTGAGGGAGGAGATTATATTCGTTACGAGAAAACGATGACATGTGATTATAGATTATGATGATCACATGAAATTTTGAGAGAGAGAAAATATTGTTAATAGTGATGAAAATGATGCGAAAATATGTTGGGACATTGGATGATTTTATTAATAGAAAAAAAAACAGTTGAAATTTGAAGTAAAGATTTGAAAATACTTTGTTTTTTTATTTTCTTTGCTGGGCTTTTCTCAATTTTCCGTTTTCATTAATGATGCTTCCTTCCGTCACAACATTTAAATGCGATTTGGTGTAATGATTTTGTTTTGGTTGGTGGTTTTCATTATTTCTATGCTCAATATTTCTTTCATTTCTTTTGTACCTCTTTGTGTGTGTTTTGTGATTGAAAATATTTTCTGTTTTAATTGAATTTATTTTTGTGACTGTCTCAGTGATTAAATTTCTTTCGTTTTTCTTCACGTCGTGAGAACAAATGGATAGAATTTTATGCTAATGAAAGAATTTTAACCCTTTCGCGTCCTGAATAAAATATAAAATATATTGAAACATTTGATGTTTGAAACATTGCGATATTATTGTACTTTGACATATTTTAAAGGATTCTTTTCAATAAAATCATCTTCTTTGATTCATTCACGGCATAACCACGTTGTAGAAGTGTTGAAATTTACTTCAAATTCAAGAAAAGAGGTCTTTAAGGGCCAGTCAATACGTTGAAACATAATTGAAACATTTTATTTTCTTGAACTTCTAATGAAATAATTATTTCTTTAGCGTGATTATCCACGGAATTTACATAGAAGGGATGAAAAGTAATACGTTTTCACAGAGAAAGCTCCTCGAATTACATCAAAAGAACAAATATCGTAATGAATAGATTAATGTTTCAGTGTTTTTTTTTTTTCAATGTTTCATGCAGGTCGTGAAAGCGTGAAGAGTTTAAGTTAATATTTGAATTAAATGATGCAACACTAAAAAGTGATTTGAATGAAACATATGCTCAAAAGCATTTGCTCAATTAATTAGAAAAGATCGTAGTGATACACTACCGTTTGTAAAAAAAAAAGTTTTCGCGTTTTGTATCCTGTAAGAAGCTCCCTACTCAATCTGTCAGTGAAATCAAACTTTTTCAATTTATTAAGTCTCAATTTTTCAAGAATTTAATTTTTATAATAAGATTTTACGTACACATGAAGCATAATTCACACGCAGCATATGTTTGTCATAATGTAACTCCATGTAGTAGTATCCTAACCTTATTATTAAAATGACTAGTGGAGTCTAGAAAAATTCTTCCTTAAAATTATTTTTTTTTATAAAAATGTTCATGATCTTTCTTAAATTCAAAGACAAAATTAATAATTAAATATTTTGAAATTAACGACAAGTCCACCGTCTTTTACAAAAAAAGAAATAATTCTATCCATTGTTCTCTGAATTTGTGAATTTCCAATAATTTGTTTCCTAATTTTTTTTCTCAATACTTTAAAATTAATTTTCGACATTTAATTCTTCTTTCCTCCTCCAACCCCTCTGCCTAATGAAAATCACGTGGAAATTCAAATCAGGCGGCGATGTTGTGTTACGAAAAGAAGATCCAATTCTAACGTCGGCTGCAATTGTTGGCATAGCTGTGGGTGGGGTATTACTCCTTCTCATCATAATGGACATTCTGTGTTGCCTAATTTGCAATGTTGGCCTCTTTGCGGCCATACGGCAGAGTAGCAAGAAATCCTCTCCATCGCGGGACATTGATGACGACAACAAATTCAGCAGGTTAGTGTTTGCACAAAAGATCAAAGAAAAAGTAAAATTGCATGAATTGGCAAAGAAAACACAATTAATTAACACCGTTAAAAAAATCTTTGTCAAATTATCTGTTCTGTGTCCATCTAACACGAAAAAAAATCAAATTATCACCCTCACGCCTCTTTAGTCTTTATGGGTGGCGTTTCCCGCTTCCTTATTGCAGCAGCAACTTGGTGAAGGAACCATCACCGTCTCCTTTGCCATCGCCATCATCGCTCAAAATGGGACTTACACCACCTAAATTAACACCTTTGTAAGCAAATTCCATAACACAACACATGCAAAAAAAAAGTGAGGGGTTAATAGTACGTTGAGTCACAATTAAGCTAATTGTATTATTTGTGGGGTTTAATAGTAGTTTATCAAACGAATTTACATCGAGAATAATTATTTGATTGATTATCAATAAGGAAATTCAAACAAATTGCAATGTAGGAAATCATTTGAAGTTCAAAGCTAATTTTTTGAATGAGTTTTCTTGCCGAAATTAAGGTCGAAATCAGTAATAAATTAGATATGCTTCAATACGAAAAATCAGTGAAATTTCAGTGGTAGTTTATGAGTAGTTTTGCTATAAGGGATGAACCCAAAATTCATTTCTTTTCGCAAAGAAAATCAAAATAGAGACTGAGGAGCAAAAGCCTAAAAAGTGCTAAATAGTCGAAAAAGTAAAATTCAATTTAGTACTTCATAGGCTTAAATTTAGTAACATCTTTCCATTGTATTCAGTATACTTTTTCAGCTTATTGAAGTTAGTACTTTTTCGGCTTGAATTTACTATTGCTTCGACTAGAGTTTCGTTTCTTTTTATTTTTGAAAATTCAATAAATAAAAGTACTAAATTCAGTCAAAAATATAATAAATTTTACCTGAAAAAGTTTTGAATTCAATAGGAAAAAGTATACTGATTTTAAGCCGAAAAAGTACTAAATTTTAGGCAAATAAGTACTGAATTTAAGCAAGCCTAATAAGTACTAAATTTAATCCTTTTTTTCCCACCCAAACCCTAAGGTCTTCAGGCCAAGAATTCTCTAAGAGTGAAAAACTCCCGTGAGAAACTCCTGAAGGCTTTAGCGCTTTAAAAGAAATGTAAAAACCGGGAAAATCTTACGGGAGTTTATCACGGATGCATGATTTTTCTCAGAGGATCAAGCTCACGTGAAGTTTTCCTCACTTTTTCCCCTGCAAAAAGTCTTCGGGAGTTTATCACGAGAGTTTTTCACTCTAATAGAATACAGCCCCAGGTAAATTTAATCGTAAAACAAGTAAATTCTGGCCGAAAAAGTAGTAAATTCAAATTGAAGAAGTACTAAATTCTAGTTGAAAATGAGAATATTCAGATCTTCGGAAATATTGTGATTATTCACTTAAAAAAAATCAAAATATTCAGCAGATAAAAACCCCAAATTTCGCAAATGTTAACGATAAATTTTATTCTAACAAATGACGATATTTTCAAAGAGAAGATAATTTAAAAATCAATCGATTTTCTCGTCGAAATCAGCATAAAATCAAACATGTTTAACTACGAAAAATCATTGAAATCTCGATGATTTTAATGCTATTATATGATTCGTTTTGCTGAATATTATTAATATAACATCATGATTCAAAAGGATAAATTGTGAAGCTTTGAAAATAATTTTTCTATGTTCTTGCTCGTCGAAATCAGTAGAATATCAGGCATCTAAGTACCGTAGAATATCGCGTATGAAACGTTCTTTCAATTTATCATAATTTTTACATATTGTAAAATCAAATGTCAATAATTTCGTTGCAAAAAAGGAAACATTAAAATTTAAATTGCATTTTATACAATTTTTATTTCGTATAAATCATTACCTAACTTAGCATTTGGGGTAAGAAATGTGTTTTTACGTTGATTTCGGTACAAATATTAAGGATAGAAAATACGACGAAACGATTTTTTCAACCACAAAATTATTTTAAATTCAAACGTTATTTTAATGAATTTTCCTCGTCGAAATCAGCACAAAATCAGACAAATTTCTGTACCATTAACCCCTCGATTTTTCATACAATGTAGTTAACAATATTTCTTACAGATTAATTCATCAAAATTTGCATGAATCTCGCCTATTTTTCTCGCTTTCTTTTTATCTTTTTCTGTTTTTGTTCAATTAAGAATATTCTTGTGTATTATTAATTCTTTTAATTTGCACACAAAGTACCTTTATTGAGTCTTCCCGATGGGGTGCAAAAACGAATAAAAGACGTTAGTTTCTTCATAATTTTCCACAGAGACGACACAGAGAGTCAACCATTGAATAATGCTGCCTCCAATGGTGGCATTAAATTCCAACCGTCTTCCGTGGATTACGACGGCTCCATGACTTACTCACGGAGTGGTGAATTAATTGGGCGCAATTCTTCCGTATAAAAAGGGCTCTTCCGGAAAGTTTTCCGAACATTTTTCTTCTAAAAAAAAAGGCATAGTGCAACGAAATGCAGCTTCAATTAATTATTGTACTTAAGTAAAACGGAAACAGAGAGAATTTTAACCATTTTTATAAATGCTAACTTAATCCTGTGAGAATAACTTAAATGTCCTATCCCCGCAAAGAGAGACGAAGAATGTGGGTTTATTTTCAAATGCAAAATATGCTCAAGGCATGGCAGATGCATCGAAAAGCATCTCATGTCCCAAAAATCAACGAAAAAAATATTAATCAAAGAATTTTTTCTATTTGATAAAAAAAACTTTTACTTGATTTACAAAATAGTTTTTAATTTTTTTAGTTTATATTTTTATTTGTAAAAAAAAATATTGTCTGCGAATAAAAAGTGGAATTTAGAATATTATTGACGAGAATAAGTCAATCATCAGGGGGTATTTAGCTGTGTGAAAAGTATCCGATGTATTCGGGTTTTGTAAGAATTATTCGGAATTAATCAAAATCAAATAGATGAATTTTTCGGATTGTCTGTGAAAAACGTCAGATTTACTCAGAAAAAAATTCGGAATCTGAAGAAATTTTCCGGAATAATCTTTCAATTCAGCATCATTATTCGGGATTGATTAGACAAAAAAATCAATCTAAAATTAATAAATTCTTCGATTTTTGTTGATAAATCAGTATAAAAAAATTAACAATTTTCCGAAATGATATAAATTTCAACAAATATTCGGAATTTAACAATTTAAACTAGGGCTCCAAAAAATCGAACTTTTCGATGCTTCCCATTGTTGAGAAAAAATCGAAGCACTGCAAAAGAACTGCTTCGTAGATTATTCGAATAATCGAAGCATTTTAACACTCGGAGGACTTTACTGGTAATTGCTACCAATTGGAACCTTAAAATCATCACAGAATAAAATATATTGGACCTATCTCGATGAATTTAGCATCAATGTGTAGGGAATTTTAATTACTTTAAGATAGCAGAAAGAAAATCTCGATAAAAGTCTTTTCTTTGGAAGATAATTGAGGTCAAAGTGTGAATCCAACGTGGAGGATTAAATTGGTAATAACTACCAGTAAAAATCCCATACATTTTAGCCATTGTTTTGAGGTTATGTTTCCCCATATTCCCCACATCAAGATCTCTTGTTCGCTTTTCCTCGGTGAAAATCATTAATTTGGACTAATTTTATTGCCGGAAGTGACTAAAAAGTTACTTAAAGAATCAAAGTTAGTGATGATTTAGGCGCAATAATAAATTATGCAAAACTGCAGCTAAAAAAGTCGTTTGAATTGGCAATTTTGCATCGATTCTAGGCAATTTTTTTTCAGTGACGATTTGCTCAATTAAATATTTAGTAATTAGATGCAGGAATGCTTGAAGGAGATCAAGAATTAGTGAAACTTTCGATCCTCGTTCAATAAATTGATTAATAATAAATTATTGAGCATACTTTATCAGCTGGTACTTATTACCAATTTGATCTTCCGCGTTGTGCCAAATGTTGGGTCCTCCAAGTGTTAAAAACGAAGCATTTCTTTTGCAGTGCTTCGAATACGCTTCGATGCTTCGAATCACCGAAGCTTCGATGTTTAGATTGAAAGTCCGTGCCCTAATTTAAACGGCCGATAAATTCATTAGAATACATACTTGGAATATTTTTATTGTTAACTTTGAGTGCACAAAAGCTAGAATAAGAACTTTTTATTTTCATAAAAGTCAAATAGATTCAGTTAAAAGAAGAGTTCTAGAATCTTTTAAGTAAAATTTAAAGAATTTTTGTTGAAAATTAAATTTTTTAGACAATTTAGAAGTCAGTCTTTGTGAAAATTTCAAAAAATTCGAGACATTCTGAGTTTTTTTTTTCATTGATTAACCCAGGTTTTTTTTTGAATTATTGCGATCTTTTTTTTACTTCAAAATTATCTAGAAAATTTAAATGAATAACGACAATTCTTGGAATTTTGTTCAAAAAATTACAAAATTCTTCCTTTAACCGAATTTATTTGACTTTTATGAACTCAATGTCATCAAAGAATATTTTTCTGGTGAACTAATTAAGGGATGGTCACGTTATTTTGGAAACTCGGGGACTTTCAAAAGCGATTTTCAAGCTAATTTTGAAGCCAAAAATTCGAAATTTGCTTGCACTCTTGTTAAATGGCCAAATATTGATGAGATTTCAGTAATTTCGATTTAGAAAATAAATTTTTGTGCTCAAAAAAATTATTTGAAATTCTCACATTTTGGCCATTTTGTTCCTGTAGAGTTTCCAAAATAACGTGACCATCCCTTATATTAAATTGTTTTATTCGGTTCGGATTTTTATTTTCTAAAGGCAACATCTTTAAATAAAATTTATTTTATTAATAAATGGGATGCTATCACTACTGATGATATGTACTTCCAATTTCCCAAATAAATGGTTTTCTGCTACAAAATCAGGAATTATGTTTTTTTAGCCCAAAAATATTGATAATTTCGAATATTCAGCATTTTTCGGAGAATATTTCTAAATATTCTATTTCATAAAAACATAATATTTTCACCAGATAATCACCCCTTGATCTTAAGAGAATTAAAAAAAATGAAAACTAAATGAAAAAATGACTGATTTTTTAAACCTTGATTATTGAGGTGAAATAAAATAGTTGTAGGAGAGGTGTTAGGGAATATTTTTGCCAAATGAACAAAGAGAATCCTAAAAAGAAAAAGAATCGGCGTTGATTGTGTGGAAAATCTGTTCTTTTCCTTTGAACTGCATAAAACTGGTCTAAAATTTATTACTTTTCTACCCCTCTTAGCCAAGACACAATTTGTCTCTGGAAAAGAAGAGAATTTCCACAGAATTGTCCCCAGAAGAGTTTCTATTTATCTCTGTATATTTTATGAGATAAAAAAAATATCCTAAAAAATCAAAAGAAATCACACATTTTCTTAAAATTATTAATTAAATTTAGTTGATAGCATTGTTTTTAGTTTTAAATGAAAAACTGTGAAGAATTTATTGATTACCAACTAATTTTTAAGAATTTAAAGAAAAACATTGAAATGAGCTACAGATTTGTAATTTTCCAGTTATCGTAACTTTTTTTTTTTAGTTTTTAAGTAATGTAATGTTAGTTTTAATTAAAGAAATAAGTTTTCCGTTAGTCACTGCTGTGTTACAACAAAGAATTGTTTCTTCTTCTTTATACAATCAAAACACGAATTTCTGTTATGAAGAAAACATCACCCTCTGTGCTTAAAATCCTTAGCAATTTATATTAAATTATTATTCTATGTACCTTTAACCCCTATGTCATAATTAACTTAATCACGTGCAAGAAATTAAGAGAAAAAAATCAAATTTTTATCGCTTTGTGAAAGAAATTTTTATCGCTTCTCTGCCTATAAAGAAAATTCAATTATTAACACGCTTTTAGTGGGATTTTGTGTGTGGCTTTTCTTAACAAACATTTAAACAAAAAAACAATCTATTTATACCCCAAAATAAATGTCCATCATGCGAGGAAAAATAAACGAAAAGGAAACAAAATATTCCTCATCAATATCGTGCAAGCAAAATTCAATGCAATTTGTGAAAAAAAAGTGAAAAACAAAGACAAAAATGTGCTTTTAAGAAAACATATTTATTATATATACATAGATTTTTATACAAAAAAATATATTATTATACATTTTGTGAAAAAGAACAACAAAAAAAAACGAAAATTAATGTAACTGTCCATTTTTAACTAAAAGGAAAGATGAAAATAAAACTCTTCAATGACGGAGAATAAAAAAAAATGTGAAGAAAGGCTTAATGCAAATGAAAAAAAGTCTTTTAATTATATTATACTTTTTTATTTTCAGAAAATGAAGAAATTGAATTATTTTGATCCCTTTGCAGCATCTAGCAGAGTTTATTGATTCCTGCAATTTTCCAGAAATGTTCTTTTTTAATTTTTTTCTTTTCAAGCTTTCCAGTGAATATTTCCTCCATTCGCGGGAAATTCTCGTGCTAAGCAAAATAAACTTTTAACCCTTTTATGTCAAGGAATTGTTTTTTATTACGGAAACCTCCACCAAGTCTGACTTCAGCATTGATTACAAAAGGTAATTTTTAATCAAAACTTTTGGAAATTTCGCAAAAGAATTTCCAAAAACTTTTCCAATGTTCTCAGTCCTTTCGGGATTTTTTATCTTGAAACATCTGAACAAGACGTTCTATAAAGTCCAAGAGTTTTATATCTTCTTCATTCCCCTCGTTGTCATCTGAAAAATTAATAAATATTTACACTACTAGTTAAAAAAGTTTCCGAACAAGCACAAATGGTGAATTTTCTAGTTACTACAGGGTAGTTAGAAAATTATGGCATGGATTTAGCAAATATGTAATAACTTTCGATTTGTTCAGGCAGAAAATGAAAAAGTAAGAATGCCTCGAAGTATCTTTGCTTTAAATTAAAGTAACATTTGTGGGTCTACGACCTCAGCCATATGATTGAATTTTCAAGTTCAAATGTATTAGCAAAAAATGAAATACCCGTAGATAGTGCTGATAAGCGGCAAATAATTTGAATCTTTGTAACCCAATTTTTAGTCTTTATACAACCTTTGTCATGTGAAGAATAAATGTCTTTTTGTCCAACCTTCATAAAGTGAAGAATAAATGTTGCATTTAAACTGTTCCTCAAGTGAATAAATTTCTAGAACTTTCGTCAATTGAAGTTTTAGTTTGTGATTAATTTCTTTATTTCTCATCAAGTGAGAATATTCTGAATGTGCGAACAGTAGGAATTTTCGTGAATTCATTGTTTCCTCATCGCCACCTTTAAATGTCAAATATTCAAGGACAAAGTGTAATTTCTCAAAGAAGTTGTGCATCAGTCAGTGAAGCATCCACTAGAATCATTTCTTGGTGACTTCCTGGCCAATTTATCCGTCGGAGAACATACCCAAGGAAGTTCTGTAGCGACGTGGAGAGAAATCTTAACCCCAAGGGCGCGAGCCGGATCTCAAGGCTCATTAACATTATATCCTGTCATTCCAGGTATTTATATTGATCATTCAATATCCCTTCTGTGCCCACCATTGGGATGGTTCTAATTCCTTATTCTACGCCTCTACTTGAAGGTAAACCACAACCTTATGCCAGCCATCAGTGCCCACCAGGGGAAAGATTTCTAATTTCTTTTATTTGCCTATCATTCAGAGGTAAACTATTCTCCACGATTGAATTAAGATATTTGAATTTGCGTGAATTTGATGCATTTATATAGGGTCTACGTATGACTCAAAGAACGCGAAAGGGTTAATGAAAAAAGTTGATCTTTTTAATGTATTTTACTTACCTTCAGTTTCTTCGTCATTTTCATCGTTTTCTTCAATATCTTCTTCACATTTTGTTGCAAATGTCACACTTAATCCAATTAATACAAGAAAAAGTAAAATTCCACGCATTTTGACTGGATCACTGATCAAAAAAAACTAATAATATCAAAAAGCTCCCAACCCATTATATTCAGTTCCCAAACAAAGAATGCAAGTACATCGACATCAGATGATCGAGAACAAAAATTTATTTTTATCATCCAGAAAAGCTGTTCAATTGTCTTTATTTGTTTATTGAAAAAAAAAAATAATATTTATTAATTTGGGAATTTATTTTCTTTAATTAATTTTATGTATGTAATGAAATTAAGCTGAAAAAAAAAGAATTGAAACAAATTTTTAAATATCCATGTCATTTTTATTTAAATCATTCTTCAATTTATCGCTACTATTTCATTTTCATTTTACTTTACTTTTTTTTTTAATATTTCCTTTCACATCCTCAATAATATTGAATTCCTTTCTTGAAAGGTTTTTTTCTTTATTCATTTGAATTCTTTTACTTGTTTTCTTTTGGATACAATAAAAAGAGTAAATATTGTGCAGTTTATTAAAATGGTTTGTTTTGCTTTTATTTTTCCTACCGCGTCCGTCGTTCGTATATTTTCTTCTTCTTCTTTTTTTTATTCCACTAAATAACACCTAATTGTGGAAAAAGGGGGAATTTGAGTGTAAAATGTACGTAGTTTTTTTTGCAGTATTTCCTTCCTTCTTTACCTCAAAAACAAAAATTAATCAAAAGAAAAATTCTAAGAGCAGTGCAATCAGTCGTTGAAGGTTTATGTTTATTTTTTTTCTTATAAAAAGAAATGTAGGTAATTATGTATAGTATATATTGCATTTAGTTGAGAGTTTTTCTTAATAAATATATAAGATTTATTTTTCAGAACACAGCGAGTTTTTTTTTCATGTAATTTCTTCTTTATTTCATTTTCATTTTCAAAAAATATTCTGAATTGTTCTAAACAGTATTCAAAACCAACTTTGCACCAAAGCTCCACCTGGTTGGGAACTATAAAGAGTCAAGGAGAGAAGTACAACCAATGAGAGCTCTGCTTTAGTTTGTCAACGTTATTAACCAATCAGAGAGAACTTCTAACCTTCCAATTGCCATGAGGGGCAAAGAGACCCAGAAGGGTCCATAAGGGACCCCAGAGCATAATTTCAAGCTATTGCGCCTTAATTTTGATAGGTGTAGAACCATTCTTTTGGAAATAAATTCCTTGATTATCAGAAAAGATTTTGTATCAAGTTCATCTGACCACAATAACAAAAGTTCTTAACAAAAATATAAAAAATTGGAATTCAAAAATTGACAACTGTCAAAATTAGTTCCTTTAGTTCTCATTTTCATGTATTTTCCCATTTTCTTATACAGGGTGGCCAAGAAATTAGGGCATGATTTTAACCGCGAATAACTTTTGATTGGATTGAGATATCAGAAAACTTCTGCCATCAAAAGGTGCGTAAAATCAAAAAGTTTTATTTGCTTTGTATTTCAAGGTGATATTTCAAAAATTGTAGACGCAATTTACATTTTACTGAACCATTTTAATGTCTAAAATTAAAAAAAAAAGAGGAATTTTTAGCTGTCAAAAAAAAAAAGATTTTTCAAGAAAAATTGCTCATTCCTTCTGCCAGAAAATACCAAAAATTCCATCATAACCTTACTTTTAAAATAAAAATATCATTAAAAAAAATCAGGGCCCTCAGTCGACGACAGCTCAAGCCGCTTGAGCCAGTCGCTAATGCGATTTTTCAAGCCGCAGCCGCCGAGACTTGAAAAATTTTTTTCTAGCCGCAGCCGCCGGAGCTTATACAAAATCAAGCCGCCGCCGCCGTTACAGTGTGCGGCTGGGAGCCCTGCTAAAAATCCATTTAATTTTTTTTTGCAGTGAAATGGACAAAAGTCTTCTTGGAGTTGTTCAGGAAGTCATTAAAAGCTCATTTGACCGAAAGAATTTGTTTATTTTGCAAGAAAAGCAAGGGGTGTTTATCTGGCGAATATTTTGTTTTTTTAAGCGAATCATTCGAATATTTCCGAAGATCTGAATATTGGACTTCAGATGAACATCTTTTGCTAAAAACCGATTAATTTAAAACCGAAAAAATAAAAAAAAAACGTATTTAGGAAATTTTGGTTTGAATTTAGTCTTTTTTGGGTTGAATTTACTACTTTTCGGTTAGAATTTAGTCCTTTTTTAAGCTTTAATGAGTTTTAGCTGTGTTTCTTTCAGACACAGCTTTTGTGTACCGAGCAAAATCGAAAGTCGTCAGATCGGGCTCAAACTTGGGATGAGCACGAATTAGGGTCCCCACATTCCAAAAAACGTATGCGCCAAAAAAATTTTTTTTCCGGCCGGCCGTCCGTCCGTCCGGCCGGCCGGCCGGCCGGCCGGCCGGATCATAAACTTAAATTGCGAGAGAACGGTGATAGATAGAGACTTGCGGTAAACGGCAAAGTTTAAATATCGACCTGAAGAAATCCGAATATGAAGTCAAATTCACCCCCCCACCCCCCCGTCCGCCATTTTGAATAACCTCAAAATTTTGTTTTCGCTATATCTCAGCCGCTGTTATAGCTAGAGGTCTGAAATTTTGATATGTTGTAGGGGCCATCAAGACCTTTCCAACGATACCTCATTTTCGAAAATCGGTCAAGCCGTTTAGTCAATATGGCCGCCACAATTTTTCATCAAAAATCGACCATAACTCGAAAACGGCTTGACCGATTTTGATCAACTCGGGGTCAAATGAAAGATCTCAACAAACCCTACAACTCTCTAGAACGGCCGAAGTTTCAAAAGTGACCGCTAGGGGGCCAAAAATCAAAAACAAAATTTTCGATGAGTTTTCGATGAATATCTCGAAAACGACGACATAATTTTTTTTTATTTTTTCATACGTTGTAGCTGACCATATTATCTAGCTTCATGCCAAAAATGAAGAAAATCTATGGATCCGTTCTCGAGATATAGCCTTCCAAAGTTGGCATGTCATATCTCGGGTTCTACAAGTCCGATCATGATCAACTCAAGCGCAAATGAAAGGTTTCGAGAAACCCTACAAATGTCTAGAACATTGCAACTTCGAGAAATGACCGCAAGAGGCGCTAAAGTCAAAAACAAAGTTTTCGAAAATTTCGAACTCGAATTTTTCGAAAATGGCGACATAATTTTTTTTCATTTTTCGATATGTTATAGCTTACTTCAAGATCTTTCAAACAAAAAAAAATTTACGAAAATCTATGGATCCGTTCTCGAGATATGGCCTTCTAAAGATTTCTTAGGGTATGACTTTTCAACTTTTCCCGACTTTGCCCGTATTTAAATTAATTCGCGTTCTAGTTTTCTCTCACAAAATTGGTACACTGAAAGAAACACAGCTCCCGTAAGCTTGGTCAGCTTACCAGTACATTTTTTAATAAGTTTTGTTCCTCGATCATTGAAATTTTGAGATTGAAAACTAAATATAATATCGGCTTGAATTTAGCCTTTTTTTGGGTTAAATGTACTACTTTCTGGCTTGAATTTACAACTCTTTAGCTTGAATTAACCACTTTTTAAACTTCAATTTTAGTCTTTTTTAGACATTAATTATGTAATATTTTTTAAAGCTTTTTGAGATTTGAGATTGCATTTTTTAGTGTTGAAAACCAAATACTTTTAGGCTTGAATTTACTGCTTTTTGTTCTTTCTAGGCCTAAATTTTATATTCTTAGCTGTGATTCTTTCGAATTTAAGCTTTTATTCCTCAATGCCTAAAAATATTTTTATGCTTCAATTTTAAGCTCTTTTAGGCTTGAATTTAGCATGATTAGGGGTGAAATTACTATTCGGTTTGAATTTAGTTCTTATAAGGTTTGAAATAAATATTTTTTTTAGGCTTCTATTTCTCAATCTAAGCCATTTAGAGTCTAAAAAACAATATTTTGATTTCTCTGGCAAATTATCCGAATATTAGCCAATATTCCGAATATTTCCGAGGTTTCCGAATAATTTAATTCAGATAAACACCCCTTGAAGAAAAGTCTATTCGGGCGGTTACTTACTCCATGGCAAAGTGCGTGAGCAATTTGACCACAGAGCGTACGGAAGGTTAATTCTTCTTCTTATTCATTGATACTTCAACAAGACAGCTGTTAGCTGCAATTCATTTGGCTAATGAACTAAGCTCCTCCCTCGAGCTCTCTAATATAAATCTGGTGGAGCTTAAATGCAAAAATGATTTGAATATGATTCTAAAACACCAAAAAAATCTCCAGAAATTACAAAAAAAAAAATGTTTCCTTTTCATTATATGAGAATATTTTGTAAATTAATAAAATAAAACTGGGTATATTGTAGGTAAAGCATGCGATGTTTGTGTCTTATAGCATTGAATACTTTCTTCCTCTTCGTCTTCATCTTGCGCTTTGGGGCGCCCAAAGAACTAAATTTTAAAATGAGAGACAAAAATAGAGTGCATTTCATTCCATCATTTCCCATTATTTTCACTTTTACGTCATTAATACAATAAAAAATATCAAATAATTAATAATATATAATAAATTGTAAGAGAGACTAGAATAAAAAAAATTTATACAAAGTAAAAAAAAAGGGGAAAAATTCAATGCAAGAGCATTTGCAAAAGCTAATTCTTGCAATTTTCTTTTTCTTCCACAATTTCATAATAAAAGTTGCTTTTCATCTCATTTAATATTTTTTCTTCTTCATTTAACATTTTCTTCATCTAAAAATCACCTAAAGTCACGCCTAATATAAGGGAGAGAGTTTAGAACAAAACAAGAGAGATATAGAAGCTTTCTTTCTTTTCTTTTTTTTTCCCTAGAAGATCTCTTTGTAGCTCTTTTACAGTGAAAAACAAAAAGAATTGGCATTTTGCATTCCATTTCTAATTAATTTTTAGCTTGTTCTTGTTTAGATTAAAATGCTTTCTTCTTCTTCTTTTATTCCTTTAAATTTCTATTCATAGAGACGTATTAATACACAAAATAAAAAAGGAGGGATCACAAGAGTCTATATTCCATAGTTTTTTTTTATGTTTAAATATTCATTATATTTAATATTTTTTCCTCATTATGATTATTACTTTTTTTATGTTTTTTTTTTACTGCGATTTCATGTGTAAAGATTTCATAATTTTTATTATTCATTGAGAAACTTTTTCCCCTCATCTTTCAAGCAGTATCCTCTATATATAAAAAAAGGAATTTTCCTACCTTCTATAGATGCCCTCCATTCCATATATTTCCAACTTTCACACCGAGAGAGAGAGATTGAGATGAAAGAAAACATTATTCTAACTTCGTACAATGATAACAATAATATTTCTTTAGGCTCTCTCATGGTCATGAAAATAAGAATGATTCTGCATTGGATTCTGTTTTTTTTTTAGTTTTTTTTTTACATGTTGTAGGCAACATAGATGGGATCAAGTTGATCAGCAAGGAAGCCATCACGTAGGTGCATCCTCTGCTTCTCACCACGACTATTTATTGGCACAACACCCGGATCCACCACAACTACAACGCCAACAATTAGTTGATGCTCCTCAAGGACCTACAAAAAGAAAGAATTATATAAAAAAGAATTTTTATTAATTAAAAAACTTCAAAATTTTCCATTAAATCCGTGATTGGATTCTAATATAAAACGCCACCTTTCTCTATTGATTTTCCACAATTATTTTTTTTTTAATTTTTGCAATAATTTGTTTCGAAAAAAAATAAGAAAATTAAAATAAGAAGCACAGAAATACTTATAAAAAAAAAGATAAAAAAATCCAAGAAAGGGGATCGATTCTGACAAAGATCTTTTTTTCTCTTATTTCAACTTCGTTGTTAGAATTTTGACAGTTGAAGTTTTAAATCGTTTAATCGTCGTTCTATAAAAGAAAAAAACAAAAGATTTGTTGTTCCAAGAAACAATCAAAAAGATTTGTAAAGAACTCTGACTCAGTATTTTTATTTTTAAAATACGACTAAAGAAAAGAAATAAACTGAAAAACTTCAAAGACCTTTCATAGAATACCCAAAATTCTTATAACTTACAAATCACAATTTTAATATTTTTAACAAAATCAAACCCCATTTTCATTTCTTTCATACAAATAGTGAGCTTTAAGGACTTTGTGGTATTATATGCAAGGGGTGTTTATCTGGCGAATATTTCGGTTTTCTAAGCGAATCATTCGAATATTTCCGAAGATCTGAATATTTGACTTCACATCAACATTTTTTTTCTAAAAACCGATTACGTATTTAGGAAATTTTGGTTTGAATTTAATCCTTTTTTAGGCTTTAATGAGTTTTTTTTATAAGTTTTGTTCCTCGATCATTGAAATTTTGAGATTGAAAATTAAATATAATATCGGCTTGAATTTAGCCTTTTTTGGGTTAAATTTACTACTTTCTGGTTTGAATTTACAACTCTTCGACTTGTATTAACTACTTTTTAAGCTTCAATTTTAGTCTTTTTTTAGACTTTAATTATGTAGTATTTTTTAAAGCTTTTTTAGATTACAGACTGTCTTTTTAGGATTGAAAACCAAATACTTTTAGGCTTGAATTAAGCAAGTTTTGGGTTGAATTTACTACTTTTTGTTTTTTTAGACCTAAACTAAATATTTTTTAAGCTTTTGCTCCTCAATCTGCCTTTTTAGGACTAAAAAAATTTTTTTTGCTTCAATTTAATCTCTTTTAGGTTTGAATTTAGCATGATTAGGGGTGAAATTACTATTCGGTTTGAATTCAGTACTTATGAGGTTTGAAATAAATATTTTTTAGGCTTCTGCTTCTCAATTTGAGCCTCATAGAGGCAAAAAAATCAATATTTTGATTTCCTTGGCAAATCATCTGAATATTAGCGAATAATTGGAATATTGCCGAAGATCCGAATATTTTTATACAGATAAACTCCCCTTGATTATGTGTTAAAGAATTGTAAGATTACACCAGTTTTTAGAACAGAGCCTTAACCACATAGTCGAGACACAATTTTTGCTATAAAAATCAGAATTTTAGAATTAAATTAAAATTTTTGTAAAGACAGTAAATTCAGGGCTTTTTAGAAGACGAAATACTCCTTCCGGAAGCGTCGACAGGAATCCTGTGTCTTAATCCAATCCAATTACAGTTTTGAATAAGAATTTTTGCTTTTTAAATATGACTGAACAAAAGAAATAAAAACAGTCAAAATCTTTAAAGATTCTTCATGAAATACCAAAAAAGATTATAAGTGACAAATTGTTAGAGAAAAGAGAAGATTTTTAACAGAATCGACTCCATTTTCTTTTATAACAATTCGTGAGAATAGAAAGATTTCACTATTCTAAAATATTAGTACTCTTAGAACACAGTTTAGACCACAGACTCGAGCACATTTTTTATCATAAAAGAAAAGACATTTGAATTCGATTGAAATATTTCTTTCTTTTCTAAATTGTAAGAAACTGTTACAATTTCATATGAATTGGAAAGACAAATAAATCCTTCTCTATAATTTTAATGAGTTATTGTCCACAATGCTTTGGTGCACGATGACAGTTGTTCCTTTTCCCTATAAAACAAATGTGTCTACGATCCTATAAAAGTTTTTTTTTTTGCTAGAATACAAGATATCAAATGAGCCATTTAAGACAAAATCGACCTCATTTTGTAAGAAATTCTAATAAAAACTTATCTGCATTGAACATTTTTAATTTTTTAAGATGGAGTAGGTGCTAAAACTTTTATAGTACAAGATGTGTCTCCTCTGTGAGTTCTAAAAGATTAGGTACTAATTTGTTAAACTTATCAAATCCGATAGTTCTTCCACACGAAGTACTAAAAAGATTTCTTAGCAATTTTCGAAGGACAAGAATTTAACAAAAAAAAAAAGAAGATTCTTTTCTGAATCAATAACAATCAATGTTTCTTAGTAAAATATTTTAAATTTCATTATATTCTCTTTCATCAAACTAATTTGCTCTTTGAACTCTCGAAGCTTCATTTTGCAGTTAAAATGTTTTCGATCTTTACGTAGTTTAATTAAAATTTCAAATAAAATCTTACATGAGTTTGATTGAAAATTAAATTGTACGTCATTGTTTAGAAAATAAATTTAGATCTAATAGGTTCATCAATTGCGTAATAGAAACGTATTAAATGTTCATGACTTCTAACAAGATGACATCATAAATGTGAAACAATAATTTATTGTAGCTGTAGTGCATGTTATACGCAATCAGTTTTGTAATTAAATCATTCCTTTGCATATAAAAATGATGACATCAGTAAAAAAAAAGTTATTTCCTCTTTTAATTATTGTGATTCATCCTTGAAAGAAATCCACCTTTAGACCTACAAGTCCAGTATTAGCTTTCCCACTTTAAATGAACTTTTTAGTTGTAATTTCAGCTGTGATTCTTTTTTCATATTTTTTAAATCTTTTTACAAAACTTTAGTCAATGAACCATAACTAGCTCTTAAACAAAATTCTTCTTTTAAATAAAAAAATTAACGTTTTACTATCAGATTCAGATCTTTAAAGACGTAAAAGAAATTATATTGTTTTTCTTCTTAACTTTCAACTGTTTCTCATGATAAAACAGTTAATTGTTCCACGTGCAAAAAACCAACGAGTAAATGGTGAGAAGAAATTTTCAATAAAAAGATTTTATAGAACAATACAATTTTTGCTCTTTGCAATTATTCGACCACCCAACTATAAAAGCATGTAGACAAACCTTCAGAACTTCAGTCTAATTCTGACTTCAGAGCTACCAGAGTTACTTAAATTTGAAAGAATCCTTTTTGAAAGAAATTCAATAACAAAATGAAGGTTCCTAAATATTTGGATAGAGATTTTTTGAGAACAGTGCTTAGGAATGGATTCAATACGACTGATGATTTTGATATTGTGGCAATGAAAGTGGAAATTGGAACATCTCCCGGTGATAACTACACCAGCACCATATACCGCGTCTTCCTGACTTTCGTTGACAGTGGAAATTGCGAGAGAAATATTCAATTTCTCGTGAAACATCTCACAGAACAAGTAGCAACGTTGGTGGATTTTATGGATTTATTTGAAAAAGAAATCATCATGTTGAAGGAAATTGTGCCACGATTGCAGAGGAGAATGAATGGAGCTAAATTTTCAGCGAGGTAAGAATTTATTTTATGGAAAAGTCTTTAATTTGGGAGATTTATAAATTTTGTTTCGTAAAAAAAAGCGCCCTTACGTGTTTTTACGCCGAAAGCCCCCTATTACTTTTCCAAAAGAAGAATTTTACCTTCTGTATGAGAAATTTCACGTTTTATGAGAAATCCTACATTTTAAATAATTTTTAGTACAAAAAAATACTTTTTAGAACTCTTAGTCATGACACATTTCACATTTTTAAGAAAAAATGATATTTTAGCTGTGTTCCAACACTAAAAATAGAGAGGAATATTCTAAATAAAATTCCTGAAAAGAATAAATTTACACATTTAGGGAAAAAGCACAAGAAATTATTTAGGTCTAAAAAAATTAGTACATTTACATCCTCTCTTTTAGCAAAGACACATTTAAATTTTTAAAGAAAAAAAATGATATTTTAATTGAGTTCAAAGATTGAAAACGTAAAAAATAGGAATCTTCTAAGTTCGTAAAAAGAATAAATTAACAACACAAGAAAAACTAAAATATCCCTTGATCTAAAAATTTAGTACATTTAAATCCTCTCTTTTAGCAAAGACACATTTAAGATTTTAAAGGATAAAAATGATATTTTGATTGAGTTCAGAGATTGAAAACGTAAAAATAGGAATATTCTAAGTTCTTTAAAAGAAATAACACGTTTTTGAAGAAAACACAAAAATCCCTTGATCTAAAAATTTAGTACATTAAAAATCTTTTATCTTTTAGCCAAGACACTCTTCGTTTTTTAAAGAAAAATATTTCTTTTGCATTCAGATACTACTACCACTGCCGTCCTGGCCCTCAAACGAAGGTTCTAGCAATGGAAGACCTCAAGGAGCTGCAATATCAAATGGCACAGCGACGAGAAGGTCTTGATTTTGAACATTGCCGCATTGCTCTGCGGAAATTGGGTCAAATGCATGCAGCATCAATGGCACTGGTCGATGAGGATCCCAGCCTTATGGATAAATTCAATTTTGGAATGTTTCACGGTTCTGTAAGCAATCCCGGACAGATACAGCTATGCCTCCCACTTAGCTTCCCCTTGCTGTGTGAAAGGGTTAAAATGTGGAAAGGATTCGAGGGGATTTATCGCAAATTGAATCGAATGAAGGAGAATTTCTGGCCAATGATGTATGAGAGCACATCAAGGAAGCACGATGGCTACAGAGTTCTAACTCACGGTGATTTCTGGACCAATAATTTCCTTTACAAATACAACGAGACCTCGGGAAAACCCATTGATGTACTCTTTGTAAGTTTTTTTTATTGTGAAAATTCCTCAAGAATCCGGAAATTTAAAGATTTTTCATGAAAATTTCATTGTAGGTCGACCTTCAGCATTCCTGCTACACTTCCCCTGCAAATGATCTTCAATACTTTCTCAGTATAAGCCCACAGAATCACGTGCGTGAGCAACATAGAGAAGAACTCGTGCGAATTTACTACGAATCATTCGCAGCAACGCTCTATGAGTTGAATTATAGCAAAATCCCCACATTTGCCCAACTACAGGATGAAATGCGGAAGAAGGAAATGCTTGGCTTCTTCGCGGCGGTCTTTGTCCTCCCAATTGCCCTAATGGAAGAACAATCTTCCCAAGGAAGTGGACTCGATGGACTTATGGACGAAGAGGCACGAAAAGAAATGACGTGGCTCATGATTTCCGGAAAATCCTACACCGAAGCTATTAAACCCATTCTAAAACGTTGTGATAACCTCGGAGTGTTTGACCTCCAACCATATCAAGGTGATTCTAACTACTAACAGTAAGTAAATAAGTTTAATAAGCTCAAAAGTCTCCTAATGCTGTTTACACATCAATTAATTATTTAAAATGGAAATAAAATGTTTAGAACCTTTATAGGGTCCAAAGTTTAGACAACAAAATTAATTCAAAAATTAATTAATTAAATAAATAAAAAACTTTGTAAACAATATATTCAATAAAAATTATTAGATAAGCAAATCTAATGAGAAATTGAAATAAAAATTCTTGGAAGAATTTTTTTTTAAATCCTATATCTGACTTTAAAAAAATAAACTAGGTGACAGACTGACGAAATTACTGAGCAAACAGAAAAAAAATACTTTGAACTTCGAACTGAATCTTTTCTCTTTAGTGTGCCCATTTGTGCTCACGAGTATACTTAAGATTTATTGAAAATCATTAAAGTGGTCAAGAATTGGGTACTACTTAAATTGTAAAGGAGTTTATTCAGGCCAGTATGAAAGATGATCCTCTATCGCAGAACAATTTTAACCCATTCCATCTTGTAGAGGATCAAAAAACATTGAAGAATCGCGAGAGAAACTCCCCAAAATCCACTGGGATCACATCGAAAAGTGCAAATAAAAATTGCAAAAAAATTCAAATATTGCGACGCCATTTGACGTTTTTTTCCCTATAAAAAATGTTTCAAAAGTTTTCTGTAGACTTGTCGCTCATTTTCTGTAGAGTTTTTTTCTAGTCAAAATAAATGTTTATTTTTTCGTTTCTGGAGTGATTTCTACATCTGAATCAGGTGATCCACTGCAAAATGAAGCTGAGGGAGGTTGATAGAACCAGCCCCTTGCAAATCAAAACAAATCTTTTTACATTTTTTTGAGCCTCTTCGGCAGTGAGAATTTTAGCAAATCTGACCGAGTTGAATCCCATCTAGCGCAATATACCTGATTCAGATGTAGAAATCAATATAGTAGTCAGTATCCGGAAACATTCGACGGAGTCATCAAGCAAATCATGACCAGCACGGAAGACATTTCTGAGAGTCGCAGAACTGCCCTCAAAGTTATTCTGGGATTCCTCCTGAAAGTCTCCTTCCGTGAATTGGACGGATTGGAACACTGAGCAAGTCCACAAAATCTTCCTCACTGTCTTCCCATACATCTTCCCCAAGAGCAATGACTTCCTGGAGCTGACAAAAGTGATTCTCAACTCTCATTTTGCCTCTCAGAGATTTTTTCTGCAGAATACCCATGAGGTTTTGCTGGAGATATTGGGACTTCCGGAAGCGAAAGATTTGCTTCGACACATTCAAATTGAATCAATGGGCAGTGAACAGAGATTCTATGCCCTCTCCCTTGTTACATCCGCTCTTGAGGAGGCTGCAATGTCAAGAAAGACATCCGGAAGTCTCTTGAAATTATTCTCAGCAATAAACTCTCAATGAGTTTGTTTTCTCAGTGCTTTGAGAGTATCATTAGATGCACAGACTTCCAAGGAGCAGAAGATTTCACAGATTCAGATGTAGAAATCACTCCAGAAACGAAAAAATAAACATTTATTTTGACTAGAAAAAAACTCTACAGAAAATGAGCGACAAGTCTACAGAAAACTTTTGAAACATTTTTTATAGTGATAAAAACGTCAAATGGCGTCGCAATATTTGAATTTTTTTGCAATTTTTATTTGCACTTTTCGATGTGATCCCAGTGGATTTTGGGGAGTTTCTCTCGCGATTCTTCAATGTTTTTTGATCCTCTACAAGATGGAATGGGTTAAAATTGTTCTGCGATAGAGGATCATCTTTCATACTGGCCTGAATAAACTCCTTTTACCATTTTCCGTCGAAATCATCAATACATCAAGTCTCTTTTAATACGTTTCAATTCCGGGGAAAAACTTCATAAAATTTGACCTTTTTTCTAATTAAAATCGAACAAACTTCTGAATTTTTCAGTGTAAAAAAAAAGAATAATAAAGAGTTTAACGTTTTTTATAATTTGCTTTGAAATATTTCTTATGTGATGCTGATTTCGACTCAAAAATTAAAGAATATTAATTAATTTAACATTTTAATACTTTCATGTCAAAATGAGTCTGATTTATCACTAATTCTGTAGAGAAAAATCAGTCAGATAGCTTAACTATCTTAGTACTAAGTAGATCAAAAAATTAGAATAAGATTTAAACAGTTCTTTAATTGAATTAACTGATATATTTAAATTTTTCAACGTCAAAAAATGCTATAAGTCAAACAGCTTAATTCTGTATCAAGTTCAAATAATTCAAATTCATTTATTCCTAAAATTGTGGGTGCTAGATACAGAATATTTCTATATTCTTTCTAGCTCCCTACATGTGCTTAAATATTACATTTATCACTCTTAAAAAAAAATCTGTTAATTTAACAGAAATAATTGTCAAATATCTTCCATCTATTTATTTCTGTTAAAACTTCGGTCATTTTGTCATTATGTCAATTTTTCTCAAGTACTTCGGTCGTTTTGACCAGTTGAAATGGTGGAAGCTCGTCACTTAATATACTTTGATCTGTTTGATCAATTTCAGTGTTGTTTGTTTGTTATCGATAAACTTTTGTTAAATCAACTGATTTAATTTTCTAAACTATCCTTTCGCTGAATAACTTCTGCTCTTTTGACTGTTTCATTCTGTTATTTTAACACATAGAGGACCGAACACTTTTTTTTACCTACGCGGAGGATCAAAATTGTCACAGTGTCCATCATAATAAAAAGGTCAAATATTAAATGTTTTGTTAATTGTATATCTGCTTATTGAATGAGGATCGAAAGTTTGATTAATTCTTAATCTATTTCAAGTATTATTGTACTCAATTTCTAAATAATTTATCAAAAAAATTAATAATGAAAAACAGTTGCGTAGAATCAATGCAAAATTGCCATTTCAAATCAATTTTTTTGCTACAATTTTGCCGATTTTCCTAATACGTCTGAATAATCACTTCCTTCAGTTCTCTAAGTAACTATCTGATCACTTCCGGCATAAATATGAGTTCACACTAATGATTTTCATCGCAGAAAAGTGAATAAGAGATCCTGATTTGGAAAATACGGGGAAACATAACCTCAAAAAGCTGTCAAAAATGTATGAGAATTTGAATGGCCACTGTGTCCATTATCATCCTCCGCGTATAATTTCGACTTTGACCTTAATTATCTTATAAAAAGAAAGATATTTTCCGGTTTTTCTTTCACCTAACTAAAAGTAATTGAAATTCCCTACACATAGACGTGATAATTATCACGATAGGTCTAATACATTTTAATCTATGACAATTTAAAAAGCCGAAATAGCCACGGTGTCCACAAAAATCCTCCAAGTGTTAACCTGTTGATTTCACTGTTTTGAAAATTTGTCCAAATAACTTTAGTCTTTTTGAATAATTAAATCAACGTTTTTTTTTATCCCTTTACTCTTGTCAACTTCGCTCAAAGCACCAATCAAAGGGGATTTATTTGAATAAAAATCTTCGGATTATTCGTTACGATCCGGATTATTCGTCAAGGTTTGGATTATTCTTCAAAATATGGATTTTTCGTTATTATTCGGATTATTTGTCAGAACGATTAGAACAATTCGTCAAGAAGATTCGGATTAATCATCAAGAAGGTCAGACTATTTATCAAAATACGGATTATTCGTTAAGATTCGGATAATTTGGCAAAATAATCGAAATAATAAGCGAAATATTAATATGGCAACAGTTACAATAACTGAAAGTCAATCATAACGCGTCCAGTTATAAGAGTTGGTGTCCCACAACGTGTAGAAGTTTGTTTATGCGTTATAATGCGATTTGTGAGCAGAAGTAGGCAAAGTTGATTTTTTTTCGTGAAATTCAGTAATTTGATTCATAAAAATGGTCATATCTCTGGTTCTATAACACCTACAGAAACTTCTTGACTAGTTATGGAAAGATCTTAAAATAAGCTAGAATATGGGATAAATTTTGATACTTTTCAAGGTCACCTCTAGAACACAAAATGGCGGCTTTTTGTTTTACCAAAACAGTTTTTCGTATTTTTCGTCCTCAAAAAATGGTTCTAGAGGTTTCTAATGTTCTAGAAAGTTGTAGATAATTGCAAAACCTTTAATTTGATACTAAGATGAGCCAAATCGGACAAGCGGTTCAAGAGATATGGCTCTTAGAACTTTTCAAATTCAAGAATTTTTCAAATGGCTATATCTTCTAAACGGCGACATAGATTTTCTTCATTTTCGGACTGGTGAAAGATATTGAGTCAGGCTACAACATATCAAAATTTAAAAGATTTGCCTAATGGGGATTCGGAGATATTGCCCCTTAAAGTTAGGCAATTTTTGTTTTTGTTTTTAGCGCCTCTTGCGGATATTTTTGAAACTTGAAATGTTCTACGCAGTTGTAGGGCTTCTCAATACCTTTCATTTGATACCAAGATGGTCATAATCGGTCAAGCCATTCTCAAGTTATATCGAAAAAACACTTTTTGATTTAGGCCGCCATATTTGCTAAACCGTTTGACCGATTTTCAAGTATGAATTATCGATGAAAACGTCTCACTGAGCTCTACAACATACTAAAATTTCAGACCTCTAGGCGTAAGAGAAGTGGTTGACGGTAGTTCAAAATGACGGACAGCGGCCATCTTGGATTTTAAAAATGCGAAAAAATGAAATTTTACACCCACATTTCTATAGAAAACTTCAAACCGGAGGTCTCTATCTGTTACCGTTCTCGAGCTATAAGGCAAAGTGTAGCGCACCGGCCGGCAGGCCGGCCGGATCAAAAATTTTCCACCACCATTTTCGTAATGTGGGATGTCTAAAACGTGCTCATACCAAGTTTGAGCCCTATCTGAGGTGGTCGGTTTTTCCGACGATTACAATACTTGGTATGCCACGATTGTGGTATACCAACTAATATTCTGCTAAAATGCCTTTTCACTGCTTAATTTGGTTATTTTAACTAATTTTCTTTTAAGAGTGTTAAATGTGATTTTTATTTCTAAATTCAGTTTTAAGAAAATTTAATAAAGAAGAAGATATTTCAAAACATTCAACTCACCGTATTTGTCACAAGAGGAACCAAATCCAGCGCTTCAGACTCATTCCCATCCAATTCAACGACAACAACGAGGAGATTTGTCCACGTAAAGACAGCACTGGTGGAGTAAAATTATTAAAATTAATTTTTTTTCTACAAAAAATTATTCTTTTAATTTTTTTTTGGGAGGAAAAATACTCACCATTCGGCAATCTTCTTGTGGCACCTCAGTACGGAATTCTCAATGTCAATCGGATGGTAATTCATACCACGCAGTGTAATGACCTCATCGAGTGCCCCAACAACGTAAACTGCATCATGTAGCTCCTGCTCTTGCCCCGCACTTGCGTGTGGAACGTGCGAAAGTTGTGTCTGCCCCTGCGAATGCAGAGATTCGTTGTCACTGTCCCGACTTGCGATACTCGGGGTTGTTTCGTCGAGAATTGAGCCCGCCTGGGAGCATTCGGTGCGCCTGAGGAAGCCCAAATAGCCCGTTCGTGCGTATGTTTCCGTCGTAGCGCCCGTCACGAGTTTCGCATTGAAGTGATCATTGTAATCCGTTTCGTCGCCATAAATTGTGAAATACCCATCGCAATTGTGCGGCGATTGGACCTAAGCAAAACACCCAAAATTGAGAATTTTTTTTTTGCCTGACTGAAAAGAAATTTCCTTCATGACTCACCCAAATTTCACCGAGATGCGAATCCCCGCAGTGACCCTTTGTGTCCGGATTGGCGATAATCACCTTCACTCCCGGCAGGAGTTTTCCGGATTCAATGAGACACAGCGAATTGGGGGCACCACGTTCCACAAGTGCCACCCGATTGTTACGCAATGCCCGCAGATCAACATAAACTTGAGCACTTTCCGCCGAACTTGCCCCCTGAACGCAAATTGCCGGATTCACGCGGCACCCAAAGGATGTCGACACGCAGCGCGTATTGAGCCCCAAAGCTTGGAAAAGTTTGCAAAATTGCTGCGTTAATTGCACCCGTGGCCGTTCTTCGGCCACAACAACGCACGTCCGGACACAGGCTAAATTCACATTGCGCTGCTTTAGTGCCTGGATGGAATTGCTCAGGGCCTTTGTGCACAGCTCAATCACACCGTATGAGCAGAATGTGTCACGCACGCGATACTGCGACAAGGTTGACAGCCATAGACTAGGATTTGCTTCAACCTGAATACAAGAAAATGTTTTTTTTTTATTAAATTTTATTAAGTTAATTTAAAAAAAGGAGTCTATTCATTCTAATTTTTTTGACTCTCTATGAAATCGATTCAAAACCTAACGAGAAAGTTTAAAGAAAAGTCTCTTCTACAGAGAAAATTTATTTGTAAATTACTTCTTTAACACAATTTTCTGAATGTGGATTTAAAGATTTTATTGATGTTAAAAAAATTCATCAAAGTTTTTTTCTTTTTAATTTCTAATGAATAATTAAACGTTCTAAATTCAAATTTAGAATATTAACTGTCATAAGTAAACGACACGGTTGACAGTTAAGATAAAACGTTAGATATTTTATGTTTAGGCGTCTTACGCCAAGAATGATTTACCTTAGAAATTATCTATTAGAATGTCTAACGTTAGAAAATTAAAATCAAAGAATCTAACATTATAAGCTGTATTAAACGTCTAACGTTAGAAGTTTTCAATTTAAATTAAAATTTGACATTAATCCTTCAAAGTTTCAGAAAGGAAATTCAGAATAACTAACGTTAGAATTTAAAAATGACAGTTGAAATAAATTTCCATATAGAGGATTTTGACGTATTTAAAAATTCCCTTCATAAATGTAATTTGTAAATGTAATGTAATGTATAAATGTTATGTAATTTGTAGTATTTGAAATAGAAAATATCTTACGTTAGAAATCATAACACAAAAACATCCAACGTAAGACATTCATCAACGAATATTTAACGTAAATAACTAAAGAGAAAGTATCTAACGTTAGAATTTTTCGTGATGTATTTAAATTAAGAGATTCTTTGACTAATATTTAACGTTAATTTTTTTTAAAAACCTGCCTTTTCACATTAGAAAATTGCAATGTCAAACCTTTGCCAACCTGCCATTTGTGTGGCAAAATGATAATTTTTTAAATAAATATTTCTAGCGATTCTTATTTGTTTTTAATTTTTTAAATAATTTTATTCAGGCAGTTTTTACGCAAGAATATTAATTTCACTTCTAATTTAATAAATAAAAGTCTCAAAATCCAATAAAAGACCATAAAACATATGCATCAGTGCTTCATGCTTCGTTTGTCTAATTTTTATTGCTTTTAAGGTAAAAAAAAGCTTTTAGGCAATTTGTTTTTTTCCTTTTTATAGTTTTTCAGGCCGGGCGTAATTTCGGCATCCACGCAGCTAATTAAAAGTATTTTGAATTTAAAAAAAATTACCAATGAAGCATATGCTTTATATATTGAAATTGAACATGCTGAACAATAGGGGCGTGGTTTTTTCGTTTTTTTTTCAGCAAATCTTTCCCGTTTTTCCCCAAGAAAATTACAATTCTTAATTCTTTCTTTGAGATTCCCTCAAGTAATGAAAAAATCAATAAAAATGAATAGAGTCCTTTAAGAAAAAAAAGGAAAAATGTTTTTTTTTTCTTACCTCATAGGGCGCAATGAGGATTGAATGGTGCCCACTGAAGACACTAATGAGTGTCCACATGGCAAAACCAAGACCACAATAGGGATCAAGGCAGAGTGCAACGTGCCTACTGGGGTAGAGTTCGCAGGCCAACTTGAGGCTAGAGCAGAGGCTACTCAGGGAACGATGTGTTATGATGACACCACTCAATCTCCCGCATGTGGAGACACTAAAGTCCAGGTAGGCCGTTGACTCGATTGTGGCATTAGCAATTGCGGCCAACTTCCTCTTCGGATTGTCATCAATATCGAGAATTGGTGGCCAACTCTTTGGATCAATTGACGTGGCCGCCTCGCGACTCTTGAGCAACTTCACAATACTCTGAATTGAGAGAACAATCACGGACTTGGACACATCAACAATCATCCGGACCGTTGGGAGAGTGGTGATGAGATTCTGCGGATGCGGCGGACGTATTGTGATGGGTACGGCACCCAAGTAGAGGCATCCGTAGAATGCGCAAATGAGATCAACCCCCGGTGGGAAGATCAATGCCACATGATCGCCAGGATTAATCTTACCGCGCTCCTGGAGGAGAGCCCCAATCTTCTCAGCGCGCTTATGGAGTTCCGAGCAGGTGAGTGTCTTTGCGACGGCTCCCTTTGAATTGAGCAATGTGTACAGGACATGATCCGGCGAGGAGTTTGCTCGCCATCGTAGAACAGCCGTTATAAGCTGATGCTGGGGGATTTTTTGTTGTTGTTAAAATTTACTTTTCTTTCAAGGAAGAAGGAGGAGAAGACGATAAAAATACAAACCTTCCTTTCATTGTCATCCGATAGCCCAATATCTCGTCCCTGGGCCACAGCTAGACGATTTCCCTGCACCAAGTTGCCCACCATCACCGACGCGGGGCCCACTGACGTGTCTGTAACACACCCAGATGAACTTCCTGATAGAACTTGTGGTTGCAGAGCGCCTAGCCACATTTCGGGGCATTTTTTTTTCGTATTAATTGGAAGGATTTTTTTTTGGTGTGTTAGCGAGCGATAGATTTGCGATGAAGTTATTTTGCGAGAGGTCAGTAGTATAGGTGTGTCAGTAGGGGGAGGATGAATTTCCAGCAACAACGTTTGTTTAGTGAGTAAACCATCACATTTCACCCCAGAAAATTGCATTTTTTTTTGCAAAATTTGTTGCATTTTTTTGTGTTTTTGTGTGTGTATTTTGCATGGTGTTTAGTATTTTTTTTTTGCAAAATTTGTGTGTTTTGTTTGCAAGAAAAGAAAAGAAGGAAAGAAAAAAAGTAAGGTGAATTTCTTATAAATATTTTTTTTCAACTTTAATTTTCTTTTGAATTTTCCTTTTAACTTCTATGTGATTTTTTTGGAAGGAGAAAGAAAATATAATTTTCAAAATAAAATAAGAATAAATCGTAAAAGAAATTGCCAAAAGTGTGAAAAAAATTCAGCAAGTAGCCAATTATTTCTTTATGGTTAAACTTTCTAATCAAAATCAAAGAAATCAAAAGAAAAAGCTTTGTAAAGGAAAGAAAATCTAAAAAAAAAACGAATAAAATGAAAAATCTAAAAGAGAAAATTGTGAGAACAATAAAGAGAAGAAAATAAGTAGAAAAACTTGGAAGAGTGTGCAACATTTGTATAGCCTGAAAATTTATTTTTTTTATTCAACAAATTCAACTACAAAAAAAATTAAAATTGTGCTTTTCTGTTAATTATAGAACTGTGAGATATTTATCCATTTTTTTTTTACGGAGAGACATTAAAAAAATTAAAGGAGTTTATTCATTTTTAGACTCTTTTTAATCCCATTGGAAAATTAAATAAAATTTTGAAAAGAGTGCAAAAATGTTAAAGAAATATCAAAGAAACTTTTCATTTTCAATTTGAGATCTGCCGGAAAAATTTGAGTGAACTTTTGCTCAAAAATTAAGGATAAACCACGACATGAAGCATATGCTTCTATGGCTTAATTCTTTGAATTTTCAATACATGAATTGAATTTATATAACAGAGACCCAAGAAAACACAATTTGGGCGAATTTCGAGCTAGCAGCCGAGCTTTTCCTTCGAATTGCAGCAACTATTTATTTTAAATTTTTTTTTTAAAGCAGCAGTAGCTTTAAATATTTTTAACCAGGCAACTTTCATTCTTCATTTTTTCTTTAATTTCATAGTTTAGCAGCTGATTAAAAGTTTGAGTCTTAATTCTCATTAACAAAAATTTAAAAAAAAAATCGGTAAAGCCGTTCAATCTTAAAGATCGGTGCAAAGTTGCAATGTTGCATCAATAAAGCACAGATGCATTTGCTTGATGCACAAAAATGCAATTTCAGTTACATTACGGTTGAGGTTTATGGAATTTTTCCAACAAATTTTTCGTATGAAAAAAAATTAATCTATTCTTCTTCTTTTTATTTTTTTTTTATTTTTCATTTGAGCATGATGTCCTTCCGACATCCACACAGCCAATAAATTGAATATTATATTTTTGATTTTCTCAAACGCTTATTGAGGTTTTCCTAAAATTTCTTTGTTGATCATTCGAATTTCATGAGAATCACAAAATGAATAAACTCCTTTTCTTTCAAATAATTACAAAAAATAATTTCTTTGTGAATATATTGTGATAAAATTGTGAATATTACGTGAATATTTTGTGAAGCAATTTACACAAAAACTTTATGTTAAATTATAAACATTTAGAATTAATTTTTATTTACTAAACCATTCTTGTTTAATTAAAAAACTTTAAAAAAATAAGCAAAAGCAATTTTTTTATTTCAATTTTATTACTTGAAAAATTAGCAAACGCCTTCTAAAAATATTCTCTCAAAGAAAAGTTCTTTAAGATTTTTCTTATAAATATTATTCTTTTTGTTTATTAATCTCTGTAAAAATTCTCTAATTAAAAATGGATAAAAAATCTCTCTTTCCCTCTACGTAACACACATCACTACTCTAGAGAAGAGAAAAAATGCTCTCACACAAAAATTATCAAAAACAAAACAAATAAGTTAGTCACAGAGTCATCCGCCATTGAAAGAAAAAATAAATTCTTTTTGTTAAAGAACGAGGAAGAAGGGATTTTATTTTCAGGAATAAATGTATGAATCAGGATGAATATTGAAGGAAAGGAGTTTTTAGTAAATTTTTAAGGGAATTTTCCTCAAATTGGGAGTTTTTTTTCACGCAGAAAAATCTCTTGAAGATTATTCATTACAAATAAATCTTACCTTGATGCATTTCTCGTGGTTTGGGCAAATTCGTGACACACGTGTGCGGACACATGAGCACATTTGCCGGATGCAGAGATCCCTCGAGGAATCGTCGACGAGCCTCACACAAATGGATTCCTCCTGAACAAATAAAAAAGGATTTTTATGTTAAAAACTTTGGAAAATGAAAAGGAAATTCTTTTGAAGGAAATTTTCTCACCTAGCGGAGTTTTTGGCAAATGATTTGGTGGCACGAGTGCAAGGCAGTAAATGCCAACTTGATGGATGGAGTCCACGGCCTGCAGGACCCTCGACATCCACTGGAATGACTCCTCTTCCGAGCAATCGGGTCGTTGCTCCGCAATCACACAAACCCTCTCATCGCGCAGAACTTTAATGCTAAACACGGCAATTCGCCCGCGATAGATGAACCGCATTGGCTCAACAGCGAGAACTGTTGCAATTATATCATCTGCATTGTGCTTCCTCCCCGTGACTGTCATTAAGCCATCGCGTGACCCACACACAAAGACCAATCCACCTGGTCCGAGGAACCCAAGGAGCCCACTACGGACGTACAATTCATCACTGATTGGTTTAACGGGCAATGGCGGTGCTGTTGAGTCCTTTGCTTCGGGTAAATCCTCCGGGAGGGGTTGCACGCGAAAGGCTGAATTTGTGAGACCATCTAGCCCATAGTAGGACGTCCCAGAGGCACCCGAAGTTACACAAATCTCCCCAACTTGGTCTGTTTTGCATAAAACGGGCAAACCCTCGGAACGAACAACGACCATTGTTGCTAAAAGACGAGGAATTCATTTAAATCAAGTCCCAGTGGCTTGGACAAGGTTACCACCTCACATTACATTCTGACCCGGAGATTTTACCTACCCCTTTATTTAAGTTTGACTTAAAAACTCAAGCCTGGTTTTCTTAAGTTTCTTAATAAAGTTAAGCCGCTTATTAAGCCAGGCCTATTTTTGTTAAACCGAATCTTAATCCGTAAGGTCAGACTTTTAAGACGAATTGGGCCTGAGTTCAGCCTGATCTACCCTTTAAACCTTAAAAGCCTGACCTTAAAAAAAACTTAAGTCTAGTCTACAACAAAGGTATTGCTTAAAATAAAAATATTAGGACTGGTTCTTAAAGATCAGTCTTCTTAAAGTCTTCTTTAAAAGTCTTCTTAAAGACTGATCTTTTTTTAAAGAAAACTGTAGTCAAACTTAAAGAAGTTTATTCTGGTTTAGAAAAACTTAAGCCTGACTTAAGAAACAAAGTTAAGCCGTATATTAAGCCAGGTCTATTTTTTTAAGCCGAACCTTAGTCCTTTAGGTCAGACTTTTAAGACGAATTCGGCCTCAGTTCAGCCTGATCTAACCTTGAAACCTTAAAAGCCTGACCTTAAAAAAAAACTTAAGTCTAGTCTACAACAAAGGTCTTGCTTAAAAATATTAGGACTGGTTCTTAAAGATCAGTCTTCTTAAAGAGTCTTCTTTAAAAGTCTTCTTAAAGACTGATCTTTTTTTAAAGAAAACTGTAGTCTAACTTAAAGAAGTTTATTCTGGTTTAGAAAAACTTAAACCTGATTTAAGAAACAAAGTTAAGCCGCTTATTAAGCCAGGCCTATTTTTTAAGCCGAACCTTAGTTCCTTTAGGTCAGACTTTTAAGACGAATTCGGCCTCAGTTCAGCCTGATCTAACCTTGAAACCTTAAAAGCCTGACCTTAAAAAAAAACTTAAGTCTAGTCTACAACAAAGGTCTTGCTTAAAAATATTAGGACTGGTTCTTAAAGATCAGTCTTCTTAAAGAGTCTTCTTTAAAAGTCTTCTTAAAGACTGATCTTTTTTTAAAGAAAACTGTAGTCTAACTTAAAGAAGTTTATTCTGGTTTAGAAAAACTTAAACCTGATTTAAGAAACAAAGTTAAGCCGTATATTAAGCCAGGTCTATTTTTTTAAGCCGAACCTTAGTCCTTTAGGTCAGACTTTTAAGACGAATTCGGCCTCAGTTCAGCCTGATCTAACCTTGAAACCTTAAAAGCCTGACCTTAAAAAAAAACTTAAGTCTAGTCTACAACAAAGGTCTTGCTTAAAAATATTAGGACTGGTTCTTAAAGATCAGTCTTCTTAAAGAGTCTTCTTTAAAAGTCTTCTTAAAGACTGATCTTTTTTTAAAGAAAACTGTAGTCTAACTTAAAGAAGTTTATTCTGGTTTAGAAAAACTTAAACCTGATTTAAGAAACAAAGTTAAGCCGCTTATTAAGCCAGGCCTATTTTTTAAGCCGAACCTTAGTTCCTTTAGGTCAGACTTTTAAGACGAATTCGGCCTCAGTTCAGCCTGATCTAACCTTGAAACCTTAAAAGCCTGACCTTAAAAAAAAACTTAAGTCTAGTCTACAACAAAGGTCTTGCTTAAAAATATTAGGACTGGTTCTTAAAGATCAGTCTTCTTAAAGAGTCTTCTTTAAAAGTCTTCTTAAAGACTGATCTTTTTTTAAAGAAAACTGTAGTCTAACTTAAAGAAGTTTATTCTGGTTTAGAAAAACTTAAACCTGATTTAAGAAACAAAGTTAAGCCGCTTATTAAGCCAGGCCTATTTTTGAAGCGGAACCTTAGTTCCTTTAGGTCAGACTTTTAAGATGAATTCGGCCTCAATTCAGCCTGATCTAACCTTAAAAGCTTGACCAGGTTTAAGTTTAAAAAAAAAACTTAAGTCTAGTCTACAACAAAGGTCTTGCCTAAAAATCTTACGACTGGTTCATAAAGACTGATCTTTTTTTCAAGAAAACTGTAGTCTAACTTAAAGAAGTTTATTCTTGTTTAGAAAACTTAAATCTGACTTAAGACGATTTTCCTTTAGCTAAGAAAATCGAAACTTCCTAAATTACTGAGTCTATTCAATTTCCGATTTTATAGTTTTGCAATACTGCCGAAAATTAAAGCAAAAAAAAATTAAAATCGTATGACCCGGAGAAATTCATCATAAACCCGTTGCCAGAAGATCATATCCCGAAATCCGAAGTCTCTGGGTCAAACTGGTCAAACCCCTAGAGGTGGTAACCTTGGACCATCATCAAGGCAACAGTTTGAACAAAAGGACTTTGTTCTACTTACTTGCCGGCATAACCTGCCCACAATCCTGCAGTGTGAGCGACGTCAGGGAGTCTTCACTGTCAACACGAACAACTCCATGCGATAGAGCCGCCATCGAGAGTACCCCTCGTCCTGTGGTTGCGGATTGACTGAACCCACCCTGAGCTCGTCCAGGTCGCCTTAGGGACACCGTGAATGCCTCCGAACTGCTGGCACACGGACAAATGGCATCCGGGCGCAAGCCTTTCGACTGGAAAACACTGAGAAATTGATCGCAACTCGACAACGACCACGGGTTGGCACCATCAGCCACAAGGAGCATACGCAGTGACGACAACGAAATATCCTTGTGATCCTTCGTCGCTAGGAGTCCCCAATGCAAATCACGACTCTTCACGAGGCAACATGAGGCGCGATACTTCGTTATGAGTTGCATCCACGACGATGGGCGTAGTTTCATGAGGGCATAGGGGATGAAGAGAACGTGCATCCCATTGAGAACAGATGTGAGAACACTGTGCCATAGGCCAACTTCACGCTTAAAATCCAACACACACACCACTGTTTCACCTTCAGTGTAATGGCATGCCATTGTGAGGGCACGAATGTGATTTATCATTGCTTGTCGACTAACCGTGACCCCCATTACGCTACCCTCTTTGTCACTTGTGTACTCAATGTACGCCAATGCATCCTCATTGATGCGAATGTTGTTTATATTGAAATCCTTTGGTGGCTTCGGTAGGTGCTCCGTCACGAACCAATGGAGCCTAGGCCAACCCTTTAGCTTTGCAATTTCTCCCGTTGTGGACTTTGGGAGTCCTTAAAACGGATTTGAATCGTTTGAAAATTTAAAAAAAAGGAGAATAAAAGGAGATTTTTTTCTACAAACCTTTGAGACACGCCTCGGATGTAAGGGCGATCTGGACACCGCAAGAACTCAACAGGAAACCAACTTGCTGAGGCGGTGAATCCGAACTCGACAGAGGCAGCTCGATTGGCAGTGGAACGAGGCCTCTGAACATGCATCCGTACCAGGCTGTGATGAAGCTACAAAAAATGTTTTTTTTTTGTTAAAGAAAACTCCTTTAAATCCTGCCCAAATTCCCCCCAAATTTCTCTTCCTTACTTGAGAGGATCACTGTTGGGATAAACGAGAGCAACACGATCTCCCGGTTTGAGCGTTATCTGCTCCGAACCTTTATTGAAGATCTTCGTTGAGAGTGCATAGGCTATCTTTTGGGCACGTGACATTAGTTTCCCATACGTCAATGTTGTCGTCATCTTCCCATTGGGATCCAGCACCGTAGCCATGGGAGTTTTCGGCGAATTAACCCCATACCGCTGGAGTGCCGCCTCAATGGTACGCGAGAGTCCCGACATGACCACAAGTTGCTCCCCCTGAACGGGTGTCATGGTACTCCCTTCGGGTTTTGGGGCATTGGGATCCTTGGGATTGGCTGCTATCTCCAGCTCAATGTCGTTATCTTCATAAAATTCCGGCAATGGACGCCTCTTGGGGCGCTTCAGTGTGTTCAGGAGTTGCTGAATTTTTGCCGATACCTTCCACCTACCAGCTGTGCTCGTATCCCCGGGTTCTGCATTTGAAACATTAACGTACCTGCTGAAGGAGAAAAATACATAATGTCCTTTTTTGTTTTTTTTTTTTAATTTACAAAATCTGTGATTATTTTTTTCCTGAAATATTTTCTTTAAAAGAATTCTATTATTGCTAAATTTAATTTATTTTCTTCTTATTTATTCGCAAATTACAAGATTTTTCCAGGGCATGAATTCTCTAAGAGTGAAAAACTCCCGTGATAAACTCCTGAAGGATTTAGCGATTTCAAAGAAACGTGAAAACCGAGAAAAACTTACGGGAGTTTATCACGGATGCATTATTTTTCTTAAAGAATAAGCTCACGTGAAGTTTTCCTCACTTTTTCCCCGCAAAAAGCATTCGTGAGTTTATCACGAGAGTTTTTCACTCCTTGAGAATACAGCCCCAGAGAACGTTTATCTGTCGCATATTTTGGTTATTATGGCGATGCTTTCGAATATTTATAAAGATCTGAATATTTTATATCATCACAAACATCCCTTGATAAAAGCCAACTAATAAGAAAACGATTAAAAACCTAAAAAAAACTTTAGCTCTTTGTGGCTTGAGTTTACTACTTTTTAGGCTTTAATTTAGTTCTCTTTAGTCTTCAATTAAATATTTTTAATGTTTTTTTGACATTGAAGACTCTGTCTTTTTAGGGTTGAAAATCAAATATTACTTTTAGGCTTGAATTTAGCACGTTTCGGGTTGATTTTACTACTTTTCGGTTTAAATTTACCACTTATTGTCCTTCCTAAGCTTGACTTAAAATACGTTTTTTAAGCTTTTATTCCTCAATCTCTGCATTTTTTAAGAAAATATTTTAATGCTTAAATTTAATCATTTTTAGGCTTGAATTTAGCATGTTTCGGGTTGATTTTACTATTTGGCTTGAATTTAGTCCTTTTGAGGCATAAATTAAATAATTTTCAGGCTTCTGCCTCTCAATGTCAGCCATTTTGAGACTAAAAACAAATGTTTTGATTTCTTGTATTTTGAAAAAATACAAAAGAAAATAAAACTAAAAGAAAAAAATACTTTTCTCTCAGACTTAAAACAAAAATAATAAATAAAGAAACATGAGAAATCCCCACAAAAAGATTCTAAATGATAAAAGAACAAAATCAGATATTCTCCGCGGAAAAATGTGGAGAAATTACAGAGATTCTCCCGTGGAGAATTCCTTAAAAACTCCACAATAAATCACCGGCGATCAATGTAATATTATGAATTTGGATTTTAATTTATAATTTTTTTTTAATACAAAGAAAAACTTTCCCTCCTCAAGACACCTACCTCGTCACTCGATCTGCTCCACGGCGTGTATTGTTGAATTGCGTAATATCGGGGGCAGCATAGGGGCGTATTTGAAAATCCGCAATGTCAGTCATATCGTAGGAATTCTTCTGGGTCCTGTGAACACTTGCTGGCGGTGATCCTGCACTCGATGTATCCGAGAGTGGTGGCTGTGGCGGTAAGTTTTGTGGTCGCCTCTCTGTGATGTGTGCTGATGATGTTTTATGATGATCGCGACCACCATCACGACCATGTTGATGCGGTGTTGGCAATTTTGCCGCTTCTCTCGGCATATTCCCACTCACATGATCACGTGGCAGGTTGTAGCCATCGCGTTCTGGTGTGGAAATCCTCTCCTCCGGAATACTTCCGTCCTCCGATGATGATTCTACACACACACAAAAGGCAGCATTCGCAGAGGAATAAGAAAAAAAATGGAAAGTTTAGATCCCATGCAGATCATTGATCAATGATCGATCTTTAGTGATCTTTTGCACATTCTTTATCCGCATGATCTTTCATGTCTGCGGCCACACATCAGACCATGATATTTTGAAGCATATTAAACACAAAAGACTTTAATTGTGATATTAAAAAATACTTATATATATTTATTAATAAAAAGGGAAAAAAGAAATCTCAAAGAGACACAGCGCGAGAAAGAAAGAGAGATAAAAGCAATTCTATAATACAACGAAAAAAAAAAGTGATCGAGGATCATGAGAGCGATCATATTTTGTGTTTATTCATTACCTGAATCATCATTGTCACGATCGGGACTACGATTAAGCACAGAACTGCGTTTTGATGGCATTGGTAAGCTAGGCTTTGGTCGATTTTTTAGTGCGGCCAGAGCTTGCTGAACGGCCTCTTGTCTCACTTCTGCGGAATGATTTTAATGATCAAAACAATGAGTGTGATTGTGTTGCAAGATCTCTTTTCTTTTTCTTCAAGATGAGTTTTTTTTTATAACAAATGAATGAATTAAAATATTTTACAAGCAATAAAAATATTTAAAAAAAATGATACTTTAATGAGAATTTTGCGAAATTAGAAAGAAAAAAAAGTGCTCTGAGGTTGTTTAATTTATTGTTGCCTTAACATTAAGTGTGGGAGGAAGTACTTTTGTGATATATTTTTTGCAGTGCTTCTATTTTATGTACAAAATAGTTGCTTTTTTACAAGACACAAGACAAACACTAAACATTTACATTAAATTACATAAAAACATATTTTTTGTTTAGAGAGAAATGTTGTGCAAGAATGTTGATAGAAAATTTACAGACTGTTTGATAAAAGCGAAATTATTTATTTTTTTACATCGTTTAAAATTTGTTTTTGTAGCATAGATTTTTTTTTAATTATGTACAGTGAGCTCCTAAAGTAATTTTTTTAAAAGAAAATACGTTGCTTTTTAATTTTAAAATAAATTTAGGTAACCTTTTTAAGTAGACAAGAGATCATTGATCGTTGTAGGACAAGAAATATCCTAAAGAAATGAGCTACTACATTTCGCTTTAACTATTTGGAAAATATGATATTTTGAGCTTTTTCTTTCTAAACCCTTAAGTGACTTTTTTAACCTCGGTCTCTCCTATACCTAAAAAAGAAAAACGAATTTTCAAAAAATTGCTTTTATCACGATAATTAATTTTTTTTACGGAGCAAAATCCCTTTTATATCTGTCCGCTTTGCCTATTTTAATCTATCTTTCACTTGCCGCCAAATCTGTAATTTTCCCCATCTATTCTTTTTTCACCATTCGAATTCACCATCTTTCTATCCCGCCTCGAGTGCGCGCCAAATTCAAACTAATACTTTCAATCAATTTCCGGAGCATGAGTTTTGAATTTAAAAAATCTTTTTTTTTGTTTGATTTTTTTTTTCCTAAGTTAGGATTTGCCGTATAGAAGAAAATACAAAATGCTTAAAAAGAATTCGAGGTTTGGAAAATACACTATACTAAGTCGAGTTAGTATAGTATATTTTTAACGCATTTTTCGACAGCTTTTGATGTCCTTCATCTTCCCTCAAAAGGACAAATTCGAATATTTGTTCTCTACAAAGTTACAGCGAAAACTGTAAAGAATTTTACATAAGAAGCAATGTAAATCTCAAACTTCAAATCGCTCTCCTGAAAATCAACAAAAATGAGTTAGTATAGTATATTTTCCAACCCTCGAATTCTAAAAATACTTTAAAAGTTTTCGGTAAAAACAAATATGGTAAAGTAACGTACTTACGTTAAATAATTTAAAAAGGTAATAAAACCTTAAAACTATCATTTCTTTTAAGCATTGTAGTAAGTATTCTTTAAGTATTGTATGACGTGATTCACGCAGTTGATTCAGAAGTTATTTGACCACTGAAGATGACACGCAGTGTCGAAAGTTCTGGCAATTCAAATGTTTTAATTGCTGAATTGAATTTACCCGACGCTTTCCGAAGAAAATTCCAAAAATTTTTAAATAATTCTTATCATTTTTAAGGTTAGAATTTACGTAGATTTCAAACAGAAATAACATTATACGATCCAAAAATGTAAAAAGGGTATTTTAGAATTTTTTAGGTAACTGACACAAAAAAGTAAGAAATTGGTATTCAATTTTTTTTAACGTCAATATTTGATATTTAAAAATTCAATAAACAAGCAATATTTTACTTTCAAACTATTTTTGTGGTTATAAAGTGTTTTTGATGTGAGAATTTGGTACAAATTTCGTGTAAATGCCGTTCAAATATTCCCTCAAAAATTTTACTGCGAAGCATCACTGTATTTTCATAAAATAATCTCACCTTTCTCTCAAACAGACTGTAATTGAATTTTTCATACCTTCAATTTTTTTCCTATTGCCTATATCACAAAAAAAACTAATCCACAAAAAAATCGTAAACACACCATAAAGTTCACAGAAAGAAAATTTTCATGCATTAACGAAAATAAAAGAAAACAGGAAAAGAAATTCAAAGTCTGTGCAAATTTGTGGTGGAAAATTAAGAATCTCACGTTAAAAAATCACTCGTGCGCTTCCTCGGAGTCTGAGTTTTTTTTTCTTTAATTTCTGCAGACCTATAAAGTGCGCTCTTGGAATTTTATCTTGGAAACAATCGTGCCTCGTGTGTCCCCATTTTTTTTTTCAGTTTGTCTTGCGCCACATTTTCCTTCCCTATTTCCTCCTCATCTTATCCCGAATTCTTTCTTTCTAATTGCATTGACATATTCTCACAGAGATTTATTTCACAATTAATCTGCCATCAATCAAAAATTGCATTCAATGTGCTGTTTTTAGTGGTTTCATTATGCAATTATTTTTCTTGTAGGTACTCAATGCAACTCCCATTTACTATCGTGTGGTTAAAGAAACTTTTTTTGCCTTTTTTCTTCTTCTAAACATTATTATATGAATTTCTTTTCCACAGAGTCCCTCCTTCCGGGAGGAAGATACTTTGCTATTAAAGTTAAACTTTCACCACAGCACGACATGAACGATAAAAATGCGACACTATGCAGTTAAAATTTTTACAAGCAGCACAATTGCGAAATTCCTTCTTCCCAGAGAGCGGTTAAACTTTTCCAATAAAAAAAAACCTTCCTGCAGTAACCAATATGAAGAAAACTCCGCTAGATTTGTCGCATATCTTCCTACCACGAAGAATCATCTCTTTACATATTTCTAACATCCGCAAGAAGGATTAGAAATTGATTAATTTATAGCGATTAGAAAAAAAAGCAGCATAAAGTGCAATTTAACACGCAAAAAATGGTCTTCTATTTGAAAGATCAGGGTCGTAAGATTTAACAATTTCTATCTTCTCACATTTAAATATACGCCGATGTGTGTAAAACGGTGCTCGCATGAGATTGAGCTACACGAAAGAGATGTTTTATAATGCCAGAAATAAAAATTAAAATGCGTGACGTCTTTTTTTTTCAATCTTCAATCTCATAAAAAGTAAAGCACATATCGTAGCTGAAATCATAATACAAATTGCTATTTGAATACTTTTGTAGGTAAGAAAAAGTCAATGATGAAGAGAAAACTAAAAATTAATTTGTTAAATTGCTATTTTAAAATTCATTTGTAAAAGGAGCTTATTCTTATCTTCGTGGAAAAGTTTTCATTTAAGAAATCAATCAGTATACACGTAATCTTGTTGAGAATTAAAAGAAAAATATAAGAAATCATCATTTGAGAGATTTACAATTTTCTGCTGAGAAAAATCGACAGAGATGTACCCAAAAATGCAAACAATGACGTCATTATTGTGTTTTGTAGTCCCTTTCAATACATGAAGAATTCACGTTGATGTTTCAACGTTGATTTTTGATAATGTCAATATAATGAAACAAATGTTTCATGCATTGAAACATATGAAAAACATACAATAGTAACGTCGTTGTTTGCTTTTTTGGAGAAATCTTTGCTGGCTTTTCCTAGCTGATCTCAGTGAAATTTTGGAAGCTTTGTCGATTTTTTTTTAAATTTTTAAATCGTCATTATTAGATTACACATGTCCTGATTTCCCTTTAAATGGAAAATTTTTCCTTACAATAGTGACTAATCTCCTTTCTTATAGAAAAACAATTAAACTTCTTAATTTTTTCTTATTTAAATTGATGAATATCTGGAATATTTAAATCATTTAAAATATTTTGGGCGTTTCAAAAATATTTCGAATATTTTGAAAATTCTTTGCGCATTATCAAAATGATTCTTATTCCCTAATTTTTTTATTTAGCTCAATTATCATTTCTATAAGAACTCCTCGTTAATACTTTCAAAGCAATTTTTTCTTCTTTTTGTTTCATCTAATTTTCCGGGAGAAGAAAAAGAAATTTCTTTCCGTCTAATTTCCAATTTTATAAACTTGCAAATAGAAGTGCCAAAGAGAAGATGAGAATAATGCTTTAGCATCACGCACATAAGGGGGGTTAATTGATGAGCTGCTGATGATGTGTACTTAATATTTTAATTTCATATGTTAGAATTGATTGGATTTTATCTTTTTACTATAATGGAATCTCTATTACCGCTCGTATAGCGACTCTCTTGTCGCCCCAGACGTCGATTTTTCTTGCCATCCCCGCCCGATTCTGTCTGCTGTTGCTGCTGTCTTCGCTGCTGTGGCTGCCTCGTGGCACTCGATGGTGATTCCCGTGGCGATGATGGCACATTCGATGCTGCCCTACTTTTTATATTTTGCGCTATTTGAGCTAGGATTTGCTGCGGCTTCGCATCACCTTCATGCCCCAAATCTTGATACTGAGACGACTTATATGGGCTGCATCCGCGAAAATTTGGCTTTGTATCCTCCACAATCTTCTCCGTTGGTTGACTTTTCTTTTCCAACACTTTATTATTCATTTTTTATGACGTGTAAATTCGAGCATTGTTACCCCCAGATTGTGTTTGTGATTGATTTATCGCGCGTGATTTCAATGCCATGCAAAAGAAAATTTTACACAAAAACACATGAAACAAAAAAGTTACGTAAAAAAACAATAAAAATATGTAATATTTAATTAAATTAAATTTTGTATTCATTGCAATAAATAAAAATTTGCAATGCAGCAATTTAGAGTAAAAGAAGTTTTTTTTTTTGAGTTTATTAACTGAAGGAAATTTAGAATTGGATTTTTCACACTTATTAATTTTTTATATTTTCAAATTCATACAGAAGGAGTTTATTTACTAATATTTGTTACTGCATTCGAGAATACAGAGTCGAAAAAAAAACTTTAGAGAGGTAAAGAGAAATTTTCAATTTTTACTTGAATTTATTTAATAAAATTTAATTAAAATTTGTCTATAAATACTACAGCCACGTCTATCGTTTCTCTGAATTGCATGAAGCATATGCGTCTGTGCTTCAATTGATTGTCTTTTATTGCTTTTATTGCTTATAGGCGTGCCTTAATTCTTTCACAAAAACTTCTTAAGCTTTTCTTAGAATGTTTCTCATAATAAAAAAAAAATATTTCTTACAAAATGAAAAACAATTAAGGGGGGTCTCTTTTGAGAGCTGGTGAAATTAAATATTTTAATTTTTCTTGGAGTTTTTCTTAAACTCGGTTTTCAAGTGTTGGTGACATTTAAAGACTTAGCATTAAAGAGTAAGAAAATCACTTTCCGCCATCTTAGATGCGACGCCATCTTGAGATTTTCCTCAAAACACAAAGGTAGGTTTTTCTCAGGATCTACTGGATAGATTTTGATGGGGTCAAAAGCAAATGAACGAGGAAATACCAATGCAGATTTTGAAGTAGCAGAATTTTGAATTTCCACTCTGGGGCTGAGAAAAGTGGAAAAATGTGACAAATGTTCACAAGTTTTTGACATTTTTGCACTTTTCTCCGCCCCAGAAAGGAAATTCAAAATTCCGCTACATCAAAATCTGCATTGGTATTTCCTCTTTCATTTGCCTTTTACCCCATCAAAATCCATCCAGTAGATCCTGAGAAAAACCTACCTTTGTGTTTTAGGGCAGTTCTGTGGAAAAGTCGGAAAACCACAAGATGGCGTCGCACATAAAATGGCGAAAAGTGATTTTCTTACACTTCAATAACTACGCTACAAATGTAACCATAATCGGATATCCAAGTTTAAGGAAAACCCCAAGAAAATTACAACATTAAAAATGTGTAAATTCTAACAGATTTCCCAAGAGACCCCCCTTAAACGTGAATAGACTCCTTTTCAATTTTCTTTTTTTTTAGAAAAGAATTTGCAGTAAATTTTAATTCGTGTGATTTACTCGGCATTTTAGCATCGCAATTAGTCTGGGGTTAGACACAAAACATACAAACACACAAAACAAAACAACAAAAAAACGGTTAAGACAGAATTTCCCGAATGACCAATTTTCTCTCTTTTTAGCCAATAACTATGTAGGTTCATTTGCAGAGGATTTTCATCATCAGAGGAGGAATCAAAGTACCGTGTACGATGTAACGTTAGACATGAGCTGGACCTTGTAATCAATTCCGAAAGAGCGTGAAATGCATAATGTAGGTATAACAACAAACAACCCAAAAGATGCTCTTTTTAGCACGCATCGCCGAAGAATTGTGATGGAAAAGAGGCACACAAAACGGGCAGAGAGATGTGAAGTGTGCGATTAAAAATCATCCACCGATTAATTTATTTTAAAGAAAAATTTCTTTAAAAAAAAATAATAAAATTCCCTTTATAAATAATTTCGATAAAGTGCGCTCACATTGTTTTTGCAACACTCTCACTGCGGTGAGATGAATAAATCAAAAAATCACATGCAAATGGTTTGTTGTTTGAATAATATCGCAAAAGGGAGATTTAGGTGTATACTCTCCCGCAAGAGAAAGTGATGATGGTGTATTTCTTGTTTCTATCTCAAGGGCAAAAGATTATTATATTTATTTTTCAATAAATTATCATAAAAATGATTAAATCAATATTAATGTGATTTATTGTTTTGCAAAAACTTTCAATTTTTATAATTTTTTTACACCATATTCACTGAAGCTTGGAAAAAACGACAAATTTTCTCTCTAAGAAAGTTTTTCTTTTCTATTGACACCTCAAATGTGGATTAAATTTATTTGGTTTTTTATTTTAAAGAATGTGTAATAAAATATTGACATGGTGTATAAAAATTTTACCCAACTGACCTATAAACTACTAATAATTTCTCTATTTTATTAAGGCATTTTTTTCCGGGAGCTGTGCTTCTTTAAAGAAAGAATTTCAACCAATATAAATATTCTTTTCAGTAATAATTGGAAAAAAAATTATAAAAAATAGGTGATACAAAATCACCTACATTGTCAGCCGAGTAATTGACAAATTAATTTTTTTTACGCTGTAATAAAATAAAAAAAAAATTCAAATTTCTTTCCTTCTTTTGCGATATTAAAACAGTTTATAAAAAATAAATACGCAAACTTTTCTATTATTCTACACACACAGAAAATCCAAAAATTAAAAATTCTCATAAAAGAAAAAAAAAGGGTGTTGAGGGAAAAATCAAAACCCCATTTAATGTGTAGAACACGCAATAACCTGAATGGTAGCGCTTCTCATTGTGCGTGACACGCCTCTGAGTACGTCTTGTCCGGTTGGCATGATGATGCCCAGATGAGCCACCACCGGATGATTTGTGCTGCCCATGCGACGAAGAGGAATGATGGTGATGGTGGTGACTTGATTGTAGTGAATGAACGTCATCCACATAGCTGTAGCCATCGGCTGAGACAATACCACCCTTTGAGCTGCCACCGCATGGAATTGGCGGTGGTGGCTTCTGTTGTAAATTGTAATACCCATCACCTTGATTGGATTTGTGGTATATTTTACACGTGATTTTGCATTTCACATTACAAGACACATTTGCAGCATTTTTTAGGACGAGAGAGAGAGAGAAAAATAGAAATAAATTGTGTGTGTGTGAAAAATACATCCCTTTTTTTTGATTAGTTTGATTACTCTTCTATAACCAAATTAATAAATCTGCTGAAGAAATGTCGAGCGAGTTGAATGATTCTTTGGTTTTTTAAGGTTCTCTTTAAAATGTTTTTCTTAAAGTTAGGAACTGTCTTAAATATAAAACCCTCAAAATGAATAGACTCCTTCTATAGCTTTTAATAGTAAATTAGCTAAATTATCGCTTTTTTCATCTTGCTCATCATCACTTGAGCATCATATTTAAGGCGTCTCTTATGAATATTGATTGAAGTGCTAATAAGCGAAGAAATGGCGATTCTGAGAATTCTTCCGCAAACACTTAATTCTCTTCTTCGTTTTTTTTCCCTCTTTCACCTCATAATACCAACTAATTGAAATTATTTTTCTTTTCACCGCAAAAAAATCAAATGTAACTGTTGTAGAAATCTTGAGGAATATTTATATATTATAAGTTCTTTAGGAGAACCATGGATGGAATATTGAAATAACATAGTGGTGCTGAAGAAGAATTTTAAGCGGCACATTTTGTGTGCAATCACTGGATTAAATCAGTTTGTTTTTATATTTGAAAAACAAGATACGTAAGACACAATGTTTACGGTTTACCTGACAATTTTACTGAGATTTTTTTTCGTTTATTGAGTAATTAGTTTTTAGAATTAATACCTAATTAACAAAGGAGTCTATTCAGCTTTATATGAGAGCAAGCATGTTTGCATCTGTATACCTTGCCTTCCAAAAACGATCTGTCATTTTTCCCGCCAATTCATTCCTTTTTCCCAACATTCTCTATTTTCACCACTCGAATTCACCACTTCGAGTGCGCGCCAAATTCAAATATTATTTTATTTCATAAGTTTTCCGAACAATTGCCCTGGGCCGAGAAACCAATTTTATCCATTTTAAATGTTTCAAAACATTTGCATTAATGTTTCAACGACAAATTTGTCTCTATGAAACATTAATGCAAATTGTTTTGAAACATTTAAAGGGACAAAATTGGTAATGGCCGCCAATTAGGGGGGCATTTTTTGTGAAGTCTTTGCTGGATTTTTTTTCGATTTTTCCTTTGTGATTTCCGTGGAAAATGAGGAGTTCTTTGACGATTTTTCAGTCTATTCTGATTCTCTACAAGATAATGTGGGTTAGAATTGTTTTCTCGGCATAGGGCAACTCTCATTGATTGAATTCTGTTCCTGAGGTTATTTGGAAGGACCTATCCTAGGAACTTCTTTAAGCTTTAAAGTGCAACAAGACCAAGAAAAAATCCTGTTTTTACATTAAAATTTCCATCAAAAGCAACATTTGAACTTTTACAAAAAAATAATGTTAAATATCTTGAATTCCTCTCATATTACCCAATTTGTTAGAACATAAAACCACGCTACATAGAATCTGCTTACAAATTGTTTGTAATTGAATTCAATTTCAACATGTGGAGGAGCATTTTAGTATGAATCATTTTGTGTAATATTTCCACACACAGCATCCATCTAGTTTGAAATATTTGATCGACTCTCCTCGATTTTTTTTCCTTCATCATCCCAAGAGTTTAATGGGTGCAATTTGTGGTCAATTTGAGAATAAATTTTGAAATGTTATATCTTACACAAAAATTGCTCTCTTTTGCACAAGAACAAAAAAAAAACTAAAGGAAGCCCTCCATAATCATCTTCAATGTGATGAATCGCAATTGTGCAGAAAGATGGTGATTGTTTCAATTATTGCGATATGGGAACAACAAGAATCTACACCTAAACTTAATAATAACGAAAAAAATCTTTGGTTCTATCTGTAGAAGAAGAAAAAGCAGAGATGCACCTCCGAGGCTGCTGGAGAGATTACCATCTTTCATATTTAAAGAGTAAGAGGTTCCTTTGGAGAAGAAAATTCCCTCCTTGTGGAATACCCATCATCATCATTTCGTGGCTAGTTTGCTGTGTAGCGAGCCGATGGGCTCTAGCGGTTATATTAATTGCATTTTGCCTTGGCCACCAACAGAATTCCACACGCGCGTGAACCACATTGGTGATGAAGAGAAAAAAATTGTTTATTTCTTCTGGCATGTCCAAATGGACAAACAAACACCACCACAAACATCAAACTCTCGCTATTTATGCTCATTGTATGTTGGTTACATTAATACGCCCCCTTACAATTGCATCTCATTGCACTTTAGTGTTGCTCTTTTGCAATCATTGCAATATTTCTTTTGTTTTTTTTCATCTCTTCTCCATCAAGTGATGAAATTGATTAGGGTTGCAATTCACTTTGCACGCAGTTTTCATAAAAAAAAATAACTACCTATTTTAATTTTTTATTTCCTTCAACTAAGCAGAACTTTATGCTTTTCTTTATTCTTTAACAGAAAGAAAAGCAAATCTTCTTCACCAACATATTCACCACATATAAATTAATGAGAGTCTTAATTGATTTCTCAAATGCGAGAAAAACAAAGAAATAACTGGAGATTGTTGAGAAGAAAATCTGACAAGAAGATATTAATCATTGATGCTATTTTACAGAACCAAACTGTGACGACCACGCCAAAGAGAGAGATCCCCATTTCTTATCTTTGACGAGCTCTTTTTGGCATTCAAACAACATACTCCGCTGAGATTTATCACAAACATTATCACCATTGATCATCACTCGATAGTGTCACCGTTTGGCGCACTCAAATGTCCTCCAAGTTGCTCGTGTACACGCAAAAGTTATTTTACAAACCTCCACCGACACTAAAAACTTGCACAATAATTATGCAATTCATCTTCTTGTATTCTTTTGCATTTTAAAAGAGTTATTCTCGCCATTTATGGTGTCGGTCTTGAAATCACTTTCAGCAGCCCGTGTGTGTACAAAAGATGTGTCTCTCGGGTTGGAATTTTATGAACAAATGAGGATTTTTTTTTGCTATAAACTTTTCAATTGAAATTGAATTTTTTCTGATATATTAATATGGCACACAAAAGTCAATCCATAAATGCTCTAGGTTAGATTCATCTACATATATTGTGGCTTTTGCTTAGAGAGACATTGATTGTTTTATTTTATAGTAAAAAAAATCTTTATGGTACCCTAGACATCTAACAAAATATCAGTATAAGTTAATTTGTAAGTTCATTGACAGAATGAAAAGTCTCACAGTCAAAAGAACCTCAATGGTTTATTTTATTTTGCAGTTCTATATTTTTCTTTCATTGCCTAATTCAATTTATTTACAAAATACAAGAACTTTTATAGCAAAAAATGTGTCTTGGCTAAAAAAAAATTTTTTTGAGGTAAAATTTCCGTTTTGTTCAAATTTTTTTTTCGAAAAATAGTACAACTTGTAAAAGAGAAGAAAAGAAGATTACGAGAATCAATGGCTTTGATCTACTTTTTGCAGAAAGTTGCAAAGGAAGCATTTAGCGTAACCACACTGTTCTATAATGCATTGAGAAAATTACCGATAGTGCAAGAAAATTATCTTATCACCCCGATTAGTAATTATTGAATAATATTGCGGTGACATCGTCTCTCTATGCGATATATAATTTGAGAGAGCTCCGTAAGATGATGTAAAGTTTACCCATTTATCTGTGCTGTGTGCACGTTATACTCTGAGCAATTATCCATGGTATATAGCTTCGTGAATGCAATGGGAGATGGAAATAAAATTGCAAGAAGCTCAATAGCACCATTTAAAGAAAAACTGGTTAAGGTAACTTCACATTGCAAATTTAACCACGAAGAATCATTCCTCAACTCGACATTTTCTCACTTCTTTGGGTGAAAACCAAAATAAATACATCTGCCACCCAATTAAAGACTTTACACAGAGAAACCATTTTCCCTCACAGACATTCCCCAAAAAAAAATCCACGTGTTACGTAAATAAAATTCAAAACAAGGGCTAAAAGCAATTTTAAGTACATCACGCTGCTCAACATGATGCATTTCATCCAAAGGAAATTATACAGTTGTCTTCAGTTAATGCGATAAGTTTTATAAATTGTACTTAGCATAGCAATTAGCCCTTATTTAGATTATATATTTTTGTTAAAAAACTTTTAAGTTACAACGTTAAAAGAAAATATATTAAAAAATTAATAAATTCTCACCTGGTTGTGTATTTTTTGCCAAATACGGCTGCAGGAGTCTCGTCCTTTTCTTCTCATAACCTTTCTGTGTGATGTCACCTGTAAAGAAAAAGGAAAATAAAAAATTGTAGTAAAAAAATGAATGAAAATAAATCACTTTTAGGTCATTAACACAGCCCATTTGTTTCGCGTACATAAACTTTTGAGAAAAAAAAAAGAGCTCGTTCACGTAATGAGGAAAAAGGCATCAATTAATCATAAAAATTATATATGTGTATGAAAACCGATGCTCTTCAAATAACTGTTGAACATTAAAGGAAAAGAAATATATTAGAAAGAAGAAGAAAAAATCTCCAACAGACTGATTCCGTTTTTCTTTCTTCCTCTTCGCACTGATCTTGTGCAAAGAAGCTTCTTAACAAAATGTTATGCTTTCTCAATTACTAAAAAAGAATTTAAAAAATACTTAAATTTTTAATGTATTCTACTGCCACGAGAGACTCCTTAAAGATATGAGACTTTTGTATTTTCAACATGTAGGTAAATATTTCTTTTTCTTATCTAACATAAAAAGAACGAATAATCTCAATCCACCCACAGTGAATTTAAATGAATATCGCGCGACAGAACATATATGGTTTGTAAATATTTTCGAGTATATACATTTCGCATTTTAAGGGGGTTGTCATTGTTGGATTTTGCGATACCTTTTTCAAAAAATTAAATTAAAAAAAATTTAAATTGATTTCTTTTCTTGAATTTAATTGAACTTCTTTTATATCTTGTTTTATTAAAATTAAATGAGAATTATTTTTTTGAAATTCTGTTTATTTTGTTATTCATTTGCAAAGAGTTATCCGAGTTATCCAAATTATCCAAGTTTGTAAATATTTCTTGTAATAAATCAAAAATACCCGAATATATTAATTTAAAAATTGTAAAAAATAATAAATTCCAGAAAAGTAAAGGAACTTTTTTTTTTGTTATAAAAATGATAAAAACAAAGAAGATATTCATCGAAAAAATATTCCTTTTCAGCTTTAGAAATATAAACATTCCTTTTCCAAGAACCTTTTAAGATAAGAAAAACAAAAAAATTCTCTTTTGTACAAATTCCCAGTCGATATTTTGCCCCCTGGTTACTTTTATCGCTTTAGTTTTGTAAAAGAGAAATAAAGACAACAACATTGAAGTAAAAAAAAAGACCCGCCAACTCAAGAATGTACGTCCAGTCCATAGAGGTCTTCAGTGTACAAGAAATGCTTCTATTTAATCACCCAAATGTGACTAAATAGTTTTTACTGTTTCCCCCGCGCCATTCCTTCTCTTTTCTTTTATTATTTGTTCCTCCTGTCACATTGAAATTTATTCATATCAGAAGCACCAAAATACGAGGTTCACATACTTATTTTTCAAGATATCCCAGACATATTTGTTTGTTTTATTCATTTATTATTATTTTTATCTTAAAGAAATTATATATTATTTTAGGTATTAAAACTATTTGGGAATAAATTTTCTTTAAAAATGTGTTTATTTTAAACGAGTTATCCGAGTTATCTAAATTATCCAAATTATCCAAGATTAAAAGTACCTGATGAAGTAGATCAAAATGTCCGAATATATTGATTTTAAAATTCAAAGAAAATGTCAAAAAGCTACAAAAATTCTACTTAAAAATAAAATATTATTTAAACTAATTTCCTGTATTTTTTTTATTAAAATAATATTGCGTGGGTGCCTGGGAAACCTTGTTTACCGCCACAATTGAGCAAATTACACGTTAACTTACAAAATTATTAATGTTGAACTCATTCAAGGCTGTTTGAGGCCTTTTTTCTCTTAATGTTTTTTCCCTCTCTCTCTCTTTCTAATTCTCTTGACTTTTCTATTGTGATTCATTGTATGCTTTAGCCCCCATGACACTGTGACCGGAGGTAATGCTAACAAAACAACAAGAGAAACAAAATAAGCATAAAAATGCCGATGAAGAGGAATTTATTTAATGAATTTTTTAAACAATTCTCTAAAAGAGTATTGAGTTGTGATTGTTTTGTATGGTAAAATTGCACAGAAGGTAAAATGATGAATGACAAAAACGCCCCCAAAAGCAGGAATTGACCTCTGATTTGTTTCCATTCCACAATAATTGCCACACGCGACACTCTCCCTCATTTATACAAAGAAAAAATAACATCAAGAGAGACTATTATGTACATAAAGATCACCCACGTAAAATACATTTTACTACTAATTAGTCTTATGACATGAATTTTATTGGATAATTTAGTCAACAAATCTCATCTAACAAATCAAAAATTCATTGCGAAATTTTCCATCAAAACTGCATGGGAGATTATATTGAATTGGATGTAAATAAGGGCGAGGTGTTTTTAGCTTTTATAACAAACATACAAAAAAAAACTAAATAAATTCCTTCATGAATCTCAAATAAGTCTTTTGAATTTGATTTGTATTTAAACATTTTCAAACCCACCCAGATTTTATTGTACCTTTACTTATACCACGTAACAATAAAAAATTCTCCATGTGCAGTAAATTGTGCGAAAAAGCCACGTAATCTAAAAGCAATTGAATTGGCAATGAATTTATTGGCATGAAGTTTCACTTTTAATACAAATATTGGGGCTCTTCTTGGTTGCAAAGAGTTTCTCCAACAATATTGATGGTGTTTAAAAAAAAAGAAACAACAAAATGTACAAAACTTGAACTCCATTGATGTCTTTGAACTCAATTCATTTGCGTGTGTTCTTCAAGTGGATTCTTTTAGTGATAAAAATCAAAACCAATAGACTTGGAAAAAATTATTCATTTCCTTTGTTGACACCAATGAATTCACTTTTTTTTCCAGCTGCTCATAATTCATTGAAAAACGATAAAATTCCACGCTTTTTCGCAATTGACTGAAAATTGCAAGGAAATCTGTATGAGTGTGCTGCACACAGTGTGTTCAAAGTTTATTTAGAAAATATTATGACAAATATTTAAGGTGACATCTACAAGTAAAGAAAATAAATAGGTTTGTGGTCATTGGTTGGATGATAAGGAGTTTATTCATTATTAGACTCTTGCAATAACATTGGATTTGTACGCGCCAAATAAGTAAAAAATCGTAGAAGAAAAATTTATTAGTTTTATTCCTTTTCCATAGGAAATAACAGAAAAAAAAACTTTAAAAATCCTCAAACTTTGACCCTAATTTTCTCTCAGAAAAAAAAATGTTTTTCTTAATTTTCTTTCGATGAATCTGAGGTAATTGAATTCCCCTATACAAAGAAATTATTAAAATTTTTAAAATTAAATTTCTTAGAAAGATGTAGAATTTTTCATAATAAATTAGATAGATTTGTTTCTGTGACGCTTTAAAAAAAATAAAATTGGCAATGAGTACCAGTTTTGTCCTCGAGTGTTAAAAAAAAATTTTAATGTAACAAAGTAAGCATTATGCGCTAAAACCAACATCGAAAGTCAGAAAGGAAACGTCAAACGTTAGGAAGGAAACGTAAACTATTGGAAAGAACGTTAAATATTACAAAAAAGCATCAGACGTTAAAACGAACGTTAAATGTTAGAAAATAAACGTCAAACTTCAGAAAGGAAAGATGAAAGAAATGTCAAATTTAGGGAAAATATTCAAAAGTAGTAAAAGAATAGTAAGACATTTAAATTAACGTCAAATGTTAGAATAAAAAACACCAGACGTTAGGCAGGGAACGTCAAATGTTTAAAAGAAACGTCAAAGGAATTTTTCGTGTACGAAGCATATGCTTTATATGATTCATTTGCTTATATTCTTTAGCATTCTGTACATGAATTAAAATACAAACTTCTCCTTTTTGCAGGGCTGGACGTCATTTCGACATCTACACAGCCAATTAAAATTAAAATACATACATATATGAGCCATTAAGCACAGATGCATATGCTTCACGTACAATTACAATAAATTGAGTAAAATTTAAATTTTTATAATTTCGCATCAATAAAAAAGAAAACTCCTCCAAAATGATTTTCTCTCCATGTAATTTAATCTTATTTTGGAATTTCTTTCACAATAGAATTTATCCATACTGTGTACAGATTTGAGAAATAATCTCTCCCCAGGTGACACCTAATGCCAAATATAGCTTGTTGACAAAGAAACCAACTCAAGGTATTTCTACTTTTAGCAATACATTGCATAGAAATGCGTGCAATTTCCACGAGCAAAAATGGAGATTGTTTTTTTTTGCATTCCCCAAGATCTATTGAGAGTTTGGAATTGAACACGTGGATACTCAATTGATAAATATTCATTATTTCTGCATACAAAATATCCATTGAAAATAAACATTCCCAATACCAAAGGATGGGGAGAATTGTTTTGATATGGAACACCAATTGATCTAATTTCTGCATAAAATACAACGACATACACAGTTCTCAAAGAAACTCCATGGCATAATTTCTTTCACATATCGGGGCTTCTTTAGGAGGGAAACTTTGAGGTGCGTTTAAAGAAAACCACAATTGATGGACATATCATTGGTGAATTGTTCGTAATTCTGACCTAAACAAATTAATGGGACAAAAATATCCCTTTAAAACGATAGAAAAGATGTTTAAACAATTGATGAGAAAAGTCACTTCAATGGAATTTTCATGCTGTGCGAGAGAATTCACAAAATTTATCAAAGAGACACCAAGAATGGCAAGATGCGGTGTCTCCCATAAGCCTCTAAAGAATCATCAATTCTTTATGTCTTTTGTTAAATCACCTCGTGCGGCACAATTGATTCTCATACCAATTTTTCTCACGTGAAAAGCCCAATAAAAGTCGGTGGGAAATTCATCAGTTTCTACATCTCATTGTTGATTCTTTCTCTGTTTTTTTTTTGTCGATGCCAAAATATATCAATGAAAAGCTCCCACTAAACTTGAATTGAATATGGGAAGAAATAATCACAAAAAAAATACCAATGAATTTGTTAAAACAGAGGCTGATAATGAAAACTTTGTATGAATAAAAAAAAAGTAGGGAGGAGTCTATTCATTTTTGATCATGTTGTGAGCTCTTTTTTTTTCTAAAGATTCTTACCTAATTTTGTTAAATTATTAGTTCTAAGTGCCCCAAAAATCTTCCTTAGTGTTTCAATCAAGAATTTTTATTTGTTCTCAAGGTTAGAAATCAATTGAAACATCAACGCACATGTTTCATGCATTTTAAGAGAAAATAAGATACAATGGGGGCGTGGCTTTTTTTTAATTTACTCTTTTGGGTCAAATCTTTATCCAAATTTTTCAGGACAGATTTTTGGCTAATTTTTAACAATCTTTTAATCTTATATTATGTCCTTTGATGCCATGGCACGAATGACAATGAATGGAGTCCTTGCTAAAAAGTTAAAGAAAGACCATCAAAATTACGCCCGTTTTTCCACCACAACGTTGCAATTAATCAATTTAACACATTCAAAAAAAAATATCGTTCTTAATGTAGCAGATTTTATCAATCTTCCATTAGAAAATTAAACAAAAATGCATCAGAATAGGGTAGAAAATAAATAAAATGCATCATTTCATACAAAATTTGCATTCAGTGTGAGTAAGTGTTACAAAATGGACATTCTCGTATCATCATCCCTTAGAAGAATCATAAGTTTCTACAGATTCTTTGGAATTTGCATTCAAACCCCTGCAATGACACGAAGAGAGAAATTTTTTGCATTTGGAACATCAATTTTTAGCATATTCTTCGTTATTTGTTTAGCACCTGCTATTTATTTTGTTGCAACACCAATTACAGAGAAAGAAATTCTCAATTATACCCTAAGAATTGGGATAATTATTACGCATATTGCCACGGCAACTGAAACAATTCTAACAAAGGGAAAACAGCTCGAATTTTGGGAACTTCAGAGAAAACTCCGGAATCTCTATAGAAGTAATCAAGATGACTTTGATGAAGCCTACAGGGCGATGGTGGACAATTTTAAGAGAAAAATATGGTTAATTGTCATCATGTACACCTCAATTGAAGCAATTTTACTTGGAATTATGCTAATCATAAGTCACGGTGAACCTACACGGAGTACTAAAATATTCCTCTATGGATGGATTTTAATTTTTTACCCCACAAAAGCTGGAAGAACGCGCCATTTAAGTCACATTACGGCCATTGAAATGCTCAAAAAGCACGTCGAATTCTTCAATAGCACCCTACGGGATATTAAAGTGAAATTGAGAAGCTTAAGCAAGGAAAAGAGTGTGGAAGAATTAAATCTCATCAAATTTCGACACATTTACATTTGGGAATTATGCAGAAATATCAATTCTTCCTTCAAGTGGTCACAATTTGTAAATATCTGTGTGAATTGTTTCCAATTTATCTGCATGTCTTTCTATCTTTACATCCATATAGTGACTAAAAATTTAACGGAATTATTTAGTGAGTTTATGCTATATTAATTTACGCGTTATGATTCCTTACATAAATCTAACATAATCTTCACAAAATCTCTTTAGTAACATTACTCGGAGCCATCCTCTTGCCCAGTACATTTCTAATCTTGCTCATTACATGTGAGAATCTCCAGAGAGAATCTGCAAAATCATATAATTTACTCCAAGATCTCCTTGTTCAAGATTCAAAAATAACTGACCACTTCTTACGAAATTGCGTAAGAAAATTTAAATGATTTTGATTAAAATATTAAATGATTTTTAAACTTTCAGATTGCCGACTTATCACTACAGATGTATCATGAAAAAATTTACATAGGTTTCGGGGGACTTTTTAAGCTTAATCTGGGTTTTATGACAACGGTGAGAATTTTAAGATTTAACAAGAATATATTTTTTTTAATATTTATTTGATTATTTTCTTTGTTTTACAGTTGATTGCAACCACAGCGACTTATCTAGTAATTTGTATTCAATTTTTAAAATCATTTTAAAACAAATCTGGAGTGAGGTTAGGAAGATAATAAAAAATAATAAAATACTTTAAAGAGTGACGTCATACTGATCCAATTTTTATGGCACGTTTTACATTTATTTATAAAAATATTCTATTAAAATCATTGAAATAGATAAAGTTTATTGGTATGCCGTACTATAGCTGTGTAGCAGCACCTTTAGGTTTGACTATTAGCCACGGACTAAGTCCGTGCGCAGGGGGAACCGGATTATAGAATCACTCGTGCAGGTTGTCAAACATCTCCCCCCCGGAAGTTTGATGAAGGAATTCATATTTTAAATAACCTGACAGGAGACTCTATTTTGTGGCTCCAAAACCTGGACGTGCAATTGTAGAATTGTGATTTCGTGTTTATTTATTAGTGCCGTACTAGTGCCATACGATATATATATATTGAAATAGATCCGTTTAGAAGTACATTTTAAATTGCTTCGAGTTTTATCTTTAAAAAAAAAAATAAAATATTTAATTTCAGTTCAACCATAAAAAATTATAAAATATTAAAATAATAGCTCTGATATTGTGTAAAATCTCTTCTACTTATTTGTTTTGAATGGCAATGATTTTTATAAAATTCCGCATTATGGTTGAAACACTTTATGGTAGGTAGCCTAGACACATACCATAAAATTTTGTAGTTTGCTCAAAGTAAATTATTTATAGCCACAGCATTGGTTCTGCAAGGACTACTTCAAGAATAGCATGTAAAATTTAAAAGATTTTTAGAATAAAAAGTTTCTTTCAAGTAAGATTCTTAAAATTTTGAGCTGACACTTATCAAAGTGATTGATATAATATTTAAAATAAAATTTTTTATAGCACCTTAATGTGTCTCGGCTAAAAGTAAAAATATCTTAAACTAAATGTCTTCAAAAATTAAAAAAAAACTTTCAAAATTGAAACTTTTAAGACCTACATTAAATTCTGTAAACAAATAAAAGAAGTAAAGTTAAAAAAAAGTATTAAAAATTGAAAAATTGCGTTTTAACGAGGCACCAGTGTAACACCTTAATTTTCTTCTTAAATTGCAACACCTGACATTTGCAAAACAACCAAACGGTTTGTTCAATACATGAGAATCAAATGAAAAGTTACGAGAAAATTTGTCAAGATGTGGGAATAGAGATTCTGATGGATTCCATAAAGAAAAGAAACCGCAAAGTGATTTTTTTTCGGTAAATTGACCAACTATCGAGAGAATTAACAAGACATTCAATGAAAATCTCCGTTACGTCCCTCAGAGAGACATTCTGTGAGAATTTTCTGCGAAAAAAAACATTATGAAAGAACTTCATTGAGAAGCTTTAGAATGGGTGAATTTTAGACATTTCTCGCAAGATCTTCTAGAACTTCTTTAATTTTTAAATTAAAAAGAATGAAGAAAAACTTACTGTAGTATGTGTATCCATTTTTTCTGAGTGTTGAATGATTCTTCCTTAATTTCTTCTTGGATTTTCTCCGTTTTACCTTCCTCTTTTGATACCTCACACCACATTCACAGAAATCCTCATCATCCAAACAATTCACCGAGTTCTCATCGTCCTCCTCCTCCTCAATGGGATTCCCTTGACCATCACAGATACAGATATTCTCACCCGTGGTACCATCAACCACGCCACATCTAAAACAATACTCACACCCCCCAATGCTATTTGCAATAAACTCATTCTCACTGAATTCATCACTATTCACTTCCTGGCGCATATTGACACGATTGTCCACATCAATGAGATCCTCCTCGTTGTCATTGGACTCTGAGGATCGACGGATTTTGCAGCAGCTCCCACAGCGTATGCCAACGTGGGATTTTTTGCCATTCTGCTGAACTGGCGGGAAGACACTTGCCAGAGAGATTTCTTTGCTGTGTGCCGCGAAGAATTCATCATCTTCCACGGCGCGACGACGCTGGTGCTGCCGATAGAGACGATTTTTTGTCACACGACGCCTTACCTCTGGTGGGAATTGTATTTCTGCGTATGGTACACGCTCGTATAGCCTCTGATTTTGAACTGTATTCGCTGCTGTTGCTTGAAACATGAGTTCTGCGTACTTGAGGTGCTCCTCGAGGTTCCTATCCATCCTTCGGACTTCCTGGAATTGATTGAGACGCGGCGTCCGTCGATTTGTACTACTGGCACTCCCGCCACCTTGACTATTGGCATTCACAGCAGTCGATGGGGGCCTCTTGTCGGGATGCGGAAAGGAGAAATCATTGAAACTCCCCGCATTCACCACCAATGAGTCATCTTGCATTGCTAAATTTGCACATTTTCTCCGAAGGGTTTCATTGCGTGCAATCACATGGGGGGAACAATAGAGATCACGTTCCCCAAAATCCTGATAAAAGTCACTTATTGTCGTCTCATTGATCTTCTTCTTGTGCATATAGTAATTCCGGAGACGTGCTAAATGTTCCTCGTAGAAAATTTCAAGATCATTAATCTCCTGCGTGAAGGTATCCTCATCGTCATCGTCAAAATTGCGACGTCTGTAGAATTCCTTCTTATTCCTACGGCTACAAAACTCCTCGAATTCCCTCAAAAATTGACTATCATACTTTTGCTTCTTCTTCCTGCGTGAGGAATTCCTCTGGACAACCATAACGCGCTTAAAATACCCATCACGACTCACGGAAAGTTTTGGTTTACGCCTCTGCTCTCCTTGACCCTTTTTTGCCTTCTTACTCTTCCGCCGGAAGAGACTTTTGGGCTTTGTTAGCGTCAAGCTGAATCCCGAATCACGTGATGACATTGATTTGAAGGATTCATTCTTATTTGCCGCCTTTGCACCGGAATAATTACCACCACCACCCATATCTTGCGATAAGTCTTCCTGCCCCAAATTCAATTGCTTCCAAATTCGTCCCAAATTCACGGAATAGAGCTCCTTTTGGCGCGTAAATGGATTTGTTTTGATTCTCAATGGATAGGGGATACTGGAATCCGGTGAAATGATTTCACGCTCATCAAAAGGGCTGTCAGTATTGGCAAATGGCTTTGGGTATTCGAGATTAATCTCAAATGTCGTTGAGTACTTCATTGGTTTCACCTCTGTACTCATCTTTGGTGTTTCATCAATTTGTTTCTCAAGTGTACTATTGTCCTCTTCGGAATCCCTCAAGGATTTTCCTGTCTTTAGTGCTCGATAGATTTCAAATGTACTCTTTGCATTATCCTCCCCTTCCTGGCCCTTTGTTCGTTCACATTCCTCCTCCTCACCATCAACATCCAATGCTGAATCCTTGCTGAGTTTCTTCGTTAAATTCTCCCTTGATTCTTCAGCATCAGCTTCTCCAGCGGTAGCAGCTGGAATCTTTATAACAACCCCCCCAGCATCTTGACTACTCTTCACTTTATCCATTCGAAATGTGTGGGAATCAATGATTGGAAGATTCTTTTCGGGTTCATAGATTAAACGCGTCCGGGAGACATTTCCCGCCTTAATGGGGGTTTCACGTGTTACAATCCTCGTTGGTTCGCAATCATCGAAATTTGTCTCAAGATAGACCTTTGGTGGGGCACAGTAGGTTTTAAAGGTGACCAAACTCGGCATCTCCTCGATGGATATTATGGAAGCTGTGGCACGATCCATTTCGGAATCATCTCCATCTGTTAAGCTCTTCACGGTGCATCCCATTGTTTCCATACTCTGTAGCGATCTATCACGATGATGGCCCGATGATGAGTGCCCAGATGATTGATTTGATGAGGTTTCCCGGCCAGAGAGGACAAATGTATTGACATACTTGGAATCATCTCTCCTCCCATCATCCTCTCGCGAATTCTCATCTGCTGCATCTACGACGATTGAATGCAAATGATGCGAAGTCGTTACATTTGACACATTTGTGCACGATTCAATTGTTACTGGGTCACCAGTGGGTCGCCCCTTTTCCTCATCGAGCCTCTTGAGATCGCAGAAAATGGATTCGGTACTATTGAATGCCCTAAAATCCATTTCAACCGTTTGCACCTCAATCTCCCGCGTATTCTTCTTCGCCTCTCCCATCGACAAGATCTCCGTGATCTCCTGCAAGGAAGACTTGTGCGCACCATCCCCACCAAATTGGGGCTGTGCCCGCGGGAAGAAGCCCGCTGTAGCATCCCGATGACCCACCAACGACGTAGCCATCTTCAGTGCAGCCACATCATCGAGTGCAATCACAGACGCTTTTGGTCTCATCTGACCACAATTTCCTCCTCCATTGGCACGCTTATTCCTACCACGGTCCAAGTAACTCTTCCGGATGCTGATGCGTTTGAATGAGTCTGACCTCTTGAAGCTGGCATCGACACCTTTTTCTTTATTCTTACTCTTTTTCGTCTTCAACAAATTCCGTATGGACTCAAATGTGATTGGTTTCATTTTTCTTTTGCACTTTTTTTCTTTCTTAATTCGCACTTTGAGATATTTTTCGTTTTATTCTTATTCTATTCTTGTTTTTTTTTTTCTTTTACTTTGTGCCTTCTCACTCAATTACTCAATCACAGAAGCAGACACTGGAAAATTTAACAAAAATTCTTACCTCACTGCACTTTTTTTTTATAAACTTTGCTTTGATAGAAAAATTCTTGAGAGATTGTCTTGAGATGTTTTTGCCTCCAAAAGTTTGGACCTCCCAGAAATAATTTTTTAGCGGATTTAAATTCTTAGAAGTAAATTTTTTTCTAGTCTGTTGTTTTAGTTTTCTTTTGTAAAGAATTTATTGTGGAAAAGACAAGTTAAGAAGTATATTTAATACATTAAAATTATCTTTTCTGTTTTACAAGAGAAAAATATTATTAAAGTTTTGTTTTACAAAACGAAATGTGTCCTGGCTAAGTGGTCTAAATGGGAAAATTTTTAGACCTGTCAAGTCTTATAATTCTTTTCCATAAAATATTTTAAAATAATACACGAATTGTAAGAGAAATAAATTATTTTCCACTCAATCAATGTACCTTATAATTTATCTAAGAAATGTCTTAAGATTTTTACTTTTAGACCACTTAGCCAGGACACATTTCGCACTTTGAAAAATTGTATGTTTTGCCTGTATAATTTTATTTATTTAAAGATTTTTATTCTATAAATTCTCAAGTGTTTAAGGACTCTAAAATTATATTTTCATAATCCTTAAACTCACGAAAAATATAAGGAAGAATTGATTTAGAATTTCTAGATTTTCCTGCAATTTTCTCAAGGTGTCTTGGCTAAAATTCAAAATCTTACAAAAATGTTTGTAAGCCCAACGAGATGAAAAATGATTTCCTTTCACAAATTCTCTTGGAAAAAAAATTAAATATCTAAAACAATCAAAAAATTCCAAAAATTCACTTTCAAACATTTCTTTTTAGCTCCTATAAAGAATTTCTTTAGCGAACCTTTTTTCTCACTCTCTTTGCTCTCTTTTATCTCTCAAAAATTATGTAAGAAAATTCTCTTAAACAATTAAAAACTACTTCAGCTACCAAATTGTTAATTGCTTCACGCGTGACTGAGAAGAAGGAGAAAAGTCTCATAGGAAGACAATAAAGTCATAAAGAGCCGCATAGAAAAAAGTGAGATTCCACTGCTTTACCTCCGTCCCTCCCCTCTCTTCTCACCTGTGTGAATATTTGGGCTGTTTTTTTCTGTACTATAGAGTGCACTTTTTGAAATGAAGGAGAAAACAAAACACCCACAAAGAGTGGCACGAGCTAATTGTCATCACTTACTCTAATTTCTTTTCCCATAAATGTATAATAATAATTTTCTTCGACAAGTTATTGCTCTGTTTTTGTTGCCCAGAAGTCACTTATTATGGTCATTGTGTTGATAAATTATCTCGCCACAGGGGAGAAATCTTTGTTGGTAATTTTCATTTAAAAATTGCCGTTTTGAATTAGAAATTTATTAAATTTCTCTCTCTTTGATGGTATTTTGTTTTCATTTGTAATTCAATAAAAATTCTAAAACAATTCTTAGTAAAATTGGTATGTGTCTTTGCTATTACAAAAGTGGGGCCACATGTTGTGTTAATAATTAGCTCATTACCTCCATGCTTCGTTAGTATTTCCAATGAATTCTCTTCAGCACTAAAATTCTCTTCAAGGTAAGAAATTAGGTAGATAATATATTAATATTTACTAACGGGATTAAATAATAATTAGGAGAAAAAACATTGAAGAAAGAGAGAACATGCGGAGAATTTAATAAAATTGAATGAATTAATTGACGATAAAATATTATATTGCGGTTGTTTTTTTTTTTTTTCATCAAAGAATGAAAGAAAAAACCGCACTAGATGAAAGTTATAACAAAATTAATAATTAAATTCAAATTGGAATATTAGAATTTAAATTGCTCAATTTCTGACTTTTTTCTTCTTCTTCAATTTTTATATAAAGTGAATTTGATGAAAATCACCAACTATGCATAATGAAGACACACCGATTATATAAAAATGAAGAAGGTAAAAAAATACGAAGAGAGGTGTAAAAAAAAGTCAGAATATCAAATCATTTTTTATGGACTCTTCTACATTCGAACCTATGTACAAAATAAAATAAAAAAAAAAACGTATAAATGAGGAAAAAACAGCAATGTTCAGTTAGATCAACAGGAAACAGAGTGGAAAATATATTTTGTGTAATACCTGGGCATAAATATATTTCTCTAATCTTGATAACGCGAATGAATAAATAGAATAAAAAAAAACTTTTACAGAGGAAATTGAATTAAATGCAAAAATTGTTGAGGAAAATTGTATATATAAAATAGGGCATGTTTCCTCATCATTAAACACCTTAATAAAAGTACTTTAAGTGCAGTTCTTTTGCCCCATAAACGTGCAATAATTCATTGTAAAATCCACATTTTACTTTCAATTGCAAAAATAGGGAAAACTTTGTTTTGAATGCGAAAATTAGGCCCTCCCAGAATGAATAAACTCCTTTTTCTTCCATCAAATATTTAGGTTAATTTCGGGGCATACAAATCTGTTATTTCTTAGGTCAAATGACTTCTTACTGTGAGAGAAAGAATTCTCTCGCCAATTAAGCTCACAACTCCGTTGGATTGATTTTTGTGCTTCATGAAAGATTCTGACATCCATCAGCAAAATCCACAGAAATGGAGAGAAATAAAAAAAAACAGATACCGTGCAAAAGTACCGCGAAAGACGTTTTATAAGAAAACATTTTAATTTGTTCGTATGTATTTTTCGCTAAAAATTTCATTCACGCCATAATTCAACATTATTCCGCATGGTTCAAGCAATATGTTGGTTAAAACCTTTTTTTTTTTGTTGCTAAATCACATCATTTTTCTCTTTTGTGGTGAATCTTCGTTTCTATTTAATCACTTTAAACATTTATTTGTTTACATAAGCAAATGAAATGATTTTGTTTAATTATTTGGCGCCAATTCTTTAGGCCTATTTTACGTACAAAAATCGACAAATAAAAATTTCTTTTTTTTTTGAATTAGTCTCATTTCATTTCCATTTTACCCAAAATCGAAAAACATTTCACATTGCGGGGAAAAAGCGTTCAAAATTGCCAATTGAAAACGATATAATTGGGTGAAATTTTTCTTTTTAGCTGTAAGTACAACAAGGTGGTCAAAAGTAATTTTACCTGCAGATGCAAGTGCGATAGTAATTCAAAAAAATCATCAAGATTATCTTGAGAAAATTAGCGAAATATCTTCATTTTTTGCTTAAAAAAAAAGTTAAAGAGATATGATAAAAATTGAACCAAAACTTTCAAATGTTTCTGTTATTTATTCTTTTTTTTCATTATTACATTCAACTCTTGTGATTACTGCGGAATTGAAAAGAAAAAAAATAATTCGTGGTTCATTGTCTGGGGCATTCACAAATGCTTAAGAAAAAGTCGCGAAAAAAAATCCATTGAGGAATTTTCCAATTAAATTTCTCAGCTCTTCTCAAGCACATGGAGATTGCGAATAAAAGGTTGAATTGATATAAAAATTTTTCTTCATGCTGAATGATATATAAAAAATCATTTTCAGTGAATCTTTCACCATTGTTGTAAATTTAATTGATGTATTTACTTCTTATACATATTTCTCATTTTCATCTACTTCTTTATTTTTTTTTAACTTTAATTTCTTTTACCTTTCCTCACCAATTTGGTATTTGCCACATTTTAAGTACTTACACCGACTTTTTCTATTCTGTCACTGCGCTACTATTTAACAGGGTTATTCACGGTATTTGTTGCTATATTTCATCGTATCAAAGTTAAAAGCAGAAAGCTTTGAGACACAAAGATTTCAAATTTTGCTTTTTTAAAGATTTTTTGCTTAAGACCGCAAATTTTTCTTTGTTCAAAATTACAAAATAAATCGTTTGAGACCCTTAAACCGAAAGATTTAAATTCTGATACCAAAATATTCTTTATTTGAAGATCCAAAGTCAAAATCTTAATATCAAAGACCACAACATCTAAACTTTTAATTTGAGACCGCAAAACCGAAATTTTGCTAGAGACTACAGAATACTAAAATTATTGACCTAGAAATATAAGAATAAATGGTTCTTTATCTAAAAACTCTAAAAATATAAAAGCAAAAGATTTTTCAAGTAAGACAGCAAGAGCAAAAGAATTTTCACTTGAGACCATAAAATGAAATTTTCCGCTTAAGACTCCAAAATCGTATTTTTTTCGTTTAAGATCCTCAAACTGTATTTTTTCATTTAAGACTCTAAAATCTTAATTTTTCGTTTAAAACCCCAAAATCGTAATTTTTTAAGACCCTAAAATCGTAATTTTGTTGTTTAAGACCCTAAAATCTTAATTTTTCTCTTGAGACCCTAAAATCGTAATTTTTCGTTTAAGACACCAAAATCGTAATTTTTCGTTTAAGACCCTAAAACCTAATTTTTTTATTTTGGACCCTAAAATCTAATTTTTCATTTAAGACCCTAAAATCATAATTTTACGTTTAAGACCATAAAGTCATATTTTCTTCATTTAAGACCCCAAGACTGATTCTCTTTTCTTCTTTAACCCATTAAGCTAAACAAATATTCTGAATAACCCTTTAACTGGTGAGAGACAACAAAAGACTTTGAATGAAAACTCTCATTTCGATTAATTAGACTTCATGTGACTGAAAAGCATTTCTTTTCTCCCGTAGTCACACATTTCACTTTTCATGTCACTTTTTTATATTATTTTTATTGCTTGTATGTCTCGTAATGTAAATAAATTGTTATTTAACACTTTGTCACGCAATTTCAGCATTTTATATCACTCAATCAGTATACGTTGTGATAGCGCGCAATTTTCTATGAGCTTTTCAAATGCAAAAGAGATTAATTTTGTGTGTGAGAAAACCTTGAATTTTGTGTCAAAAATGCGTTTGTTTTTATTTTGAGAAAATGTGAAAAATTTGCATAATGTGACGCCTCTTCATCTTTTGGATAATTACCCCCTTAAATTTTATTTTTGCCTATTCTCTTTGTGAGTATACGAAAAAATCAAAGGAAGAATGGCCAAATAGATTCTTTAGAGGCTAATATATTTTATAGCTGATTGATTGTAAAATGTTGTTTGAAAGAATGAAAAAAAAATAGTTATATTTATTTCTAATTGTCTCACAACTGAAACAATCTCCCACAGATTCTTTTATAAACATTTTATTTCTTATTTTCTTATCCACTCTATATTGTTAAGTAGAGTCCACCAGATGAGAGGAGGCACAAAAAAGGCCACGATTATTCATATGATAGCATCGTTTTTGTGCACTACGAAGTCAGAGAGGACGTTTTGAATTTATTGCGAATTGTCTTCAGAAAATTTTCTCAATGTATTGGGACAAGATTGCACAGAAGAGTTCCAAAGGAAAAGAATTGAAGAAAAATAATGTTGGTTTGTGATCTCTAAAAATAATACGCGCCAGATCGAAAGGAGAAATAAAAAGGCTTTTTTTTCTTACTTTTTTTTCATCCTCTCTCATGGAAATATTTCTATATCTTGTTACTTTTTTTCTGCTTCTTTTTGTATACTGTTCTTTCTCCTTCTTCTGGTAATTCTTCGTTTCATCCCATCCCCATGTTCTTGTTCTACCACGGCAAGAGATGGCCACTCTTTTACAACAACAAAAAATCCCGCATGGAAGAGAGACATAATATATATAGAGGAGTTTGTGCAGCATCATTGGTGAAGAAGTAGAACCACAAGACGAGTTTAATGACCATCTCGTGAGGCTCATTTATTGATTTCCATACATATGTACATTCTCAAAAGCTCAAGCTCCCCCTTTTTTGCATTCAAATGCATGTTTTTCTATGCAAACAACACAATATCCTAATGCTAATAAACAACACATTTACTGCAACATACTACCTATTTGTGGATTAAGAAAAAAAAACGAAAATAAAATTTATGTAGGTGTTGGTCAGTTTGCAAAGAAAAATTTAATATATTTTCTTAACCATTTAAACGCTAAGTCTTATCTAAAATATAGAATTCTGCGAAATATGTATTTTTTAACCTCCAAAATTGGCTTTTGCCTTTTCATTACAGACCTGATGAATCAGGGATCTAACATACGAAAATTAAGCAAAAATTTGAATGTATTGACATTGTAAATATCCCAAAGAATTTTCCACTAAACAGGAATAGAAAATCTCTCTCAGAATCTCCATCAAAGCAAAATAAAAGTGCACAGATATTTTCTCATTGAGAAGAAAATTCACTAAGAAAGTCACCATCACAGAACACTCAAGAAAGATTTCTAAGAATCACCTCCAAAAGGGAAATCAATTCACCTTTTCATCTCATATTTTTATGTAATCATGTCTAGAGAGTCTTTAAGCCAGGCTTTAACACAGTTTCACACCAATTTCCATCAAAATATCGTCCAGTCTTTATTAATCTGCACACATTTGGGAAATCTATGGGATAATTTCCAAAAGAAATTCACTAAAAAATAACCACAGAAAGGATATCTTTTTGTGGATTTCCATTGAAATCTTTAAAAAGGCAAAAAAAAAAAGAAGAAATATTTTGCAACAATTGCCAACCATACACATTCACAGTGAACCACTTCTTGGTGGAAGAGCTCCGCGCGACTCAATTCCACTTTACGTTCTTTACATTTTGCCCACCGCGATTGAACTGAAGACACAAAGTGGTCTTTCCACTTTACCAACCATCCACTTCGATATTTAGCCACAAATACATTTGTATCGAAAGCTCCCAGGTGGAAAAGAGATGGAGGTAAAACGCATACCTACATAGATACACACAACACTGTTTTGGCCTCTAGCTTCCAAAAAGTTCAACAACTTGGAGAACTTTGAGATGGGATTTAAGAAGAGATTAAAGCTTATAAATCAAGGATATATCGTCTAGATTGTTGCTCATTTAATATTCTCAACACATCCTGGACCATTAGACACGTCAAAGCGACCAGTACTGACAGTTTTCTAATTTCTATACACCGCTGTAAAAAATCAACAAGTTCTTCTTGTTCAATAATTACCCGGCTGGCATATATTGCATAATTTTCATAAATTGATGAAATTCCGCAGAGCTATAAAAATCCGAAACTATTAACTTGTCCAATAGTTATGTCGATTAAAAATGCGGAGCTTTATGGAACAACCCTGTGGAACATGAGAAACCGAAATAAACTGAAGAACTTCAGAAATTATAATTTATTTTCGTAGAACTTAAACAATCCGAAATATATTCTACGAAACCAGAAAAAAGGGAAAAGTCAGCTTAACGTGAAGAAAAGGCGGAATTTTTATTGAACAACCCTTCTGGTTTCTTATGTTCCGTGAATATAATTTTTTCTCACTTTATTGGACCTTATTCAGCGACCAAGAAACCATTGAAATCTTTGAATTTTGTACTGAAATTTCAAGATTTTAAGTGAATTTCAAGGGTTTCTTAGTCGTTGCAAAAGGCCCAATATATATTTTTTTAATAATTCTTGTTTCGTATTTTTATGCATTTTTTCACGTTTTGAGGAACTTATTTTTGTGTTTCTTGTGTTCCACAAATAAAGTTTTTAATTTGTTGCACTCAACGAAACTTTTAATTGTTTTTTTTTTTGTGTTTCGTCAACTTTTATACGGGTTTCTCATAGATTTTTATGGATTATCGTGTTTCGTAGAACTATATGTTTCGTTACTATTTCTGCGTAGTTTTTTTCTGGTTTCTTGTGTTCCAATAATTTACTTTGTATTGTTTTTGTTTAGTAGATTTTTTCTCTCATTTTCCCATGTTAAATGAATCTAGTTTCTAAGGTTTCACGTAATGCGTTACTTTTTATTGTTTCTTTTGTTCTATGGAAATAGTTTTAAATTTGTTAAGTTCTGTAGAACTGATCTCTGATTATTTGTTTCGATAGAACTATAATTTCGTATTTTTTCACTTTTCTTTTAAGCTCTGTTCGGTTTCTCGTGTTCCATGGACAAAGAGTTTCGTATTTATTAAGTTCTATGATTCATTTTGGAGATTTTAGGTTCCCTAAAAAAGACTTCAATTTCTTTTTTTTAAATGTTCTTGAATTTTTTGAAACAAAATCTTTCCAACAAATTAAAATAGGAAAGCTCTCAATTAACGCCGCGAGGAACTTTTCTCGATGAAGCTCTATTGCTAGAGCACAGCTGCTCTACAGAGATGCATGGAAGAGAGTCAATCGTTAAATTTTCCTCTCTGTAATCACTCAAATGGATCAAATTTCTCTGAAATTCACAATTTTTCACTCATTCTCTCCATTCGCAGAACATCCATCATTTGCCAAGTCATCAATTTGATAAATAATAATTCACATGAGAAGATAATTGATTTGCCAGAAGCTTCTTTATGATGCATTTTCAGCTAAATCACCTTCTATAACGGAAAATCTCATCTCTGCAAAATACATCCCTTTAGCCTCTGCCCTCTTGTTTGCCCCCACTCCTCTGCAGAATCCACCTGTCTGCTGTCAAATACACCATCATTTGATCATCAAATAGCATAAAATACTCCTGCACATTGTATACACATAGTGCAAGCAGCAAAAAATCTATCCTGTAGCACAAAAAAAAAGAAGTAGAACCTAACACATAAGAAGTTTCTCTCGCAAACTCCTCATCCCATATCTTGATCCGGTTTTTGCTCTTTGTCGCGCGACTCTTCGTGCTTTGTCTCGGAAAATTCGCACAAAACCCATCGCGAGCACACTGCAAAATCACGGCGGGAAAAAAACAACGAAGTTTTGCAAAGAAATCATTCATCCGCAAAAATACCACAATTAATTTTGTCAAGAAGCAAAAAGAAAGCGAAATTAAAGCTCTCAGAAAAAATCTTCTTTTGAGCACATCGGCAATTTATTCATAACATTCGTCTATTAATCACTGGACTATCGAGAATTTTGGAGGAGTTTTTATGGACCTAACATACCTATTTCGTCAGTGTGAGAATTTCTTGGAAATCCCCTTTTAGAAAAATAAAATTTTAGAACTCTAAACCTGAAAGTTTTTATTCGAAGAAGGTGATTTGAAGATTTAATTTAATTGAAAATAACAAAATCAAATCTTCAAAAATGGGTTAAAAAAGCCGCCCACCCGATAAAATGTCTGTCAAAGCAAAGCTTTAAGTAAACATAAAATTAAGAAAGTCAGAGTTCTTAAGACATCAACTAGAAGGAATCAAGAAGAATGAATATAATTCAAAATAATAACCACCATGATCCCCGGCAAAGGCGTGCACTGCACACCGGCAATTGCCGGGCAATTTGAAATGGGCAGCAAAAGTTGACGCGCATGAAGATGGGGGAAATGCTGAGGTGGACAGAGATCACGTGGAAATAATTCTAATTCGACATGGACGTTTTGCCCAAGTAAAACTTGTATTATATGGACTCAATTAGAGAGTCTTCCTCGCGATTATCCACTCTTCTCGCATTTCAATCTCCCGTATGGATTCTTTTTACACGAGATTGAGATGAGAGTCTGTGTGCTTCGAAGTTAAGAGATGAAGATGAAAAAAAGGGAGAAGAAATAAAAAAACGAGCCAAGATGAAATACATTGGAGGAAAAAATTGAGATCTCAAGACATTCCATCTGTTACCATTCTTAATTCTCTTCTTTCAGAAAAACTGGTTTTACTTTCCTTCAATGTCAGCCTCCTATATGAGAGACTTCTATCGTTATCTTGCATTGCATTATACATTTAATCCCTCTTGGTGATGGCTTTCTTTCACATCACAACATGCAGCTTCACATGAGAAAATAAATTAAGAAAAAATGAGAACTTTGTCAATCAAACTTGGAATAAGAATTCTTTCTTAAAAGGCCTTACCCATTGATGATACGCATTGCAGTTTAAAATGCAAAAGCCAAATACCTTTTGAAACACCATTTTGCACCCAACTTTTTGAGTTATTCAACAAATCCGCAGCATCACCCTACACTGTCCGAGAGCATTTTGCAAGAATGTAGACTTATATATTATTTTCTTTGATGGCGCTACTAAAAATAGCAACAAATTGCAATGGAACCTGTTTTTGAACCATCAGGTGGGTGGAGGAGATGTTAAAAACTATATCCCTCAGACGTAGACAACACAAACACTTACCATCTTATTGATTAAACTTCTTGCCGGAGAGAAATAAAATTCTTACAGACATTTTGAAGTTCTTTCGCGCGTATTGCCTTGTCTTCATCATTAGCACGAAGCCAAAGGATTGAAAGAATGATTCTTACCTGTAATGAGAAGAAAAAAATATTTTGGTTTAATTTTAGCATTATTTAAACAATATTAAAATAGGTAAGTACTCTTAAAAATAATTCAGCGAAAATACGCAAAAAAGACGTAATTCAATATGTCAAATAATCTGTCAAAGAACTGTCAGTTATTTAATTTTAAATCTATTAAAATCAATTTTAGCAGATTAAACTACTAAAAATAATTATGTAAAATACAATCTAATTAAGTCAAATTTCATCCTTTTAAATAATGAAATATATTTATCATACAATACAATCAGTCAATCAACATTATGAATATTTTTTGCAATTTCGAATTAGCGAAATCTTATTTTGATACTTTGAACTGATTAATTTGTTTAGCACGCGAAAACTTATTTTACAGATTAAATATTCTGAATTATTTTTCAGACATTCAACGAACGAAACATAATTTTAATTATTTCAAAGAATAATTTGTCAGAAATAAATCAGCGAAAGTTTACTTTGACTGTTTTAAAAAGTTCAATATTTTTCACAGTTTTAATATACTAAAACCTTTTTGAAGCGATCGAGATTTATTTATATTCAAACTGTCAAAACTTCATTTTGAATATTCTGAATATTGAATTATAGAAAGAATTATCACAGATTCAATATACGAAAGATTTGCTTTGATTATTTAAATCGATTATTTCTCACAAATTAAATAAGCAAACCCCGTAATGAAATTTTAAATTGGTTTAATATTTTTCTCTACCTGTTTTGAAATTTTTAGCTTCTACTGTCATTAATAAAAAGATCTTTTTGATTAATTAGCCATCTGCAAAATAATTGATTGAATTATTTTATTTTCCTTTGACTAATTCATTCTTATTAATTTCCCTTTTTACTGATTAACTTTCCTTCATTTTCACTGAATTGATTCAATGATTTATTTTATTCTGTCTGTTTTTACTCAAGTATTTCTTATGGTGATAAAATCACAATTTCATCAATAAAAGTAAATAGAAAATCAAATATTCTGATTGAATTATTTTTCCTAAAAAATGTCACTTTCAGCTCCACCTCGCATAAGAAAATCTCCCCTACGATATGCAAAAGAACAACATAACAAATTATAAATTTCAAATTGAATTTCAAATGAAGTTTTATGAGATCAAAAGAGGTGATAATTGAATTTCCTGATTCATTCTCTGGTGAGACATTGCCTTTTATTCTTCCACAAGAAGTGGAGGATCTTTTCCCACGTGTACACAACAAATCCACATATACGATTAATGTCTCTCATGTTGAACATTTCACCTCTGAAAGGGGGTTAAAAATGGGCAGATGAGAATTATCTGTGTGTGTTGTCTATTGGTGGTAAATGTTAGCCCCCCAAGTCCAGTGTATTGTCTATATCTTGCTGAGAAAATCATTAAAATTCCCTTCTGAAGAAAAGTCCCCCCTCTATGTGTGCCCACAATTGTCTCTGGCGAGAATTTTATTTCCTCCTTAAGGGGTACTTGAGAGGAAAATTTATGCTCTATCGAGACATTTTATTGCTTTCCAGTTTGATCGATGATTTATTAAGTAATGACTTGCCTTAAATCTTTCACCATCGTGATTGTCTTTTTATCCCCATTTGTGTTTTAGAGAGAAGATTGAAAAAAAAATCAACGATGAAATATATTCAAAAGATTTATTTTAAATTATATTCTCAAGTGTTGAAATTACATTTTTAGTGGGGCTTTTTTTAAACACATCGTAAAATAAAGCGAGTGTGGATTGTCCCATCAAACCTGAACCAAGCTGTGTAGATGGTTCTACTAGCTTAAGATGTTAAAGGAGGAAATTAACAGCTTTTCATCAACCAATTGTCTTTCAAAGAAATACGATTCTTCTTTAAGAATAATTTTATTCTAACCAAAGAATATGCTAAAATATCCCTTCAAATGGAAAATAAATTAAAACGTCGATTCTTAAATGTAAAAAAAAGCTCTCTCAGCGAAAGTATAACGTTGAGCAATCCTCACCCATGGCATTCACAAGTCTCTCTCTCTCCCATCTTTTTGAGAGAGACTTTCTTCACTTCTATATGTTGATGCAGAATATGATCAAGCGCAACATAAAATTGTAATCTCAAACCAGATATAAATCTTTCAATAGGACATTTATTAGTTCAACCGCAAGAGAGAGCCGCCATACGATTTTTCATTCAAAATAAAACCTAATTGTAAAATTGTGCAATAGACGAGAATTTTCAAATTGAAAGCAAATTAATTTGCAATTAAACATTTTGCTGCAATCCCACTCTCATTCCTCGAGAGTTTGCACTTCTCACTTTTTTTTTGCAGCATATTTATTTATTGGCGGTGTGCTCTGTGTGAAATATATTGTCCAATTTATCGTACACTCAGACTATCTTTGCATATATTTTAAAGGAGTTTATGCATTTTGGGGGCTACTTTGCAGATTATTGAAAGATTGTTTTGAAACAAAACCAAGAGGGTTGTAAAAGATTTAAAAAAAAGAAACAGCTATTTTTTTGATTCTCCATTGCGATTAGTTGGAAAAGTCTCTTGGAAAGTGTAATGTTAAGTCTTCAGCTCTCCATACACACACATACATGCTACAGAAAGTATTACCAAAGCCACGCCCACATTGTATTTAGTTCTTGTTTTAAAAAGCATAAAACATATGCTTAAGTGTTTTATCATGTACTTTTAAATCTTTCAAGATGAAATTCCCAGATTGAAGCACTGAAGCATATGCTTTATGTAGTAAAAAAGATAATGAGGTACAATGAGGGCGTGGTTTAGGTGTTTTCCGGAAAATCTTTATAGACTCATCAATTATTTTTTTAATTGCTTCTAAATGATCTTCTATTGTTTTTATTGTTACGATGAATGATAATAGTTTATAGCACGGATGCTTTACGTGTATTTTAAAGATAAAATGAACTACAATAAGGGCATGGCATTTGAAGTTCCAAGCGAATCTCTGGAGAATTTTCTCAACAATTCTCATTAAAAGACAGAAAATTAAATTTTTAGTCAAAAAAAAATGTTTTATTTTATGCAGTAAAATGAATAAACTCCTTTAAAACTACACACATACTTCACAGTATGTTGTATAGTACCCTGTAATCGAATAAAATTGCTGATCGTGTCTGAAGATCACTTTTTTATAGCACCGTATAGAGGTGCAAAGATACATTTTATACATCATCGGTGTTGAGTAGAAAAAAAAAGCCCACAAAACACAAAAGCTTGCCCAACCTTTTGCCAGAGGTGGGTTGACATGCGGTGTACTTCATTTACGTGAGACGCACTCATACCGCGAAATTTTTTTTAATGGAAATTTCGTGCTTTACAATAAAAAAGAGTTCTCCGCAAAATTGCTCACATTTTTAGAGATATAAAATGGAAAAAAAATAATCCATTTTGCGTTGTGCACCTTTTCTTGCACGTATTTGACGTCACAAAGGTCGGATATTGACCCCATCGCCGCAGTGCTTGACACTCTCATCGCGTCTTTTTTCGATGCCATCCAATTCAAATGCTTCGCTCTCCCATCCATGCGGCGAAAAAGCCACGACATAGCACAAAAGCCCTTCCTTTTTACAGTTAAAAGCATTTTTCAGCGATATGCTCTTTCTTGTTGAATATATCACCATCATTGCGCTTCTTCCTTCTTCCACAACACCACACAGGCGCACACACACCTCGTGAAAGAAAATATATTATACAACAATTGCTCCGGTGATTACATTTTCAATCTAAAACCCATCCCAGGTAGAAAAAAAAGGTGACCAATAGAAGTATAAAAAAAAAGAGCGGAGAAAAAAAAAACACTGAAATATGATACGTTAATCCATATAGACACGCTCCCAATGAAGAGAGAGAGCGATGCTATTTGAAAGGGAATTAAGTCATACAGCGTGGCAATGAAGAAAAGTCATCTTTGGGCAAATTGGATAAGAGTCTTCAACATCTTACAAGACCCTTTCACGACCATTCGATTAATGGGTGATCCAAATGGAAGAAAATTCCTTTTCAATTCAAAATTTTTCTTCTATATTTGCAAGTAATTCTCATTTAAATCTCTTAAAGATTATCCAGTTGATTTGTTGAGGTCGCGAAAGGGTTAATTTTTATTCACTTCAATTTACTCACTCTGTGCTATCAACGAAATGTTTCTCTTGCATTTAACTTGGATAAGTTACACGGTGTGTGTCTCGGCTATTCTTTGAAACATTGCGAAAGTTTTCACTGTTTTATGTTATTTTTTCTGCAATTTCTCTCACATTTTCCCCTTAATTTTCCGAATTAAAATTGGTTTTTCATGGTTAAGAAGACAATGTCGCAGCGAATTTATACAGCTATAAAAATTGAAGCTTAAACAAAGCCTAATTCGAATTCAAAACATTTTTAAAAATTCCGTTAAAAAATCAACGAATCTTTCCCACCGCAGAAATGTCTCGGAAAAGCAGGAAAAGTCAGAAAACTTGAGAAAGAACGAATGAAATTAAAAACCAAAGTAGATGCAGATTTTTTTAATATAAATATTTCATTTCTAACGTGAAGATTAGTTTCTTAACCCATTCCTGTCTGCTCTTACTTATTACTTTTAAGCTTTTTTAGTGAAATATTCAGTGAAAAAGTCAAGTGAATTTGTATGAATTTGAATTTAAATAACGCGTTGGGTGATCAACTGGGTTCCGAGGTGGCGACACAGCTTTTAGCTCTGCCACTTTGATCCCGAGTTCCTTCTACATTCTGTTTGTAAAAAATTGAAATATTTTGTAAATTTATGTATGTATGAGGAATAAGGTGAATAAATATACTCTAAAAAAAAAAAAATAATTGCTCTTAAATCATTGAAAATTTGTGTAGGAATCGCATTATAACGCAAAGAAAATTAATCCCAATTAAAAAAATATTTTTTTCTAAATTTTCTTTGTTCTTTGAAAATAATTTCCACAAACTTTTCCCAAAATCTATCTTAATAGATTTTTTTTTGCAATAAATGGAAAGGTTACTTAAAGTGATTTATGACGTCACTTTTTGCATTTTTGCGCAAATTTTTGATTTAGAACTGAAAATGAAAATCTTTTCGATGATCTTTAATTGTTTAATGTTTTTCTACAATATTTTACATTTCCTGAAAGTTTCCTCGAATAAGGGAGGTCCATGTAAAAATGAATAAACTCCTTTCAGTAATGAGTTAAACTTTTCTATATAATTTAATCAAATACAGATACCCCCATAATTGTGAGACAGCTAAACGAGGAAAATATTGTATTTAAATTTTCCCATTAAGTACCATTCTTGCCCACACACATCCACACAACTCTTTGCAAAACAATTAACCTCAAGAAACCTTTAAAAAGTGACTTGTGTGGAAATCATTGACTTTATGTCCTTGAAATGAATTTTCTGTATTAAATCCAACAATTTTATTTAAGCGTCATTGCAACGTTACACTTTCTTCCAAACCCATTCGTTGTGATATTAAGTAATTTTTCTCGTGTAATTGCAAAGGTGTTTCTTTCCTGGAAATTCAACACAAAAGACTCCGACACTTGTGTCTTTTTGTGACTCATAAAAGTCTCTCAGTCAGCACAATGAACAATAATAGAGTCGGTGTTTTCAAGTGAGGGAGAAAAAATTGATTTTTATTGAATAGACCAAAGAATTTAACCTACTTCTCCCTCACTATATGTCTCCCTGTGCTATTGAGAAAACATTTGTAAGCATCTTCTCATTTCTTTTTTTATTGCCAAGCACTTTACTTCAAATACAACAATTTTCCCTTCACGTGTGCTTTTTCTTCTTTTCTCTTCTTTTTTTTTTTGTACGATTGCACCCATATCTTCTGTGGAATTTGCATCATTTTCCATCCATTCCTATATACTATATGTTTGTAGCGTATAGAATATGGAAGAAGATATGAAACCAACTGTTTGCTGACCCACTTCCCAAATCCCAAACACAAAACATATCACAATAAATGGGGCGCCAATAATCTCCAATGATTTTCTATTATTCAGGACTTCTCTTCACAATAAAGTGCATTGAATGCAAGAAAAATCAAGCCAAATATCGTATTCCAATTTGTTTTATTTTACTCTTTTTTTTTGAAGTTGCATTTTCCTGCATTCACTGCACTTTTCCCCCCAAGTTCTCTTTCATCGAATACAACATGAGTTTTCCCGCAAACCAGAGAGAGGTCAGCAAATGCACAAAAATGTCCATGATGTGCTTTTATGGGCAATATGATGCTCATATGTATTTAATTTTATTTGTGAAACAAGAGAAGTCTAGGTAAGATAAGTGTTGTGGTTTAAAATAGGGAAAAATGGGGCCATTTAGTCAGTAGTTTTATTCTCTAGTCCAATTTGAATAAATAATCTATCAAAATGTAAGAATTATCTTATAGAATAAAATTATTGTCTGTTTTAGGACTTTACGTACATTTCTTTCTGTTTATAAATTCACGTTTATTTTTTTTTAAATTTATTATATACATAGTTTTAACTGTTCTTACTAAATACATTTCTAAAGAATTTTTAAATCTTTGACTATAGTTTTTTTTTTTTGGGTAAAACGCCAATCAATAAGTAAAATCAAAAGGAACATTTGGAAAGGCTCAGAAATATATAAAATCATGTAGAAAATTTTTTTTGTAGGTATTTTATTCAAGGGTTGTTTATCTGAATGAAAATATACGAATCATTCACTCAAAGAAATTTAAAGAGCTAAAATGTTGGGAAGACCAGAGTTAAATAAAAAAGTCACTGAAGGGTTTAGAAAAAGCTCAAAATATCATATTTCCCAAATAGATAGAGCGAAATGTATAGCTCATTTCTTTAGGAAAGTTACTGCCCTACAACTCTTTCTCAGATCATTTTGTTCTATCTAGCTAGGAAATATGGTATTTTAAGCTTTTTCCAAACCATTTAGTGACTTTATTAGCCCCGGTCCCCCCGTGCTCCATTCAAGCCTCAAGTGCTCAATTCAAGCCTAAGAAGTTCTAAATTTCAGCCTAAGAAGTTCTAAATTCAACATGAAAAATATTACTCAAAGTTCGGTTCTAAAAAGGCTCTGATTGGAGAGAAGAAAAAGTTTAAATAAGTACTAAATTTAGGCCTAATTCAAGCCTAAAAATATTTAATTCAAGCTGAAAAACTATTATTCGGTGGAATCGGCAATAAAAACGGAATATTCGGCAAATAAACGACCCTTGATTTAGTTAAAAGTACATTTTTCTACCCAAAAATAGCTTGAAACTTCTCAAAATCTTCTGTCCAATTGAAGTCAGGATAAAGAAATAATTGCGACATCCCTGAACCTATATAAAGGAAGAATTTCTCTCTGTGTACCTTTCCCTACATTTTCTTAAAAGTAACTTGATCCAATTCCCTGACAAGCGTATTAATAAAAGCAACCAAAACCACCAGACGTGCCTAAAAATTCTCACATTTAACGTTGTTTTCTGTTATTTTCTTGTCGATAAAAAGTGTAAATACTGCAGAAAAACATAAATACTCATGGGTTGTGACATAAAACAATAATATTGCATAATTTCCCCCATGTGCAATTTTTCAGCCTTCACCTTCATTGTTTTCTTCATTTCTTTTCTCTCTCTTTCTTTCTCGCTATTTTTCTCCTCTGTGGGAAAATGCAAAAATTTATTCCCAGATACTCGCGCACAGAATATAAATATAGAAATTTCAAGAATTTCTTTACGTATTTCGTTTGTATGAGTGTATTGAAGAGAAAAAAAAACGAAGTTTACACATTTACTAAAATTTGTCTTTGAGTATCAACGAGAAAATCATGAAAATCTCTATAATTTGATTGTTTTCTTGTGCACGTGTGTGTGTGTTTACTAATGCAAAGATAGATGTTGGCGGATGTCGAAATAAAACTTCCGGAATTGAATTTTCTTAAAGTGAACAAGTCAAGTTAAACAAATATTTTTCTTTCTTCTCTTTTTTTTTCAACCTGAGCCTAGTTGGTATAAATGGAGCTTTTCTTCCCAAATAATCTATACAGAAATAAAGAATCTCTCTCTCTTATTGGTTAAGCATTTTTATTTCAATTCTATGTTTGTTTTGAGTAAACTCTTCTTCTCAATTTGAAGTACTTTTTAGGTGGTTCTCATGTGAGATTTTCCTCTCATGCCTTGTATCATCGCGATAGGAAATACAAAATCAACATGCATGGAAATTGATTGGAAAGTGAAGCTACAGCGTATTACCCAGATATTATTGAATTGGAAAATCAATTTGATTACTTGCAGGAAAATTTTATCAGTCGCTTCACATAGATTGAAATATGTACTCTGTGCTGATAAATTTTATAAATAAACTAAAAATAACTTTATTGAACGAATACTTGATGAAAATCTCCATTTTCAATATTTTTATTTACTTTTTCAATGTCAATTAGTAAAAAAATAAATTAATTAAAATCAATTCACTTCAAGCAGAAGATTGATAGACTCTCAAACACTAGAATGCCCTCACGTCAAATTATCCCGAAAGCCCTCAATTATTTCTTTGAAATAATAATTAATATTGTAATTATAAAAATTATTTAATGAAAAATCTTTGAATTTTTTGGGTACTTTATAGAAATATTTCCCTTCTTTTTTTTCAATTAAAAATCATCTCGCTTGTGAGATAATAAAAGTCAATATGTTACAGAGCGCAGCTTCCAATTTATGTTTGCACAAATGAAAATCTATTTCTGGATTCGTGTTATTGGAGAAATTGGGTGAATGATGATATAAAATGCAATATTCTTCATATTTCTTTTTCCATTCATTCTTCCAACTAAAGTGAATAGTAATGTTTGCGCGGAGGACGAAGAGAAGGACGCAATTTTGTGCTTGTGAAAAATGATTTAAAAATTAAAAAGTAAAGTTAATCAAATGACTGTTACTTCGTCAAATATGGAAAATTTGAATAAAGCAATATTGGATACTTTTCAAATATTTCCCAATAACCAAATGAATCTGTCATGTCCATGAAAAATTAATTTTTCTCCTGACATATTGGAAAAAATTGATACGTTTTGTGGTTGAATCCTTTCACAGGTTTTTTTTTTCAATTAATCCGTTTTTGATGACAATTTTTCAAATATATTTTCGTCATTCGAAACTCCCTGACAACTTTGAAGCTATGGCTATGGAGCTTGTAGAAATCACTGTGAAGTGACGTTGAGTTAAAAAAAAGAGCTATGTGCGAGAGGGAATTGAATTAAATTAACGAGTTTAAAATTGAATTAGATCATGTTGAATGAAAATTTCGTGCTTGCACCGTGCCATGGGAAGCAATATGAATTAAATTAGTCAGACAAAATTGAATGAAATTCTTGGAAAATTTAAACACTATTTTCCCCGGAAGGGTAATTGGAAAGCAAATAGTAGAAGAAACATATTTAATTAATTTTAACATATTTAATTAATTTTCTTTAAAATTTATAAAAGTACGTAACAATATTAATTTCAAGTGATTAATTATAAACTTGAACGTACAAAGAATTTTTAGTCGATCTTACGTTATTTTCCTTTACACAAAAAAAACTCCACTAGAGGGCTTTCACACTACATTAGCGCCATCTATCTGCAAACAACTATCATCTAAAAATACATTTTAGATGTGAACTGAAGTGATTCAATAAAAAAGCTGAAGATACTTCATTTTTGGGGTCTTTTTCCTTCGTATTCTTCGTTTTCAATATCCTGTCTCTGAAAGTACTCCCCATGAGCATTTCCTCCCAATTGAATGCTTTTAGCTTCTCTTCACGAAAGTGCCTTTCTCCTTGCAAGAAACCTTTTATTTTCCTTCCTCTTCTGTTTTTTTTTTTTCAGGGAGTCACAAAATGGTTCCAAATCACCCTTCTCATCCCACTTAATTGATGGTCTTCCCTCATCAAGTGTAAGTGAAAATTATCTAGTGTTTGAATTTAGTTGATTACAAGTTAGTGAAAATTCAGCAGTGTGTGTGGATTTGTTCAACATTTGTGTGGTTTTCACAATTTATCATCCCCACACACCATGTATTTGCATGTGTGGAGACGAGATATTTAGATGGTACGAGTTGGGTGTGCTAAATTATGACGATTGTAAATTGCAGATGGAATGAAATTGCACTAAATTGGTGTATATGTGTAGCTTCTGCATTTTCTCGTCGTCATTTTAATACGCAACCATTGATTTTCAGTGGAAATTTTCAAAGAATAAGGGATGCTACATAGCACATACATAAGTGATTGATTAACATCGTGAATTCATTATAAAATGCAAAATCATCACTAATTTAGATTGATGGTGGCAAAGTGATTACATTAAATTAATGAGGCATTAACCCTCCTATAAAAGCGAAGAGTTTTAGTGGGTAGATGGCGCTTTGTAGCAGCAAAGCCCTCTGGTGGAGATTTTTTTCTCAATAAAAATAACGCAAGATGGCATTAAATTCACAATTAAAAAGAAACGAATAAATAAAAGTTCATATACGGCAAAATATTCTTGTTTTTGCTCCTGCCACAACTGCATTGCAATCAATCGGCTTGAGATGACAAAGAGAAGACAACAAGTGAATCATCTCCACGCACATATTTCGAGTAGCATGGATGGAGAAAAATAAAGTATCAGTAGATGACACACAAAATAAAAAAAACTCGCCAAGACTGCGTTCAATGCACTCCGCAACGAGCTACACACACAAAGTGAAAAATGGTGAAAAGGGAATTTGAGAGACTCTGTGTGCAACTGAAGACTTGACATTGATTTTGATTGTTTTCAACTTTGTCCCCATGATGGATCTTCATCCGCGAGCAATTACACCGTCATCATGTCGCGAAGAAAATAGCTACAAGCGACAAATTCATGACAGATTTTCCAGGAGAAAATGCCTTTCCCTCAGGGTTTGTTTTTGTAAATGTCACATTGACAAGGGGAGAAACACGTGTCAAAAATGACAGGAAATAAATAGTTATGTCAACGGTTGTCAGTTTGAATTTTTGAAATTCTTTCTGTTTATTTATTAATTTCTTAAAAGAGGAATCTGACCTTTTTTCCTAATTTTCTTCAGGTTAAAACAATTTTTTTTTCTATAAAATAATATAGATAATAATCATCCTATTCACCCTCTTAGGAGAAAATTAAGTCAGTGTGTTCAACATAATTTTGACAAATGAAAAGAAGCTTTCATGAGAATTTTATTAATTCGCCAACATCTAGAGAAACTTCTTGGCAGAATGACAAAAGGGGAAATGATGGAAAAACCTTTAACATGGTCTCTTGCTTCTTATTGCATGCTAATTAAGCCCTTCGGGGTGGGTGTGGACAATTCCCAAGCAAATGATACAGACCATGGCCCCACGACGGAGCACTAATGAAGAGATTTTTCACCTGATGACTAAACCCCGTGTGCGAGACATTTCAATTAGCAGCGAAAGTGCCAACAAAAAGTCCTTTGTTTACGCATCTCTAAAAACTCTCAACCAACTCCACCGTAACGCCAGATAGTGTGACACAAATTTAATCAAATAAGATAAACTTAATTGATTTTCTTGGCACATTTATAGAATTAATTTCATAGCAAAACATTTTAAATTAAATTCTAACTCATACATTTTGAAAAAGTTTTTCGATTAAATGCAAAAAGAAAAGAAAACACAATGAGAATATTAAGAATTGTTTAAGAATACAAATGACAATTTTATGTAAATCCTTTAGTCAATAAATTCAGCTCATTTTATTCCCCCCCAAAAGCTGAATATGAGATTTTTAATTTTTGCCAAGAGATTTTTCCTTCAATATAAAATTATTTTATACAACTGCAGATTTTTTTTCTACAAAAATGTAATTTTTTTATTCAATTTAAATTCAGGGCACAAGGAGAGATTTTTGCCAATATTGATTTAAATTGGATGAAGAGAGAGAAAAAAATCACGATAAAATAGGTTAATTTGATAAAGTTTATGCCAACCATCGTTTTAATCAGATTGATTTTTCATTTGCAATATATGGTAATAACTTCCCATCGCCACACCCAATTTTTCCTGCTATTTGCTCATTAGCTTTGGGCAACAGCAGGTGTTCCAGGTCCGGGATTTCCCATACTCCGTGCTCCGAGCTTCAAAAGCTTTTATTGGAAAATCAAAAAAAAACTTGATGTGGTGCAGTGGGTAAAAGCGCGCGCCATGACTCCAATTAATTGATTCTGCTTTAGTTCAATCAAACCACCTATATAAACATTCCTGCGGATTGAGCTGAACTTTTACATTCGAAATTGCAACTTTTGAGAGTTTTTTTTGCATTTTTTACGTTTGGATTTTTTCCCAAAGTTTCAAACTTTTTTTTTCTAACGGGTGACCTTTGAGAAAAATTTCTTGAGCCTTTGGGACATGTGAAGTTTTGTTGTTGTTGAAGTTTTATGTATTGACAATCTGTCTATATTACATCAAAAGCTTCTTTTCTTATGTAAAAACCTTTTTCCAAAGATTAAATTATTTCTTTAAAAAAAGTTTCAGGTTTTACAGACAATTCATCTCAGCATTTATAACGTTTAATGTTTTTCTTCCTAACGTAAGAAAATCTCAAAGGTATAATGGTAATTCCTTTACCTATTTGTGCTTTCTTGAATTTTCTAACGTTCGGTCTCATTTTTAAATCTTTTATGTGTAATTTTAAACAAATCATTTATCTTTAGAAGAAGTTTTCAACGTAAGAAAAGAAGCTTTAGCTTAATTATTGAAGTGAAACAACACGTAACAATAAAAAAAAAGAAAAAGACACGTTAGGTAAAGACACTTTTAGACATCACCTGAAGACATTTCTAGTTTCTTTTCTAACATTTAAAATATCAAAATTCAACGTTTGAGAATTTTCCTTATGTATTCCTAATATTGAAAGTTTTTTTTTTAAGTTTTATGTCTTGAAAAATTCATGAATTCAGCTCTAAATTCATTCAAAACTTAGAGCTTTTGATAGTTTGTTTATACTTCTAACGTTGAAGATTTTTTGTAATGTTTAAAATAACTTTCCTTAACGCTTTTTATAAATTCTCTGGTCTAGTTTTATTTGTAAATTTTTAACGATTAAAGATCTTTCTGTAACGTTTAATACTCCTTATAAATTCCTTACATTTTACATTCTCTCAATGTTTAAATTCTATCTGTAATTCTTATAACAATTTTTCTTTCTTTTAGATTTTCTAACGTTAAATATTATCTAAAATTAAACTAAGAGACCTTTATATCGATTTTTACATTCCCCTGAGTTTCTAACGTTAGACACGACAAGAATACTGAAAATCTCAATCTCTCACATTTTCGTGGATTATTGTATCACTAAAGATCCTCCTCGACGATTAAACTCCTATCGAAAATTTTGCCAAATTCTAATAATAATTTTTCTCTATATAATCTAATTTTAGGACACTCTCTGTGAGATTTTTTATCGAATACATTTCTTTCTAATGCTTTCGCCGTCTTCAAAAAAAAAAAACCTCGAACGTCACCGAGATCAATTTATTTTCTCACTGCTAGAAAATCCCTGTCTACATCATTACTTACGGGTTTAAACTGATAGAAATCAAACATGATGAGCTTGCAGGGAAAATTACAAATTATCCAGCAAATTACATAAAAATCTCTTGTAAATCTCTGAGCGAGAAAATCCTCTTGGAGGTGTATGGAGAAAATGAAGAGATGGAGTGAAAAAGAAAAAGAAACACCCTCTCAACATAACAAAAGAGTTCTCGCTGGAGGTGCTGCATGGTGAAAAAAAGACCTTGTTTGTGTATGCGAGAAATAAATAGAGAGTGGATTTTCAACTGCTTCATGAACGTGACATCACCGCGAGAGTGATTAAAATGTATAGACTCAGCGTTTATATCATCATTAGTCGCTATATGCCATACATTCAGGGGGGTTCTACCTAGCAGAAAGTATTCAATTTTATACTTTGCAACGCACACAGAAAAAAGACAACAAGCCGGTAAATTTAACCGACACGTGAAATGTCACAGCTCTTAAATTTCCCATAGGAAAGACCTTCCTCCAGGTGCAAATATGGACACTTCCCCTTCTTTTTCTTCTCTCTACACTTTATCGAGCCCACATTTTTTTTTTTTTATAAACCCTCAATATTCCCTCCCCGTGTAAAAATATTCCTCAATCAATTGAGTGCCTTTGAGTAATTCTTACAAAAGGAAACTTTATATATTTTTTTCTTCTCCTTCCTTAACCATTGCAATTAAAGAATTCACCTCTTCTTCTTTTTTTGCAAGATGCTTCAGTGGTAAATTTCTCATTCATTTTCCTACCCAGACACAACACACACACACACTCACACATTGTGCCTTGTTGAAACATTTAAAATCCAGCAAAAGAGGGAAAAAAAGGTTAGTTATGGAGAATAAAAAAAATCCGCAAAATGTGAATGACTCATGCAATAAACTCCATAGAGCTGTGAACCGTTTATATACTACATGGTAGGTACATTTATACCTCAAACCAGCAAAGTAACAAAAGATATTGAGGAATTTAGCACAGAGAGCCAAGATCGGTGGGATCAGAAAGTCACCCCATAATAGCTCATATAAGAGAAGGAATCCGCCGCAGGAAATGCCAAGAAATAAAGAAAAAAACAATAAAAAGGTCTAATTTTTAAAATGGATTTTTAATCGCCTTCAGCAGGAGAATGAAGTCATCGACTATCCCACGTTTTTTTATAAAAAGAATTAAGACCCAAAAAAAAAATTCCAAGCAATATCTATTTGTTTTGATAAATTGATTTTTGGAATTAGGTTATTTTTAAACTTCCTCTAAAAAGGAGATTATTCATTTTGTGCAGGGGGTAGACAAAGCCCTTTTTTACCCGAACACAGCAAATAATGGCGGACGGTTTGCAGAGAAATTAAAGGAAGAAAATGACGTCACTTTATTTCCAAAAAGTGCATCAAAATTTTTAAAATCAGTTTTAGTGCATTAATCTTCGTGAGACACCCCTCAAAAGCTATCAATCGATAGAATATTAAATTATCTATCCAGTGGTGGTGGATTTTTTCAGATTGAAGCATTTTCCTGGGTGTCTCAGCGAGTGAGCAGTGAATTCCTATGGAAATAGAGTTTTTGTCTACCCCCTGATTTTGTGTTTTTCTTAATATTATTCAAAGATAATATTTAAAAAAAAAAATGTAAAATTAATTAAAGAAACATTCAATAGATTTAAAAATAGCTAAATTTTCCATGGAGAACATTTTAGAAAATTATTAAAGAATGCAAAAAAAGAAAAACTACGCCCTTTTGTACTTTGCTTTCCAGGGGCGTAGTTCGAAATCAATTCAAGAAATGTTTTTTTTTACATTTTTTTAAGAAATAAATTTGAAGACATTGAAAATAGATTAAGAAACAACTTTAGAGTTGAGATTAATATCAATTGAGACTGTTGCATTCGAATTAACAGCTAACTATTAACACCTGACATTTATTTTCTAACGTTTGATTTTTTTTCTAAATTGACATTCTCTTAAATTTTTTATTACTTCTTTACTAACGGCTGACGATTCATTTCTAATGTTTGATTAATCTTTTTTTACATTTGCATTCTTTCTTCTATCTTTGGATGTTTTTTTCTAATTTTTTTTTGTTTATTTAAGTTTGACATTCATTTTTGACATTTAACGCATTATTTCAAACATCTGACACTTATTGTCAAACGTTTGATGTTTCTTTTCTAACATTCGATTTTTTTTTACATATTTGCCTCTACGTTGGACGTTTCTTAAGCTTTATTTTTCATTTTCAACGTTTAACATTTCTCTTCTAACCTACGAAATTTCACTGTTAACGTAAGATATTTCTATTCTAACGTTCGGCATTTTTTTTGTTTCCCTTTCTACGTTTCTTAAGCTTGATGATTCTCTTCTAACGTTTGATGTTTTTCTTTTTAACGTTTGATGTTTCTTTTCTATTATTTGATGTTCCTTTTTTTAATTTTTTACATGTTTCCTAACATTTGATATTTCTTAACTCTTTTAAAAATCTTGTTCTAATCATTTATAATGTATGAGAGTCTGTTAAGATTTTTTTTAATTTCTAATAATAAGAAAATTATTAACAAGGAATATTTTAAGAAATATTTATAATATAATTTTTTTTAGAAACTGTATTCGTGAAAAATAAAGACTCTTTGAGTTCCTTTGAATGTTATTTTTTTACCCCAGAAGAATTATTTATTTAGCAAGGTACAGAAATATTTTCAATATTTCATGAGAGCATGAAAATAAATAAACTCCTTCAAAGAAAATATTGTAGATGGAAAAGTTATTTAATACCTGAAAAACCTTTTTTTCTCTCTTTTCACTGATACTTGAATTCAATATTTCTTTCTGAGGAAATTAATGTCAAATTTATTTCCGGAACCAGTGTGGTGTTTTGTGAGTACGATGCTCACCTTTCTACACAACGTCAGCTGTTCCATCGCGCACAAAGAGAACCAATAAAGATGGAATTTTTTTTATATTAACAATCGCACTAATTGAAGATGGAATATTTATAGAATTCTCTCATCTGCTTGCTTGTTTTCTCCATTATATTATTTAATCTGTCGTGACTCGTTGATAAGAAACATCTGCCTTTCTCAAATACTTCTTCAAGGCCCATGGTGTGCGCTTATTTTTCTTTCTTCATTTTTCCGTCAAATTTCCATTGGTATTTTCAATGGGAGAATAACTATAATAAAGTGAAATATATTTGCCCAAAAATTCTCTGCCACGAAGGCAATCAATATTGATTTTTTTGCCTATACCTCGTGCATGAGAAAAATGCATTTTTCAGCGATACATCATACATTTATAGCCCACAAAATGCTGCCGAGAGAAGCGGGAAAAATGAATGAGTTTATAATCCTCTGCGGATTTGACTGGGAAATGCGCTTTTTTTTTTCACATCGTGTCTTTTGGTGAAAGAGTGAGTAAATAATTTTAGCTTCATGGCCTTTTCACCAGAATCAACTGAGGTGTGCGCGTTTGTTTGAAAAAGTCACAAAAATGTACAATTTTGTGATATTAATTTCGTAGAATGCTCACTGAGGTCTTTGGATTATGATTTTTTCCATCCATTCAGTGATATGTCGTGAGGAATTTTATCAGGAATGAATGAAGGAAAAAATCAACAAAAATTTGATTAGCAAAAAAATTATCAATGAAATCGCAAAAGGGATTAACGCATCGCGGATAGATAGACGCCTTAAATTACTCATTTATTCTATTTTTATACGTTTGACAACTGCCCGGCTGACCATTTTCTTTTAATAATTACAATCATTCTTTTCGTCAGTATTAAATTTAAATTTGGTTTCTGTAATAATAATTGTTTAGTTAAAAAAGAAATGAGAAAAAATGCAAGTTTTGTAGGTATTTTGAACATTTTAATAATGAAGAAAGATCTTCAGCAAACTGTAGTCTAGCCGGGTAATTCTTTTCATCACGACTATTCGTTACACGTCGTGTAATAAAATAATTTTAGGACTTTCATTCGGTGTTAAACATCTCAAATAATTGAATTAATAATCAACTTTTAATAAAATGAATGTCAATAGGAATAGAAAGAATAGAATCTAGAATTAAAAATCATACATTTTTTGTACGCGTAGGTAATACTTTTTACGTAGAAACATCTGCCCACTGTGTTAGAAAACTATAGTCCAGCCGGGTGAACAATTTCTGGGCAATCTTTTAGTTATTAACGTGTTAAGTAATTAAATATATGCTTGAATAATATTTTGACAAATGAATGTCAATAAAATTGAAAAGAACATAATTTGAGATTAAAAGTCATGGAATTCTTTAAATATTTTGTTTAAAAATTTAAGGTAAGAAACTATTGAGTATTTAATAACAAGCGCAGCATATTTTTTATACAGATATCTGCCAACTGTGTTAGAAAACTATTACCCAGCCGGGTACAATTTCTCGACGCGACTTAATATTTATTACACGTCGTGTAAAAAAATATTTTCAGCGGATTCTTCTGGTCTTTAACGTGTTAAAAAGTTAAAAGTCATAAATTTTTGGTGCTTAATCGACCTTTTTTGCAAATAAGTTTTAATTTAAATATTTTCTCTACATACAGAAGGATTATTTTCAAATCTTTCAAATAAAAGCCGAAAGGTTAAGCCTTTTGGCTGAGCTAAAGTTTGAGCATTTACCGAATTTTTACAATCAAACCATCGTAATTTTTCTTCAGTTACAACGTACATAATTTTCCCCAACCCAAAATCACAAAAAAATAAATTCTTTTCACTCACATGAAAGCCAATGTGAGATTAATGAGTGTGATTAGTGTACAACACACGAAATGTAATTTTATTGTATAGCGCGCTTCTTTTTTTTTACCTACGACGAGCAATTTCGATCATTTTTGCTTCACAGAGAGGTCTCTCTTCTGCACAAAAATCCGCAAAAACAGCTTTCTCACCTGGCGCGCACAACTTTATGATTGATTTTGTGTGGAGCAAAAGAAGGTGAAGTGAAGAAAAAAATCTCACACACATCTAAAACAATCCCAGAAAACCAATTGACTTTCTCCTCCAAACACCCCGATAAGCTTCCAAAATAAATAAAATCATTCAATGCCTTATCAATGCTCCTTTTGACCGGACAATACTATGCGGCAGTGGCTATTTTTGGGTGGGAGTGTGTTGAGGGCAAAGAATGTTTAGAGTGTGGATTGAATGTGTGACACAATGGAAAAAAAGTGTCAATTGGTTAATTGCTATAAATTGGTATCAATGGGAGATGTTTAGTTAAATTTGCATTTAAGAATAAACTATGAGCTGAATTCCTAAATTAATTGACAAGTATATTTTTAATTTGAAAAATAGTTGAATTTTTTCCCCTCAAACTTGATCTATATTTTGTTATTTGGAATACAAAAATGTCGGTGAAAGTGGTAAAGGCAGTAAATATGGTAAAAGAGCGAAAATTATATAAGTAGGTATTGTAGAGTTTTGTTGATATATTTAAACAAAAATAAATAAATAAAATTGAATAAAAAAACAAAATATTTATGATTTCTTTTTAAATATTTATTTTACTAAAAAGCCCTTTAGTGGTAAAAAATTAGACATTTTTAACCAAATTGGTAAATGACATACAAGTCATAACTAACGAAAATTCTCTCAAAATAATTTTTTACATTTGCTGAATTTTCATAAATTAATTTTTTTTTAAAAAAAATAATAAAAAAAATGTTATATTTTACCAGAAAGTTACCAATTAGTTATACATATACCAATATTACAGTATTTTTTCTTACAACAAAATTTTTTTAAATACAAAAAATATATTTTCAGTTTATAACCTTAAATTCAAATTAAACTTAAAAACAAATTTTATTATAATTTAATGTCTTTTAAGTATATTTTAAGTAATTTACAAAAGCTATTGGTAAATGCTGGTAATTCAATTTTTGTAATTTTTAGTCTAAAAAAGACTATGATAGTAAAAAAAAAAATTTTACCAAGTATACCAACCAAAAAAAAATCTGTCATCCATCTGTTAAAAAACATTTTTTTTATCAAATTAAATTTTATAATGAGATTATTGGTAACTAACCAAAAAATTACCAAATTTACCATTAAAAAAAATCTCACATTTCTCAATTTCCATTTAAGTAATTTTTATTTTTAATATACTGGTTATTAAAAAAACAAAAAAAAAAAACAAAGGATTTAGGTTATTGGTAATATTTACTCTACCTTTACCGCTTTTTACCAAGTTTTATAATTTTACCAATTTACCACATTTGCCAACATTTTTTTTTTCTAACTAAATTAATTTTCTTTTATCATCAGAATTAATTTTCCAATCAGAAAATTCCAAAACTGCCTATTTTTGGGTCCTGCCGAGCATTTTCTCAGTCTCCTATCTAATATCCTTCCGTGACGTAAATCACATTATTTGCGTGATTTGCGTATTTAATTACAAATTAGGAAACATCCAAAATAGATTCTTTAAGGCCATAGGGCATCCGAAACCCATTCCCTTTGGTAAAAATTGGTAAAAAAAGGAATTTTTTTCCCTGGAAAATGCATTAAAATTTTCCTGGAAAAGGCTGCACAAGTACGTGGAAGGAGGCATTTCGCCGGGGATTTTTGTGGTGTCAGTGTGATGCTCCTGGCAAATTATTGATCCGTCTCACTTGCTCCCCGGCATTTTCTCTTCTCAACCCACCCCCTTCACTCCCTGCCCAAACGTCCCACCCCAAAGCCCCATCAATCCATTCCCGGCACTCTTGCAGCCATCCCTGGGGAATTTTATCACAGCCTCAACTCACCTTCTGATAGTTCCAAATCCAATTCAGCTAGTTTCTCACGGACTTCCTCCGGAAGTGTTGCAAAGTCCACGAAATCCGACATTTTGCTCCTCCTTCCTCGGTGCAGTCACAAAAAAATGAAAAGTTTCTTTCGCTGGTCGTCTTCTCCTTTTCAATTCACCTCAATTTCCTCTTGAGGAATCTCCTCACAACACTTCCTGATCACTTCCTGCACCCCAAAATGGGGTGATTTCACTCAATAAATGGGAATTTTCACGGAGATTTCTGCGTGTTTTGGTTGATTGGCGGAGACACAAAGTCACGAAGAAAAAAAAGGACAAACCCAGACACAATATTTCCTCAAATTCACGGAAAACCCGGAAAATCCATCACATCCTTCACCACAGAACACAACAGCCCTCCACTGGGAGCACTTTTACATCCATTTGGTGCGAATTTACTTCCTCAATGGGGGTGAAAATTGCCTTTTTTCCCCGACTTGTGCACAAGAACCGTCCATTGCACGCAAAGATCTCTTATTTGTAAATACGGCGCTCGCGGATGCAGTGAACGCGAAGGTAAAATGTCAAACTACGCGCAACGGGCCGTTATACAACGTTCGCCGAATAACGCGATGAATTAGCGATTTGTTTTAAATCTGCCACAATAACGGTCATAACGGTTATAAAGATGGCGCGGTACAGCAATTATGAGATTTTCTGCAAAATCTCGCGGGTAAAACAGAGATAAAACATTGGGGATGAAGTTTTGTCAATTTTTATGCAAAATTTAATAAGGTGAAACTTCTTGAAATTAATTCTGAACAAAATTGTGGGTAATTTGAAAATGGCGTCTTTGTACCGCGGAAGAAATAATTCGTTTTCTAGGATTTGTCTCTGAATTGAGAGGTTCTAGCTCAGTTCTAACCTAAAACAGCGATAAACTTACTTAGAACGTAAACAAAACGAAGATACAATTTAGAATTTGCTCAACTTGCTTCAAGTGAAACAAGAAATTCCTGCTTTGCTATCTTAAGCCATTCACGTTATTTGGGTCATACGTCGACCCAAACGACCTAATCGTGAATCGTTAAATTTCTCTGAATTTTAATGAATATAATAGTTTATCCAGGTTCGAAATGCATTAAATTCAAGCAAAATATGCCAAAGAAGATGTTCTGACTGAGAAGCGTCCTCTGAGAGTATCCATAGAATAAATATTCTGATAAAAACGATAAAAAATAACATGTTTCAATGTTTGTGTTTCAAGTGGACGCGAAAAGGTTAAAAAATCAAATCGAAATTGTAGAAAACAAAGGAAAGCTTTTACCATCAAACGAAAATAAGCAATAGAAATGGACACTGTGGCCACTTTCGGCGATTTGAAATTATAAATTAAGAGATATTTAATAAATCTATATAGTTTTTCTCGACGTTTGCATCAATATTTTAAAATCCGAGTTTTTCATCGTTAGTGCAAACTCCTTATCCGAATAAACTCAACGTCTTACCAGAGCTTTCAGCCCCGCTCGGAGCCTTCTTCAGTGGCTAGCAAGAAAAAAAAATTTAAAATAATAATATATTTAATAAACTACTTTTTTCAATTTATATACTATTATTAAAAATACAGTATTTCCTCCCATAAATAGGCTTTTAAAAAGCAAAAATATATATTTTTTCCTCAAGAAACAAAATCGGGTTACTTTTTGCGCACGTCGGGTATTGCTGTGACGTTTGTAACTCGGGATCAAAACAAGAGAAAAGAAAAATTTTCTTCAAAAATCTTTTTGTGATAAATAAAAGTTATTTTTGCGTATTTTAGCGTCTTGAAAGAGAACTAAAATGTACGTGAAAGTGATTCCCATTGTTGTTGCAATAGTTTTCTTCACGGGAACTCAGGTAAATTCGATTTTTCTCGGGTTTTTCATTCCTCTTTTGGGGAATCGTCTACTGCATCGCATGTTTACGTATCTGTTGTGAAAATCCCATGTTGATGCGGAAACTGTTCAAGTAGTCAACGATTTATCTAAAATGTTTCTTTTTCTTCGCATTCGAAATGGGTGTTCCGCCCCCAAATAGGCACAGTACGAGGACAAAAGATGCAAATGCATCTGCCCTAGTGTCTCATCTGTGCTCAATAATACAGATGAGACAAATAGGATGCTGATAATTGACAATGTGCCCCCATCTAAATGGTAAGAGGGTGACTGTTGTTGTTCCGGGAGTTTTCCTGACCGGAAGTTTGGTTCTGTTTTTGCAGCAATTGCGACGGTGTCATCCTCCCACGTGTTGGGGATAAGATAAAGGGGAAGGAGCAGGAATTTTGTCCACGATGCGAATGCAAAAATGAAATTCGCAACACAACAATCATTAAAGTTGTCGTGATCATTGTGATCTGGATTATTTCTCTGCTTGCCTGCTACATGGCCTTTCTCTCGTGCTTGGATCCCCTTCTGAATAAGCGTGTCAAGGCTAACTACCAGGAGCACACTAATGAGGACGTAAGGAAGCTGGGAAAATTGACAATTTAATGAGATTTTTGAAAGATTTTCCTTCGACGAATGTTTTTTCAGGAAGAGACCAGTACGCCTTCCTCATCATCGCACCAGATGGGAGTTCGAAGCACAAATATGCTAAACAGAGTGGGGCATCAGCAGGACAAGTGGAAGCGCCAAGTGCGGGAGCAGAGGAGGAATATTTATGATCGTCACACAATGCTCAATTAGAGCTTATCTTCCTCCTCTTCCAACATTATTCCTCCCCAGTTAGGGAGCTCCAATGTACAGCTCATTGGAAAATTATCATTATATCCTCTCTCAAAATGAAATAACTTAATTAATTAAATTGTAAAAAACTGAATTATTCGTGATAATTAAACAAATTCCAATAAAATTAAATTTCTTTCAAATCGTCACGCGTCGTTAAAATTAGCGCCAAGATGAAGTTCCAACACTTTGAGGCAAGTGCTGATGAGGTCGACGCAATAGAAACGTCAAAACTTTGTGTGAAAGAATTTGCTGATTTTACAAAAGGATGAAAAATGTTGAAATTCGTGGATAATACCTTTGTCTGTCGTGTATGTTCTGGACGTGGGGAGCACGAGATATCTTTCCCAATCCCCTTTTACCTTCACGAGACCCCCAATGAAGTGAGATTGTGGCGCAAACCAATCCGGATACTCTTGGAGGAAATTCTCCATATTCCCGTAAGTTTTTAACAATAAAAAATTCTCTTTGCACCATTTTCTCACTCTTCCGGTGACCTTCCAGGTGCGGCCAGATGATGGACTTCCACAGAGAATGTGTACTGTTTGTATTTCCTACATGAAACACGCCATAACGTTCCGGAATCAGGCGCTTGCATGTCGCCTGAGGCTCCTACCGACAAAACTTCTCTGTCACAAAGTTGGAGCTGAAGTGGAGACAAAGGGAAGCTCCCTGGGCGTGGGATCCACAAGTCAACTGCCAATGAATCTGGAGGATCGCAATGATAATCGCAAGATGGGCAGCAATGTCAATAAACTCCAGAACAAAGTTAAATTCCAAGATACCTCCATCATTCCGGACATTACGCACGTCGGCGGGAATTCCCGCGGGTTCTTTAGCTACCAACAGAAGGCCTTTGTGGAGGATGATGTGACGGAAATGCCCTTCTTCGATGGGGAGAATTTCACTGCAAATCCTCCGGAAAAGTTGAGTGAGCGCAAATGCCGCTACTGCCGGATGCGCTTTATGTTTGAGGAGACTTACGATGAGCACACATCAGTGTGTATTCACAGGAGATTCGCAATCTTCATCAATCAATGCAATCAGGTGTATGAGATGAAGATTGAGGGAACAATAACGCCGCATGAATTCATCCGGAGGATGGTGTTTTTGTTGCAAACCAATCAGGATATTCTCGATAGGCTTCAGGCTTGTGAGAAGAAGATAACCCAGAGGGATGAAAGGTTGGAGGGTCTCAATAACGAAGGGGTTCAATCACCTGAGGAACGACAGTCTCCCGATGAGCTACAATCCCCAGATGACCGTCAATCGCCCGAAGAGCTACAATCCCCGGATGAATGTCAATCCCCGAATGAACTTCAATTTTCCGAAGAAGAATTTCTCGTAAATGACATTGAAGATGACCAGAGGAGCCCATCTGTTGAGATTCTGGAAGAAATAATTGTAAATCTTGAGGAGAAGAGCAGTACAGGCACAGAGAGCCCTGAGAGTAGCCCAGAGCCCCCCGATGAACCCATTGAACTAAAGAAAGTAATCTGCTCAACATGTGGAAGTGGCTTCCTCACCATCTCCCACTTGGATATCCACAGAATCCACTGTTCAAAGTAAAGAAGAAAAAAAAAAGACAGAAAGATCTCATCCAGGCAGCTGAAGAGCTTAACAAAGTGACTCAGGAATAGAGATTAACCGCAGAAAAGGTAAAAGAAAATCACTTTTTATTTATTCTTGCTACAAAGTACAGTGGTGGAAAGAAAAATAGGTCCAAAAAAATCTTAATGTTGCTGGGGAATCCAAAAAGTATCCTATTATCTTAATTTTTTATTTAAAAATTTCCACATTAATACATTTTATTCCTTCCATTGAATATTTAGAAAACAAACATTTAAATTCGATTTAATTTAATTGAATTTTTCACTAATTTTGGTTTTTGTAACTCATAGAACTTCTTGCAGAAGAAAGGAGTCTATTCACTTTAATTCTTGTCATTGATGTCATCTAGATTAAAATATTTTTGTAGTTTTCTATTAAAAATCGTTAAAAAACCTATTGGAATTAGTTTTTCAGAAAAGATTTGCTAAAAAAGCAAAAACAATCCTCCTTTTGATTCTAATCTATATAATAAAGAAAGGTCTGTTTGTTGGTAATCTTCCGTCGTGTTCGGCTATACAAATCTACACCGTTTGACCGATCGCGATGAAATTTGGCACAGAGGCTCCTTATATCAGGCGGTTTCGAGTGGCCGTATCCATTTTCCCCCCAAAGCCCCCCTTCAGGTAGCCCCCATATAACTCTCATGCAGTTTTTGCGAATTTTTGAATTTGGCGCCGGAAATGTTGTATGAAAATGATTTCTTCTCTTTGCAAATTTTTCTTTGGGATTGATAGGTGTGCCCAATCATACTTATAAATCATCACAATTTTTTCTCTCTAAAATTTGCGCGAAGCGCAAAACCCCCCGCGAAGCGGGGCGAGGAAAATTGGAGCGAAGCGACAATTTACCTCGTTTACTTATATTTAAACGTACAGCATATGAAGCATATGCTCTGTGCTTAAAATGATCTTACTTAATCATTTATTCGTGTGTACAAAATGGCGTCAAATTTTTAGTTTTGCTTTATTTTTTTGGCCAACAAGCTATGAGCTTCCTGAATTTTACTTAACACTTGGAGGACCCAACATTTGGCACAACGCGGAGGATCAAATTGGTAATAAGTACCAGTTGATAAAATATGCTCAGTAATTAATTATTAATCAATTTATTGAACAAGGATCGAAAGTTTCACTAATTCTCAATCTCCTTCAAGCATTCCTACACCTAATTACTAAATATTTAATTGAGAAAATCGTCACTGAAAAAAAATTGCGTAGAATCGATGCAAAATTGCCAATTCAAACGACTTTTTTATCTGCATTTTTGCATAATTTATTATTGCGCCTAAATCATCACTAACTTTGATTCTTCAAGTAACTTTTTAGTCATTTCCGGCAATAAAATTAGTCCAAATTAATGATTTTCACCGAGGAAAAGTGAACAAGAGATCTTGATTTGGGGAAATATGGGGAAACATAACCTCAAAACAATGGCTAAAATGTATGGGATTTTGACTGGTAGTTATTACCAATTTGATCCTCCGCGTTGGATTCTGACTTTGACCTCAATTATCTTCCAAAGAAAAGACTTTTATCGAGATTTTCTTTCTGCTATCATAAAGTAATTAAAATTCCCTACACATAGATGCTAAATTCATCGAGATAGGTCCAATATATTTTATTCTGTGATGATTTTAAGGTTCAAATTGGTATCAAGTACCAGTAAAGTCCTCCGAGTGTTAAAAATGAGATAGGCTTTTTTTATTCGGAGTTTCTAATTTATTTTTGGAGTTTTTATGGAAAAATTGTGTTGTAGGAAAACTCTCACATATTTTGATCTCAAAGCAATTGAAAAAAAGTTAAATTAATTAAAAATCATTCACCTTATAAGCCTTGACCTGAAAGGTTTAAATACGTAAAGCATATGCTTCAGTGCTCTGATACGGTGTTTGAGACAATTGAACGACGACTGCAGTATATGCTTTACGAATTTTATAATTATTTGTCGGTTTAGGTGGATGTTGGAATGACGTCCGGTCCAGAAAAAGAATAAAAGAAAAAGAAAATAATTATTTCTAACGATTTTTTTAAAACTATTTTCTCAGATATTTATTAAAATCACAATTAATTCCATTAAATCTTTTGTCTTTCGCGTATTTTAAGAATAAAATCATGGCACGAACAAAGGTGGATAATCTCCTTTATTCCCTTTATTGCTTCTTAGTGAGCCTTTAATTTTTTTTTCCACCACATGTAGTAAAACAAATTGAATTAATTTTATTTATTTTATTAATTTCTTTTAAATTATTTTATTGTTTTTGTACTTTTATTTGTAGTTCTTTGACGAACACCTGTATTTTACATTTCAACTATTTACAACAGAGCTTTCAGCTGTTTTTTTGTGAATTAATTTTATGTTTTTTTATGAGAAAGTTAATTTAAAACTAACATAAATTGTGTGTTATGAATTTAAAACAAACAAAAAATGTCTCAAAAGACACGACTGAATTTCTTTCTAGAAAGCTAAAGTTTTTCTTACTTAATTTAATGTTTTTTATTTACTTAAAATGAGTTGGAAAATGACAAGAATTTATCTACAAATGAGAGATAAATTTATTAATTCCACTACTGATGAATTCTTCAAGAGAAAAGGGCAGAAATATGTTTTTAAGTATTTTTTTTTAATGTGAGAAAGAAAAAATATGAAAACTTATTGTGATTTTTTTATATAGAAAAGGAAGAGTTTTTAGATAAAAAAAAACTATGGTGTTCAAATACAAAACTTAATGATAAATTAAAATTAATTTAGATAAATAAGAATGTACTGTCTAAAGAAAAAGAAATAGCCCAACGTTGAAAATTTTTGTGATTTATTGAGAAGTAAAATAAAGTAAGAATAAAAGAAAAACGAAAAGAAATCTTTTAATATTATTGCCTCCCCCTGAAAGTGATAAAAGTAATTATTGCGTATCAGTGAGGGGCATGGGGGTGGGGCTGAAATTTTGGCAAAAGAAATTGGAAAAGTTTTTCTTATAAATCTCAAATATATAATCAAAGTCCAAATCTAGCCGGAAATTCAATGTTTGTGTGTGTTTGTGTGTTTATTTGCAGGTATACCGGAAGCTGCACGATGTGGAGGGAAAAACAACGAAAGTTTCCACCTTAATAAGGTAAGAAAAGATTTATCAATCTCAATCTTGGCTGTTATACATTAAAGATTCTCCGGAATTTTTTTTTTCTAAAGTATCACGCAGAAGAAATTTCTTTTTCATGTCGCGAAGTTTGACTCGTGAAAGTGATTGATTTGCCTGCGAGGAGGATATTTTTATCGTCCTTTTCTACACCCAACTGTTGCACTTTAACGCGCTCAGTAATTTGCTTTGAAAAAGCTTTGAGAATTAATTTTTTAAAGAATAATTTTTCAAAGAGAAAAATCTGAAAGGAAAAATTTGAAATTTAATTGCTTCTTCATGGGATGATTAGCTGAATCAACAAATTGTATTTATTTTCAAATTGAATTGCCCACGGACACACAACGAAGCATAAAGGTCAGAAGGTTTCTCTTCTTTCTTAGACTTCCCTTTTACGAGATCTTTCAATTTTTGCGGAAAGAAAAGCTCTTAGAAAAGGAAACATTTTTGCTTTATTTATTCCTATTCGTACACATGGAAAATTGTCAAATGAAGAGGCACAGATACAGAGACACCGCACCAACATCAATCGGATGCCAAAAATCCCTCCTCCTCAAAAGGCATTCACGGGGAATTTTTTTTTCGTGTAACCGGAAAACATTTCACGTCCAAGGGTAGGAGGGTGTACGAAAATAAACAGAATGTGATGGGGAGTGGGTAAAAAATCGCAATTTTAGTGAAAGTTTGAGTTGCAAAGATGTTAGATTAGGGATTTAAGACGTCTAAATAGTCTAAACATTTAAAAGAAAATAGAAAGTTCAAGTTGTGCTTTGGAGGTGAAAAGAAATTATTTTCAAGCTTAAATATGCTTTAAAAGTCATAAAAAGTTGTAAAAAAAAACGTCTAGGTTAGAAAGAATAATTTTAAACATTAAAAAAATGTCAGATTTTAAAGAAACATCAAATGTTTCAAAAAGAAACTTCAAACGTTCGAAAAGGAAAATCAAACGATTGCTTTAAAAAAAAATTCTTAGAAAGTAATAGTTAAACGTTAAGATAAACCAGAAAAAGAAAACGTTTGAATAAATGTCAAATCGCTAAGAAACGTCAAATTTTACGTTAACTGTTAGAAAAGAAACGTCAGAAACTAAATGTAAAAGTTTCAAAAAATTGTAAGCGTGTTTAAAAAAAAAAGCCATCGCAGGCGAAAACGTCAAAACATCAGAAAAAATCGCCATATGTTGGAAAGGAACCGTCAAAGTTAAATAAAAATTTGAATGGTAAGAAAAGAAACGTCAAATTTAAAAAAGAACGTTAAATACTGGAGAAGACATTAAACTTTTAAAATGAAGTTTCAAGCGTCAGAAAAAAAACTAGACGTTAAAAACGAACGCTAAATGTCATAAAAGAAACGTCATTAGTTAGAAGGACAATTTCTAACGCAAGAAAAAAGCTTTAGACGTTAAAACAATGATCAATTGTTAGAAAATAAAAATTGAACTTTGAAAAAAACACGTTCAGAGTTCAAAAGGAAATGTCGAACGTATGAAGAAAACGTCAAATATTTTTAAAAAATGTGTCAAACGTTAGAAAATAGTTTGAAAAAAAAATAAAGTCAGGTGTTAATCATTAATCTATTTTTGCGAAAAGCCTTCAACTCTGGGGGAAATCAATGTGAAAGTGGAAAAAGGGCCATGTCAAGTGTCGCTGGGGAAAGTCGCGTATGGGGTTGTGTCGTATTAAAAATTGATGATGTGGAAAATCGTTAAATGCAATTCGCGTCTCGCACATTTTCACGTTTTTTTCTCTCTCTCCACGTCGTGTTTCTTCTCCCCGTGTAAATGCCATACCTTTTCCCATTGCCTATGACACATACAGCACAGAAAGGAAAGAAAAAATGCGAAAAAAGGTAATGGAAGTGAAAGAAAATTCAAATTGACAGCATTTTGCTAAATGGTGTGAAAAATGATTCAAGGAAAATTTTCTCTGTGTTGACCATCAAAGAGAAGAAGAGCTTTTTAGGTATAAAAAGGGTTTTTGATGGTACAATGTGAATGCGAAAGTGGATGAGCTTTCACACCACCTACCCTACACCCCTCATAGCTCAGCTAAAACTTACACTTTTAACTCTCTGAACGTGGTTGGACACATCGCAAATGGGTCTTTATTGTTGTGCGAGGAAATGGATTTTCCGAGGAAGCGATCGTACCCCTTTGGACGCTTTTCTGACCATTTTCCACACACAGAGAGCATGAACTTCCTCTCATAAATCATTACGGGCAAAAAGCATGTTTCCAACACCCTCTAGAAATTTCCTCCTTCTGACCCATATTTTCCCCAATATATCCGTTGTATTCTTTAGAATTAATTTACATATTATGTAGTTAAAATATATGCCATTTTAGCTGTGATTCTTTAAATTTTATGCTGATAACACTGATTAATTGGTCTTAAGAATGAATCAATGCTTAAATTGCTGGACGCTTCTCAGAAACTTCAAAGTACAAATGGAAAGCGATAAAAAGAACGAATTGTAATTAAAATGCAACAAAACTGCACAAATCGCAGCAAAATTACAGAAAATGCGAGAAAATTGCAAAGATCGCGAGAAAATTGCATAAATCGCGATAAAAATTGCAGAAATTGCGCTAATTTCTAGAGGTCTAAAATATATGTTGCCAATGCAAAAAAAACAAAATAACGAATGTAAAAAATTCACAATTAGGTGATTAAAAAATGTGTAATCGATGTAAAAAATCGTGAAAATTGTGTAAAATGTAATAAAACGCATAATTTCTTATTAAATATTAAAAACCTTAGTCCTAATTAACAGATTTTTTTGTACATCATACAGCTATGCCGAAGGGAAAATTCTGTGTCAGGTGGCAGGAAAAGTAGATCAGTTTACTGAATAATATATGTTGGAGGTATGTGCTGCTGTTCATTTGCAATAAAACGCGCAACTAATCGGACTCTATATGAGAGGGTACTAAAATAATCAGTCAACGTTTTATCATGAACCTGCTGTTTCATATTGCTTTGAATACAGCCTAATGGTGAGGAAGTTAATTAGTGCGCTATAGGCTTGTTGTATGATGGGGCTTTTAGGATGGACTTTGTGTGGCATTGAGGGAATCTATGAATTAGCATGTGAATTATGTATTGATTTGGTATGAATTTAGCTGTAAGAGGAATTCTCTCGAATTCAAATAGACCCTTTCCTTCAAGAGTCGCGTGTGTGGAATTTCGTACATAGAGACTATGATGGAAAACAAAACGCGCGTTCCTCTCGAGACAGTGAGGAGGGGAAGGGAGGTGGCGTAGAGCAATAATTCTTGCGATTTCAACCGCCTGTGGCTTCTGCAACATACATATGCCAGGGGTGGCGGCTACCCCGTGGCCTTTGGCCGCATAACTCGCTGTAAGTCGAAGCGAAAGCGGGAAAATTACTCAATTTCACTCCCACCTGGCATTCTCACCCCCCCATGCGGCGGAGCTTTGCTCTCCCAGTGAGTTTTCACGGTTCAACATGAGTTTTCCCTTTCGTCCTACCCGGACACTCTCGCGGAGAAATTTTTGTGCTCTCTCGCATTTTGTTCTCTCGGTGTTACACTTGTGTGAAAAAAACTAAGACGATATTAAGTAAATTTATAAAACTTACTAGCACTTGAAAGCTTCATAATAAAAGGTACCTACCTCAAAAAACTTTTGAGTTAAAGAATTAGTTTGAAATTCTATACTGTAGGCAAGTAGTCTGCAATCTACGGGATCTACGGGATTTCTGGAAAACTTTTATATCTTTAAAAAAAATTAAAAATCAATTTAAAAGATCGACTTAAGAGTAGATAGAAAGTCAGAGACGATCATACCAAAGTTGCCGCATTAAGCATCCTTAGGCAATAAAATGAAATTCTTGCATTTGACGCTTTTTATAAAATGTTTGACATTTCTTGTCTACCGTCTGACATTTATTTTAATGTTTAACATTTCTTTTATAACGTTTGGTATCTCTTAATAAACTATTGTTTGACGTTTCATATTTCTTTACAAAAAATTGACATTTTCCGTCTAACGCTTGGCGTTTATTCTAACGATTCTAACACTTTACGATACTTTGTTCATTTCCGAAAATTTGACGTTTACTTTGCGTTTGACATTTTCTGTGACATTCATGGCATACTATGAAATAGTGTAATCAGTTTAGAAAGAAAGTGTCACTTAAATGTGTTTAGTAGTGACGTTTTGAGTCTAATTGTTATATCTCGGTTCTATAAAATTACAAAAATAGATACAAATTTTGTTCCAAAAAGACACTGTAAGATTTTGTTTAAAAATAATTTTTAACGCGGTTTTTTTTATGTTTCATGAAATGAAAGGGAAGAAAATCACAATTATGACGCATTGTTTGAATTTTTTAGCAAATCCTTTCCGATTCTTCTAGTTCTGGTTCCAGGAGCTGTATTCTCTAAGAGTGAAAAACTCTCGTGATAACTCCCGAAGGCTTTTTGTAGGGAAAAAGTGAGGAAAACTTAACTTGAGCTTGATCCTCTAAGAAAAATAATGCATGGTTTTCACGTTTCTTTTAAAGCGCTAAAGCCTTTAGGAGTTTTTCACGGGAGTTTATCACTCTTAGAGGATTGATGCCCAGTATTGAAAAAAAGGGAAGTCTCTGTGACCGTTTTATTTTCATTTTTATTGCACTACAATATTACGCGTATCCTGATTGTTTCCTCGAATTAGAGGTTTTCTAAAACAAAAGCGAGTAACATCCTTTATTAATATATTCATGGCTTTAAAAAAAATGTATTTTGAGTTTTAGAAAAGTTCTTTGCATTTTTTTTTAATTAGTTAACTTGATAAAAAAAACATTTAAAAATTTTTTTAGAATCTTGCGAACTACTTGATCCTATTTTTATCAATCTCACTGTACCTAAAAAAATATATCCTGAGAGAGACACTGCTGAGAGCATTTCCTTGAGCGCAGGATTCACTCGTAGACTGTGTTGGGAATTTTGCTAAAGCTCCGGCAGTCTCTTGCCATTCGTCTAGTGATTCGGTTCACTCGCTACAAGTGGAGTATTCTGGCGCGCAACGCAAGGATTCTTTTTTTTTTCAGTCTCTTGTGGTGCTTGCCAAACATTTTACTCATTGCACTTTACTTTATCTATACCCATTTATCGCATAAGTGCGGTCACGGAAAGTTTCGAGATAATCTCTTTCAACTCACAAAAGGTGTTACATCGCTAAAAGGGAATTTTATTCAGGTGAGTTTAGTCGGGGATTTTGTGGGGGGGTCTTGTAATGAGATTTACCCACCTGGAAGTCATCATCAGTTGCCTTTTCCTTATGTGCGGTTTACATCCAACCCAAATGTCTCAGAGTCTGCCCCATCTGTGACCCTATGAGGAAGGTGAAAAATTTATGAACGTGCCACAAGTGTTTGCCATTGTCTCTACATCCGTATTGGTTTGTTTTCTATATATAAATGCCTTGAAACGTGATAATGGGATAGAAAGTCATCCAAAATGTTTTCTCTCGCCCACACTTTGTGATTCCTCCTCTTAATGATTTTGCCTTCCTCATTTATCCCCCTTTTTTGCTGCTTCAAATGGATAATTTTTTACATAAAACACAAAATTAAATTCTACACAAAAGTCCTGAAAAATTTACCTTAATTCCTCGTGTGCATAATAAAATCCTCTCAGTAGACAATTACAGCTCAATTAAACTCATGTTGTACTACACTTGTTGATTCACCCTAATCGTGTGTTGTGCAATATGTTGCCATGTAAAGCTCTCCCAGAACATTTTTCCATAAACTAAATGAAATTATCTACATACACATATCTCTGTACATAGCAGAGAGGTAGCAAGGGGTTTTTTTTGAGTTTCCATGCATATAAAATTAAATTACAAACTCCCTCCACTTTTTTTTGGATGTAAATTCATTAAGTTTATTTCTTTTTATTACGAATAAATTTCGAGAATTTTAATTGGAATTTACCCTGAGCTTTTGTATGGAGATTTAATTTGATTAATAGAGCATCACAAACCCTATTCAATTAATACACAAAGCGTGTCCTCTTAATGATTCTCGTGATCTTTTAAAATGAGTAAAGAAAAAAAAGAACTATGAGTATTAAGTGATTCTCGAGAAACTTTTTTTGAAACTCGAGAAACAACCTCAATTGATGAAAAATCCTCTACAGGGTATTAAAATTCAACAGTGAGATGAATACCAATAAAACTTTGAAAGTTCTTTATTCATTAATTTGCAGAGAAATTGAAGTGTAGTTCTTCATGAGAAAAAAAGAAGTTTTAGCAAGTTTCTTGACAAGCTTTTTTTGCGCTTTCTTGATAAATTTATTTAAAGAGAAAACCTTTCTTTGAAAAGTTTAAAGACAAATTCTTATTGAAACACAGAAAAGTTATAAAGTAAAGGATTTGTTTTAATTACGCAAATTATAAACCCTAAACTGAGCATAAAATAAAAAGAATTCTCTATATTATTCACTTAATGAATAAATTACAGTGATGTTTCGCAGTACAATGAGCTACAATTTGAAATTTCAATTTTCTTTTAGGGCTTCCGTGGCGCTTGATTCATCAGAGGCTCTTTTAACGACACTAATATTTATTAATTTTTAACTTTTCCTGTTTTGGAATAAAATTGAAAAGTTTAAAGAAAGTAAAAGTCTAGCGTTAGAAAGAAAGGTCAAACATTAGAAAAGAATGTTAAAGGTTACAAAACAAACGTCAACATTAGAAAAAAATGTAATTTTAAATTTTTGAAAGAAGCTTCAATCATTAAAAAAGTATCGTTAAAGAGTGGAACAAATACATATGTGAAACGTTAGAAAGTAACGTCAAACGTTTAAAAAGAAACGTCAAACTTTAGAATGTCACAAATTGTCAAAAGCTGGTAATTATAATGCTCTAGCCGTTCATATGGTTTAGTAATATCAAATATTCATTAACTTTGAATACTTTCAGTTTAATCCAATTTTTAGTAATCCTTAAAATTGAAAAGTTCCTTAATCATCCCATAATAGAATTCCAGCTAAAACCCGTTGCATTTTTTGAGTTTTAATTAAAGCTCAAAAATAATTTATTACTGAGAAACATTCTCTTTTGAGGAATTTGCTCCATATTCAGTACATTTTTCAGTTCTTTTACACACCAAAAAAAATTATTGCAAAGTAAATATTTTCCACGACCCAAAAAGGATTTCTTCCTGGAATTTTATATAAAACTTTTGATTTAATCCATGAAAACGCTGAAAGTCACGATTTAATCTTGATTTAATATTTTTGCATGCATTTTTTTCATTCTCCACACGGAGTTTCAAAAAGCTTTTTCCGGATTTAAATATGTTTATTCACAAAGCTTTTCACAAATTTATCTTTTTGGAGTGTGTGGGCTTTGCAGGGAAAGTTCATTTTATTGCACTTAGGTCGGATTTATTATTTAAATTGTTGTGGAAGGGATGAAGGAAAATTTTTAATTGGTATCCTTTACAATTCATTTTTCCTACCTATGTAAAGATATCGTTCATTGATTGTGGTTTGAAATAAAATAAAATACGTGTATTGTGGTGAAAAAAATGTAGCGTGGAAAATATGGGAGTTTTCTGGAAAAGCTTTTTCTCATTTTAATTATCCATTTATTTGTGTTGAGTGAATTTTCCTGTAAAAAACATTCTCTCAGATATTTCAATTGAAACTCGTGTTAAAATTAAACATTTTGCTGAAAGTTTCTGTTTATTTGTGTATATCATTGTACATAATAAAATATTAATTTGTACTTTATATGAAAAATTTTCTGGTTTTTCATGTTAATTCTTTTGAATTTGATACTCTTTAATCATTTTTTTTTTATTTCGCATGAAAATGATTTTTCGGTACCTATTCAATACAAAACCAATATTAATTTCAAATTATATTTCAATTTAAATATCCACTCACATATTAATTAAAAGGAAGTTAGTTACATTAAAAAAAATTGTGAAGCTTAATGAGATTACGTCACAATTTTGTTTTTACTTTATTTCAAATGCATGATGCATTTGCGCTAATGTTTCGTTGGTGATTTTTGACATGAGAGCTTTTGCTTCATTAATTGAAACTGCCAAAAAATGCAACAATGACGTCATTGTTTGCATTTTTAGACAAAGCTTTACCTTTGATAGTTTTTGACAACTGATCTGTGAATGAAAATGGGAAGGCTCATTGGCAATTAAATTTTTTCTGTTACGCGTATTTCGATTATTTCTTCAAATAAAGAGTTTTCCCAGTCAAAAAACGAATAAACTCCTTTTCAAATAAAATTTATAAATTTTGTGCTTCGTTTTGTAAAAGTTAATTAATTTATTTTCCATTTTGCTATGATTTAAAGTTGCAACATTTTCTACCTTGAACATTTTCACCTTTCTCCGCGTAAATGAAAGGTAATGAGGTGAGTTTTCCAAATTTTTAACACCTCACTGAATATTTCAAAACATTTTGTAATTAAATATTCACTCTATGAGGGGTAAAAACTTTTAATTATTCACATTATAATATTTCTATTCTATATACCTAGCCTGACCATGTTTTACTGGAAAGCCATTCACATGGCATTGACCCTGGTGCGGGAGAGTTTTCACAAGAGAAATTCATTTTATATAGATCCCTGGCAGTTAAGAATATTTTTTCTTCTTCACTGTCCATGTTCCTTTTTGCCTGAGAAAAAAATCCCCCCAAAACAGCTCCCTATTTGTGCGTGAAATGTGGTTTGACGTGCTTGGTGGGGGAATGGGGTTGAAAAGAAAAAATTCTCAGTGATACAAAATGTTCTTTCAAAATTTTTGGGTGGAGTGGGGAGGGATGTGTGGGCGATGAAGGAGTTTCTATAACCAGAAAACCCGGGGAAATAAATAAAAATTCAACCCGGAAAAATCTATTCATATCCCATTGAAATATATAGAATTTCTTTCACATTTCTCCTCTCTCCTTTCACCGGTGTGTAACTTCCATTGCAATATAAGATGCAATGGGAAATTTTCCCGGGAAGAGTTTGCTTGTGGTTGGCTTTTTCTCCGTATGGCCATGGCCCAAAAAATAAGGTATGGGGTGTATTCGTGTGAAATATTGCCATTTTACTGCATACGCGATTACCATTTCCGGGCACGTTTTGAATTATCCACTGAGGTTGAATGCGATGCCATTTCATTTCATTGCCACGGAGGATTCAACGGAGGATTAGGGATACCTGACACGCGTCACGATTGTTTCTGCTGAAAAGAGATTTTCTGCGCTTCTCTCTGTAAATATACCTACTTATGTACATACGTGGATATGAGTTGAATTGTTTTTATTTGGATATAACATACAATAAAATGATAAATATCCCACATTTCGCAATCTTTGCTCTGGGTTTTGGATCTTTCAGCTTCGAATGTTTCTTGAATTTTTTTCTCTTTCTTTTTCAATGAAGTGAGATGTTAAAGATACAGATAATCCTTTGAATTAAGGTTAAAATGACTTTTTAATTTTATTTTTGTTGGTTTGTTCAATGTTCCATTGAAAAGTCCGAATATGGGGTGAATTGGTTCGGAAAACACTACCCATAAAAAGTTCCCGAGTGACTGAAAATTGTGGATTTTTAAGCATAATTCAAGTGACTCCTACTCACAATCAGACAATAGTTAACTGTCCTACTCAGACTGTGGTATATTTTTTACCTTTCCAAATCTAGCTGATTTTTGAAAATCGGTCAAACCATTAACTTGCTCTACGAAGAAGCTTTTCGCGGTTTTCACTTGGAGGACACGAAATTCTAACCTCAAACTTCGATCTTAATTTTCTATTATAAAGAAAACGTTTTTCCAGATTTTCTTTTAAAGAACTTCTAGTATTTGAAGTCGCCTATACATAAATGTTTAATTGATCAAGATAAGTTGGATAGATTTGTGGCGCCCTGAATAGGGGGACGCCACAGGGCTTTGGTCAACTCCTCTAGTAACCTCATCCCTCTGGTCCTCAAACTAATCTACAGAGCACTTTGAGCTTGCAGCCATACCCGCACAAGGCTGAGCTCTGACTAACTCTCTCTTCTACACACATCAGCGCTCTTTGCCACTCTCTACACTCATCAGCACTCTTTGCTATTTTCTCAGTTAATTACTCTCTCAGTGCTCTCCTACATTCTCTTGTGGATTCTCATATTCTCTCGCCTTTTTGAGGGTTTGTAAACTAGAGGCAGAAGCCGTTGCCAAGGGTGGGCAGCCGTTACAGTTACCGCCAATCTAAGGGTACTCACTCTATGAGCAGGTTAATATTCGCTGGATAGTTAGTCAGGCACTACAGATTTTATTATTATTATTATTTATTCAATATTTAATTAGGTGCTTTTTTAAATATCGCACCGTACAATTTCAATTTACAATAAACAATTTAGAGTATTTTAATTCATTAATTTATGTTTATAATTTTGAATATTTGAAAAGCCCGTTCTCAAGGGCTATAATAATTGTAAATTTTTAGGTATTTTATGAGTCAGAGATTTCAATGTCAGGGGGCTCAGGATCGGAATCAATGGAAAAATCGGATGATGGAGGGGAAGGGTTGAAAGGAACTTTGGGAGAGGAATTAGGATCAGGATTATGGGAGCTCCCGGGAAGCCCCTGTGGTTGTGAAATGTCTAGCATTTCCTGGCATTTATCATTATTTTGATCTGGTTGTGTTCGAGTCTGTTTAATATTATTTGAAACTTTAAGTGGTGATTGTGAAATTTTAATTTGTGTCGTTTGAGTATTACTTGTCTTTTCAAAGGATTCAATTTGAATTGCTCGCTTAAAAGCTTTGATAGTAAGAGGTTTTCTTGCTTTGCCTATTCTAGATAAGCCTTGAGAACGGTTTACAGGAATTGATTCACTGATTGAAGTTTTCTCTTGTCTGGTAGAATTGATATTTTTGGATGAAGACGCAATTTGGGAATAAGTTGAAGTACTTGAAGAATTTACCTCGGATGACAAAGTTTTTGTAGGAGCAGTGGACCGTCTCTTCCTCACTTCTTCTCTCGCCAATGTGTATGGTATTCTCAAAGTAACTCTCGCTGCGTTGATCTCATTTTCCTCGATGTACCGAGGACATTGTTTGCTGTAACTCGGATGAGGTCCGTTGCAATTGATGCATTTAGGAATGAAGCAAGGGTAGTTGAAATCATGGGGGGCTTGTCCGCACACTCCACATGTTGGTCTATTATTCCCAGACTTACATCTCTTCTTCGTATGTCCGAGCTTTTGACAAATGCTGCACCGAAATGGGGCCGGAATGAAGATCTCTGTAGATACTGTGAGATACCCAACATCAATTTCTTTGGGACAAACAGGAATGCTGAATGTTAGAATGTGTGTAGGGGTATCAACCCATTTGCCATTCTCTTTCCTCTTCAGGCGGTGTACAGCGGTCACTTTTTGGTCTTTGAGTTTCGAGAGAATCCGGCTTTCATCGACCTTCATTATCTCTTTACAGCGAATAATTGCTTGGCATTGGTTTAGAACACCGTTTTCCGAAATGGAAACTGGTTTCTTATCATCTCCTATGGTTTTTGTAGCTTGCAGGGCTTTGATTTGTTTGGCGTTACTGGTTTGAACCAGAATATCTCCACTTTGCAGTCGTATTGTCTTCTTGAATTTCTCTTTCGAGATCGCAAGAAGCCCCTCATGTACTTCAAACACATCCATGTTCTTTACGGCGTCTCCGCTGATAACAAAATATTTTTCGCTTTCAGACGAATGCGTGAAATAAGAGTGGCGAGAGGTTTTGAAATTCATTTGCACAGATTCAGCCAGGGTGGGCATCTCTCCACGATGAACCACGTTGTACATGTTGAATGGATCAGGAGGGCCGGGCCCCCCTGAAGATTCACTCATTTTTCACCTTCGAGCTTAAACTTTTCTTATATTGTCCTTTGCAAACTATATGAGTCTCAAATTAATCCAACTACTTATAAAAAAAAAAATTAACCACCAAATGAGATAACGTATGGGAGAATAAATTCACAAAAACGTCCGCTTCTGATGAATGCCAAACCCAAACTGACTACAGATTTTAATTGATGGCGGTTTAAAAAAAGTCAAATTGGCAGCAATTACCAGTTTTGTCCTCCAGTGTTAAGAAACATCTGGCTATCTAAAATCAAGCATTGTTTTTAACAAGAGAGATAAAAGAAAATTATTTTTCTTCAATTTTTATAAAATTTAATTCAAAATGATTTTTCATAAAAAACTTTTTCAGAATTAGTTTTATTAGAACTTTATTGTGGTTTATTTTAATCATCTTAAGTGAACCTTCGGCAAGGCTTTTGACGTTGAGGCTCTCATACAACATGAGGCACATTACATTCTCATACATCCATGCTTCTTACATATTTTCCCTTTATGATCTTTCCCTTCCGCTCTGAGTTATATTCCATTGGCTTTTTGGGGAATTTCATGTTCCTTTAAAATCTTTTCATATAAATTCCTCACGGAAATTACACAACGATATTAATCCCATGTAATGTGTTATGTGTATATGGTGGTAACTTTTATAACACAAAAATCAATATAAAGTACTATAAATTGAAGGTATAATATGCGGGAATACAGTTCTTGTAATATCTTGCTTTTTTTTTTGAATGGGAAAAAATTCGCCAGGACGTGCGGGTGGAGGGATGTAGTGAGTACAACACCGCCTAATGTCCTTTACTTCCCACTTTTTTTGCTTTTATAATACTTTCAGTGCGAAATAAAAACAACCCCCGTGTGCCCGATCGTATTGTTTAGCAACAATACGCGCGGGGGCGGTTGATTTTGAATAATTTACGCATAAACATTAATGATACATACATACAGTAATTATATTTATATTTACAACATGAATTCTTGGTGTCTCATTATTCGGCATTAGAGAAAATATTGTTTAGCTTCCTCACACTGAATTCCTTTCTCCTCACCGATTTTCTCATCCCTTTTGCTGAGGTTTTTTTTTGTTTCGTCGCAGGGACAAACTTATATGTTTATTTATTTTTTATTATACGCAATAAAACGCGCGCAATCAATGCCCACCAACACACACCTGGCTAATTTTCTTTGAAAAAAAAAAAAGAATTCAATATAATTCTTTTTATTACAATCAATAAGAATTAGAACATGGAATTCTGTGATTAGTCATATTTTCTTCCATTTTTTTTTTCTATTATTCATTCTTTGTAAAGAAATTCTTTGCGGGAATAATAAGAAATCAGCTACAACTTAATCAATATTTTTTTTTTGAAGTGTGGGGCTTTGTTGTTTTGGTTGAGTGTGAGAAAATTGTCGTTATGAAAAATGATCTGTGATACAATATTTTCCGCCGACGGCAGAGAGTTAATTTTGTAGCATAAAAAGTTTGCAAACTCCATTAACCCACTTTCACAGTGACTCCCCCGGTTTTTTTTGTCGTTCTCACTCACTTTCTTTCTATGCTTAAAGCTACAAAAAGCCATATGCCCACCATGCGAAGAAGCATAAAGGGCTGATAGCACGGGGTGATAGCAGCTACATAAATGCAATAAAGGGTACACACCGAGTTCTGCTCAATATAGTTATTAATTTTATTACAATTCCCAGTGGAATCAAACCATATTATTGCATTTTGTGCCGAGAGCGGAAAATGCGTGGGTGGTTCTTCCTTGTGGTGTGAGTCGTCTGTTGTAGGAGGAAAAATTGGAAAATAAACTCTTCAAGTACAACGATTGTATCGTGAAAGCGACGTTGTGGCAAACAATACCATGTTATTGTTATTTTTTGAATTGATTTTAAATTGTTCGTTTCAAATGCATTTTTCTTTCATTTCCACAGCTATAATGTATGAGTAGTTAATCCTATATCTATTTTAAATGCTTCATCTTTCTACTGAGCTGTATTGAAGATTGTCAAGTTTAAAATCGTTCGCAAGTCAATTTTTAGGCAAAATCTCTCAAATAATTATTGCTCAAGATTTTTTGAAATTTATTTTCTATTCGACTTTTCTGAAAATAAAATTTTTAAAGCTATTTTATGCTTAAAGTCAACAAAGAAAATTTTCAATGTATTACATAATATCAAATGGACAAATACGTGTTAACCCTTTTGCGTTCTTTGGGTCATACGTACACCCAAACGTGAAACGGTCTATTTTCTCAACTTTTTAAGAATTTAAAGATTTTACTAAATCACAAATGCATTAAATTCACACAAAAGAAAGGATTAAAATTGTTTAATGAATTTTAAGAGCTAAAAATTGGAATCTGGATTTGCTTATTGTATTTAAAACAATCGGAAATTTTTTTGACATTTAACGAACAAAAAATTAGTAGGTACCTACTTAAAAGTTTTTATTAATATTCAAAACTGTGGTATAGTGTTTGAATGATTTGCTAAAAAAATCAAAATATTCGGTAGATAAACATCTCTTAGCTTTTAGTTATAAAAAGACACAGATTGAGAAGTAAAAGCCTGAAAAGTTCTAAAGCAGAGCCTAAATAGTACTAAATTCAAGCCGAAAAAGTATTAGAGTCAAGTCTAAAAGGAATAAATTCAAGTAGAAAATAAATATTCAGTTTGTTTTCTTAATGCTGACAAAGTTTAGATTGAGAGCAAAAACCTAAAAAGTATTAAAGTCAAGCCTAAAAGTATACTAAAATATAGACTTAAACTGTTACAAACCAGCTTAAAAGTAAAATTAAACTACTAAATTCATACCTAAAAGTTTGTTTTTCGGTTTTAATCCTAAATAGGATCAGATTGAGGAGCAAAGACCTACTTAAAAGCATTAAATTGATTAAATTCAAACTGAATAAGTTCGGTATAAGTTATATTCCTGAAAATGTTTTCTAAATACTGTTTATATAGGCTTGAAGAAGAGGGAAACCAGCACCCTCGAAACGTCGCGCGTTGAAATAAGGTGAGAAAGCGAACTTTAAGTCATTTCCGTGTCGAGAGTATTCGGATTAATATCAATATTGGGATGATCTGCTAAAAAAAGAAAATATTCGGCAGATAAATTCCTTGAATAAAAATCAAATAAATTGAATTGGCCGATCAAAGTGTTTCTTGTGTTTTTTTTTGTTGTTGTTGTTCTTGTTGTCTTAATATGTTTACTATTCTATCTTTGAGTTATTGCGCGGTCATTTATAAACTACGGTTTTTTAGACCTATCTGGGTTAAAGGGTGGGATTTAAAAAAAAAAATCAAATAAATTCAGTGAAAAGGAAAGTTTTAAAACTTTATACGCCGAATTTCTAGAATTATTTTTGGTAAAGAATTAATTTTTCTAGACAAGTCTTTGAGACAAATCAGTCTTCGCTAAAAAAAAACTTATGGGTATATCAGGGTTAAAAAGTAGGGATAATAACTATTTAATCGTTAACCTAATTCACCTTTTTCTTTTCATTTAATTTTTCATTTATTTTCCTCGCATAAAACACTTTTACATAAATGATGTAATTAATAATGAAAACCTTTTTGAATTAAAAAAAATACAACTGAATTTTAAATTGCCGTTGTACGTGATTTTTTCCAACCTATTTTGGAATCCGAAATTTTCTTCTTTCACCCTTTATTTTGGAAGTTGGGGGGTGATGGTGAAATCCCACAATCGTGAGGCAATCCAAAAATTGGGGGAAGTTTCATCCATCTCTGTCGCTGAATCCTCTCGTGTTGCCCAAAGTCTTTGGGGGGTATGTTGTATACATATGTATGTAGTGTTGACTTTCCGACTCGATGTTGGGAGTGGTTTGTGTAATTTATATATTGGGGCAGCAAAAAGATTCGTGGTGCGGGCCCCGTGTGAGAACAAGCCATCCACACGGAGGGATTCACGAACAAACAAACATGGCCACTAAAAGCCATCGTTGTTACCCAAAAATACATCAACTACCTACTTATAAATGATGTTGGGAAGTTCAATTTTTTTTTCTTCTGCTGAGGATTTACTTTCCTTCCCATTTGGAAAATCGACATTGGCATTCATTCGGTAGATTTTACCTCAATTTTTTTGCCATTCTCTCGTCCATTCGTTCACTTGTTGGTGGTTGGAAGTGGTCGATTGTAGGCAAACGGGGGTGGCTAGGCTATATGGCTAATGACTCCTCTTGCCGTGTGAATGACGTCGAAGTCTTTAACCCAAATACCCACCTTCTCATTAATTTAAGTCCATTAAATCACGATAATTTCATAGAAGAAAAAGTGCACAGAAGACAAGGCAGAAGATCGCCTTACGGTTGATTCACAAGGAATCAAGTAGCAATTTCCTGTCACTCTCTCAGAGAGGGAAACTTGAGATGATAATACAACTGAGAAAAGGGTGGCAGGGTGGGTTGAAAAGGGGGAGGAGATCCGTCACCTGCTAATGCTAAATTACGACACCAATAATGAGGAAATGTGTGACAATAGAGAACAATTCTCCAAACCAAAGTCCAATGACGAACCAAAAAGATATATCCCCATGAGGTCATCAATTTTCACAAAACCCCAGAAACCTTCGCAATTGTTCCTCATACTTTAATGGGGCTTTTGGGAATTGTGTAGCGTGACAAGGAGAGTACAATATATGTATATTTGGCGAACATTTGGAACTGACAATGAATTTTGTGGGTAAAAGCTCAAGTGGCTAAAGTGTCGACGAATTTGTAGAGTTCTTAATGAATTTATAGAGCTTTAAATTAATTAAAATCAAAACTTAGTTTGAAGTGTTTTTGATATAATACGTGTCATGATACAAATAATTTCAATTTACAACTTTATAATAAAATCAATAGAAAGTAATTTTCGTAAAAGAGAAAATTTTCCCCAAGAAAGTTTTCCTTCCAAAATAAACCACAACCAATACCTAGTTTTTACGAACAGATTTTTTAAATTTAAAAAAAAAACTACAAAAGAAATTTTAATAATTTTCCGATGATGCATTTGGCATAGAAAATTTCAGCCAAGCATACGAGGAACTTTCTCAATATCTGTCACTTGGCATGAGTTTGAGGGAAAATTGGAAAATTTCTCAGTGGTAAAGAAGAAAACTATGTGTACATAACACATGAAAGTTACAACCACTGAATGGTTATGTACTTGAGTGGTTTGGGGGATGATTGTTGAGGAAAGCACAATAGCAAACATGGTGTGATTTCCACGAACGTACCGAGATTGAAATCCAACGTATTTTTGGATAGCAATACACCTTCGGTTTCTTTGCATTTCACCTCCCCCTCCCGATCACCTAAGAGTCGCGCGGAAATCACTTCTCACATCCCGTTTGCGCTTCACGTGAGTCAATCAACATGAAAATATGACTTTGGGGAGCACATGTGGGGTGGAAATGTAATAGACAGTGAAGAATGAGGTCGTGTGTAACCATAAGAGAATTTTAGGTAAGACGTATTGTACGTCTTCAACCTAAACTCATGAGAATTTTGTAACATCAAAGAAACATTACCTAAATAAATAATCCTAAATAGTAAATTGGGATATAAGGTACGCTAAAATATTCCAAAAGCTCCCCCAAATAATTCGATTTTCTCTTAAAGGAAAATTGGAAAAAGGATATTGAACGTTATTAAGTTAAAAGCTGCGCTAGAGGAGATTTGGCTAACTTTATGTCCATCGCGTAATATTATCTTGATGTCAAAGTGTGTTGTTAAGGGTCGTTAATAGAGAAGCTTTCCTTGCCAACACCACGGGGTTACATTGTAGTGTTGGGAGGGGTTTAATGTCTTCTAATAGGTCTAATACAGTAAGAAATTTACACAGAAAAAAAAAGTAATTAGTAATATTTGTTGGTAAAAGTTAGTATATCGTAATTCTTTTACTTTAAAGTTAATATTTTTGTCACCAGAAAGACTTGTAATTATTTAATCTTTTACAAAATTTAATTTTTAACGTTGCCTTGACTACATTAACTATTATGTAGTACAGACAAGTTAAAAATTGAGTCACCATAAGGTAAAAGCTGAGTCTACATTAGTTAAAAATTGAGTCTACATTAGTCAAAGGCTGAGTCTTAATGAGAAAAGAGTTGAGTCGCAAAAAGGGGAATTGAGTCTCAATTAGTTTTTTTCTGAGTCACGATTAGATGGAGCCTTCTAAAATACCATTTAATAATAATAATAATAATAATAATATAATTTATTCATCTCAATATTATAACATATTTGAGAGACTCTGGGAATCTCGAGCCTTATTGGCTGTTTGGACCCCTTCCCCTTTCATCTATTTATTCATACACACTTATCCCACATATTTCGACATCATCAGAGTCTTCACGGTATCAAAGAAATCACTCAACAATAACAGTCTGACATTACACATTTCCACTGGACATATCAAATCACTAACGTTATTAACAATTAATGGAGCGAGGTAGTTCATAGATCTCTTGAAGAGTTCTGAATTTGGCCTAGGGACGATCTGACGTGTCCCCCTCCTTGTCATGTGCTCTGAAAAGTAGAAGGAGTGACCGACACCACGTCTTGTATAGATTTCCACGATTCTATAGACGTATAGATGTTGCAGGGGGAGAATGCTCCACTGCACAAACAGGCACTTGGTATGATCCAGGCGCCTGGCAAAAGACATGGCACGAATCGCTCCCTTCTGCGCCACCATAAGAGGCCTCCTGTGCACTTCACATGCGGCTCCCCAGAATTGAAGTCCATATCGCAGCCTTGACTCTCCAATTGCGAAATAAAATGCTCTCAGAAGCTCCGGCGAACATAACGACCTCAAGGCAAACACCTGCCGGACCAGCGACCTAATGCTGCGCACAACTCCATCTATGTGGGCGCTCCACCTTAGGGAGTCATCTATAACAATGCCCAGGTATTTAAATTCCTTGACATTGTGAATAGGAATGCAGTCGCCATCACACCTCTGGCAACGCAAGCCGCAATCAGGAGAATGACAGATCAAATTCGGCTGGTCACTCGTTCCAAACCACATTGCAGCTGTCTTGCTGCTGACGAGAAGTCCATGGTAATCCATCCACCTTCTTATTTCAATAAAGTCCGAATCAATCATTCTAACAATTCCGTTCACTGATGGGCCCGTGTACAATAGTGCCACATCATCGGCATATGCCGTCATTCTGGCCCACAGGCTGCGGTCAAGCAGATTGTTAAGATAGATGAGAAATAGGAGCGGCCCTAACACCGATCCCTGAGGCACACCCGTTTCGCAAGTCCTCGGGCTACTCAACGTGTGCTGGCCCAACGCAACTCTTTGTCGACGGCCCAGTAAATAAGACCTCATCCATTCCAATGGGGCACCTCGAAATCCGGCTTCTTCCATTTTGTCAAGTAGTAGATCCTGTCTTACAGAATCAAATGCTTTTGTTACATCCAGGAATACAACAGCAGCCTTTCTCCCTTTCGCAACATTCAATTCTGTATGCAGTAATCCAAGCAGCCGAGCGATGGCGTCCTCACATCCCATACCGCGCCTGAAGCCAAATTGATTCCGCGAGAAAAAGCCATGCAGTGTGAGAAAGTCAACAATTCTACTATGTACCGCCCTCTCCATAATTTTCGACGCTGCCGAGATCAAAGAGATAGGTCTATAGTTATTCAATTGATCCCTGTCGCCCTTCTTGTGTATTGGGATCACAACTGCTGTCTTCAGAATGCGAGGAAAAACTGCCGTCGTAAATGACCAGTTAATTAAGTGGGTGAGTATGCCAGCAATGTTGAGCGAGGTCCTCTTGTATATTCGATTGGATACTCCATCCAAACCTGGGGCTGACTGGGTTTTGAGGCCTCCGATAATCCCTAGCACCTCGCGCTCGGTTACTGGACGGAGGAAAAAACTCGCGTCTATATGAAAGTCCGGCCAGGGAGCAACGACATCCCTGACCCGACCAGCCGTGAGGTCCTCCACAATGCTGACAAAGAAGTCATTGAGCTCCTCAGCCTGTTCGTCGCGCTCAATCAGCCGCTGTCCCTTTCGTGATATTATTTCTTCTATTCCTCTCCTCTCAGACTCGCGACCTGCCACTTCATTCAAAATCTCCCAGCATCTCTTGTAGTCCTTTCCCGCGTTTTGGAGAAACTTTTACCAAATTAACATCAGTTTAGTTCATAAGTTCTCATTTTCAACAAAAATATGAATCCGATGGACTGGACAGTTTTCTTTTTATAAAAGATAATTAGAACAATATTTTTTCAGAGAAAATAATTTTTTTTAACCTAATTTACAAAATTGTTGGTTTTCACTCCAAAAACCATATTTTACCAACATTTTACTGAGATATTTGAATCTTTAAAATTTACAATTTTCTCATAATTATTTTGTAAACGCCATAAATATGTCAATAAATTCACTAAATTAGCAATAATTCACCGACATTTTAGCTAGTTTTTTTTTTTAGTTTAATTTACTTATATTTACCCATTTACCAACAACATTTTTCTGAGTACCAAGCAATAGATCTCCTCAAACCCCGGTCCATTTGGTAAAAGGAAGCAAAATGTCACATGGGGTTTCCCCACTGAGAGTTCCCCGTTCCCGTGGTTTAAGCAAATGGGTGGGTTGGGTGTCCCTTTCACAGGATAAAATATATGGCAAAGAGATTGTGTCTGCGTTCGTACAAAAGGATTATTGTATGATGCAAAAATTATCATATGAAATCCCTCTTTCGCTTTTAGAAATCATCCCCATTCAATGGAGCAAATCACGTTGAAAAGAATGATAAATCGCTACAAAAGGAAATTTTATGTGCTTTAGGATACGGTTCTATGGGGATTTCCTTACATAGGTATTCTATCTATTTTAGTTTAGGGGTGTTAATCTGATGAGAAGGTATTACTTTGAAATATTTTCTCAGAATATTACGTAATATTGGCTTCTTGGTAATTTTAGTAATCATTTAAAGAAAGAGATTAAAAGCACGATGGATCGGTGAGCTTTTACAGGCAATAAGTTGCATAAAAAAAGAGAGCAATAAGTAAACAATTAACGTATAGGAGAGAACCTCTTTTTTCGCATATAATCCCTTTAGTATTATTGCCAATTTATTAGCCAATGATGTCACTCAATCGAATCAATTTTATACCCCTAGCCAGCAGGCTGCTACTCTCTGCATCGGTTGTATGGTGTTGTTGTGCTACATATCGATATAAAACAACTTCCCACTCAGGCACCACTGTGTGTGGAGAAAATGCGGACGGTGCGGGGTCATACAGCAACCCTGGGGGCGAATGTGGTATAAGGGTAGGAAAATTACACAGCGTAAATTCACTCATACTGACTAAAACACTTGTTGCACACAAAATAATTTGAAACATCAAGAGGAGGCACCATCGAAAGCTTTCGCTCTATCCCCCTTATTTTATTAAAGCTCTCTATGAACGAATTTTCGGATCGTACAAATTTGAGGAAATCCACCCGCACACAACAACCGCCGTTGCTGGCAGACATTGATGGCTCGACAATTTGATTTCACTCCACTCTCTGCTAAATAAATCAGCATTTTCACGCTCACATATGGATGCTTGATATGACGTTTTTCCTTTCTTTTTCGGTGGAGTGAGGGGGAGGGATTTTCGTGCTCAATGATTCATCTTATTTGAGATTATTTCTTAAGGTGAAAGAACCAACTTTACTTCGAGAGAGGAAGCCTAAAAAAATATGTCTAAATTTATCTTAAGACTAATTTTTAATGAAGACAAATTGGGGTTGATTTATCAAGACTTTTCAATTTTATTGACAGGGTAAAGAACTTTTAGCCTAGACACAATTCATGCTATAAAATAAGTTTAGATTTTCTGACTGATTTTATTTTTTAATCCTATATAAGGAAATCTTTAAACTTCCTCTAGGTTTTAATATAAAAATGACTGTGATTGATAAAGTAAAATAAATAAATAAAAATTGTTCGATTTGGTCTGTGTCTAGGTTGCTATAATATTTTTTCATGAATTCAAAATCTTACAAGATGTTTTAAAATTTATTATTCTTCAGTTAAGCCTGTATTTAATGTCGCCTAAATGTTTTAAAACGATTGAAAAACCCCACAAATCTTTTTTTTTATACATGACAATTGAGAAAAGGGCATGTCAAAAAGCTCTACCTGGCTGGACTTTAATTTTCTGATATTTTTTTTTACACATTTTCAGACCATTGTGAAAAAGAAATTTATTAGTAACTGATTCTTTCAAAAATTTTCTGACCTTGCTTTTGATTGCGTAATAAATGTAAGAAAATTATAGTCCAGCCGGGTAATTTTCGACGTGATTTTTTACGCCATGTAAAGGAATGCAATAAATGTATTTTTTCATGTTTTTTCTGCGTGTTCAGTGTATAAACATCCTTCTATTCAAACTACTAACTTACACAAAATGACATTCCAGTACATTATTTCCCCAGGAAATCCAGGAAATAACTTATTACAAAATACTACGAATTCCCTTAGCGCTCAGAGTGAATGCAAAATGTATAGGAAATTGCCTTCATTTGTGAATAATAATTTAATTTTTGCAATGTAATTCAAGTGAAATTTGTGTTCTATAAATAAACAATTGAATTTTAATGACAAATTTATCATTTTATACATGAGTTTGATGTGAAAATGATAAATTAGTGTCTCAAATTCATTTTCATTTCAGATCAGCTCACTCATCGTCAAAGTGCAGAGATTGTGTCACGATGATGGAAATATTTATCATTGACGTGTGATAATTAGTGATTTGTGTCTTCTGGGCATATACACAAAGCGCTGGTGCTTCGTGCTAATTTGTTCCACAATGCATGAAGAAGAGTAAAGTGTTGGGGGTACCAAGAACAAAGAGAATGGTGTGAAGTGAACAGGAGAAAAAAAATTGATTTTAATTATTGTGGAATAATTGAAATTTATTTGTGTGAATAATGAGCAGTCAGCGAACTCCACCGCATAGTCCGAAGGCGCCAAAAATTCAGCAACAATCCTGGGATGATTGTAACACCCCACCCATTGATATTTTTGATCCGAATCACTCATCACCCCCACAATCGCCTTCTATTACCTTTGAACCACCGCCAAAGAGTCCAAAATCGCCAAGGTGGGATTTGCTTAAACAAAAGAATTTAAATTTTAAATTCTTTATGCTAAAATAAGGAACTTTAATCATATTTTGCACTTTTTTTTTGCTCAGAAAACTACCCACAAGTCCGATAAAAGGACCCAAATTCGATTACCCTGAAGCAAAAAGTCCAACAAGTAGCATCCATCGGTCACAGTACAGTTCACCTCATTGCTCTGGCTATAACTACGATGTACCACCATCGCCACGAGGACCCTCGAAATCCCGCAAATTTATCTACGATGCTGTTAGCCCCAAGTACGAGGGCAAAGGTAAGGACGATGTGAAAAGGGAAAGCAACAACCCCCAAAGTGTCTCCCCTTATCGTTTCATAAATTCAATTTTCTCCCCCAACAATTCACTTTTCTCGTAACATCGCGAAATGCCTTTCGAAATTTGCATTGCTGTCAGCAGAAATTCCTTCAAACAAGAGGGAAGTTGGTGTGCGGGCGGGAGGGAAAAGAATGGGGCATTTGCATATTCCTTTGATGTGCTAAAATCAAGGCTGAAATTCACATTATTCACCCCCTGAGTGCCCATATAAGCATTGAGAAAGGCACATAATTTTTTTTGTTTATTTAGTTACGAAGAAATGCAATTTTTAAGACTTTTTATTCATAAGATGCTTTTTAAGCAATATTCCTGAAATTCTTGCTAAAATTAATATGATTGTTTAAAATATTCGCTTCAATACATGCTTCAATATGATGAATTTTTCATTATACTAGAAGCCACTTTCACAAAATAATAAGAATATGCTAAGAATATTTATAAATATTAAGAATATTAAGAAGAAAATACAAATATTCGCACAATAAATAAAAACAACCGAATATTTGTTAAAACAACCGAATATATTCGCTAAAATAATCGAATATTCACAAAACAATACGAATGATCGCAAAATAATCAAATATTAATAAAAAAAAAACAGAGTTATTCTGAATATTCAAAAAAACAATCGAATATTTAGTGAACCATAATTTAAAAATATATATAACGAATATTCAAGTAATTAAACAAATATTCGTTAATAACTACAAATATTCGTAAAACTATACAAAATGTCCGCAAAATAGGAATATTAATAAAATCAATCGAATAATTCCAAAAACAATCGAATATTCGAATATATTCATCTAATTCAAAAATTAAAAAATATTCATTTAATATTCATATTATTCAAAAAAAATATTACGAATATTCAGGTATTAGAAACAAATATTCTTTTCCCTAGAAGTAGGTATTCGTAAAATTGTACAATGTACATGAATTTTTACGAAATGAATTGAAAACTTTTTAAAGAATATTCTTATATATAATTAGTTTATTTCTCGAAATATTACCTGTAGAATATTCTCAACATTTGATGAATAATTTGTCAAATACTTTTCTCAAGATAATACAACTCTGCTCAGTACAAAAAAAAAAAAAACAAACGATACGCAAAATATAAGGAATATTTTTAAAATATTAGGTACAGAATATTAGCAAATTTTTATAAATATTCGCAATAGTTCGCGAATATTCTTTAAGTTTTGCGAATATTTATGCATATTCGTGGTTTTTTAATTGTTATATCCTATATTTCTGTCTCCAGAAAAGACTTCTTTCTATTTACCTAACAGGTGTGCTTATAGTAGAGCCCGTAGAACCCGTGTCTATTGTCCTACGGCAATATATCTTGATAAAAGTTAAAGTAAATGCTTGAATTTTATTTAAATTAACTTATGTTTTTGGCTTGTTTAATGATACCCATTTACGTTAAATTTCCCCACACTTTTAATTGACTAAATTTATCTCGATGATTAAGTTGTTCTTTTAATCGTGGTTTCACATCTACGCACACCGTGTAAAAGCCTCCACGTAATGCTGCAAAAGACGTGGCAGCTATTTTAACGCTTCACCACATTTCACTGTAATTTCTTCTTGTCGTCTCATTTTTCTCACCCACCCCCAAACCACCTTTCTTTTCCCTTCTCTTTAAGCATTTCTACACCCATTCTTTCCTCACACAGAGCTTTATTTTATTAAAGAAAATAATTTAAAGTTTCTCTTTAATTTATTAAAATTTTTTTTTTTGCTCAAGGGGTGGTTTTAGATTTAAATTAAAATTTAAAAAACAACTCACATCCCCTTTTGCGTTGTTTTAGGCAGAAAATTTGATTTTCCTGCCGAACCCTTATCACACGAGGAAGCCAATTTCAATTGCTTCGACGGCGGCAGCATGAGTAGTGGGTGTGGGGCACAACCCCCATCACCAGCGGCGCACTATCGCCGTCACAATGGGACCAGAAGCAAGAACTACCCCATGAGGGTGTTTGATGTACGCGGTGGCGGGGAAAATGGGATGGATTTCAAATACGACGCCAAACGCCATTCCGTCGTGACGGAGTCCACCCTTTCGGGGGAATCGGAACTGAGTACAGCCACAACGGCGATGTGTAGTAGCACAGATTGTGGGCGTGGGGGTAGTTTAACAAAGAGTGAAAGTAGTGCCCTGACCGATGAGACAGGTGCCAGTAAGATGGGTACATCGGATGCAGCAACATCCAGGCACAACTCAACGGAGGAACAGCAGGTGGTACAACAACCAGACTCCCATCATGCACGCAGAGGTAACTCCAAGAGGCGCTATGCCATCAACATTACCCCCAATCCAGGATATCAGGTATGAAATGCATTTCATCTCCTGTCTGTCTGTTGCAAATGAACTTTATTAATATAATAAAGTGCGGAAACTCCCTACTTAGGGTTTCATTTGTGGCAAAATGCACCCTCAATGTGCGTGGGTTGTTGCATTATTATGAAACTGATATTGCTTCTTTATTAATTTAACAAGAAAACGTTTCTTTGTGGCGTCTTCTCTACGTGAACGCTGGCAAACTAATTTCAATTGAGACGTGTAAATATAAAGGGATGCCTTTGACTTTTGACTTTATTAAAATTAAATGTTTACCAACTAATATGGTATCATTTTGCTACTTAGAGAGACATTTTTAAAGAGTTTTATTTTAAAAGAATTTTTGAAGAAAATATGTAAAAGATTCTTTTTTTTTTCTTAAAAACGTAAAAAACACGAAAAGAATTTTCTTTTTGCAAGGAAAATTAATCTTTTTATACCACAAATGTTGACATTATTCCTATAATTTCGGAGATTTTTATCTCCTTCTTCAGGTCTGCAGCACAACCCAAAAATACTTTAATTTGATGGTAATATTCATGGCTAAAATATAAATATTTTCCCCAATTTTACATGAAAGAAAACAAATCATTTAAATAAAGCCGTTGAATAATTCATGATGACAAAAAAAGATATTTTTAGAATTATTTCATTAACTGACATGCAATCAATCACCCCCCTTAAAAAAATTTCTCTTCGTATTTGACCTTTTTTTAGGCCATTCATAAGTCACATTTTATGCTGGATCGCACATGCTCCGATAGTGTTGTGTCACAGCGCTGTCGGAAGTCCACAAGTGATCTCACTGATTCCTTGGAAGCGGAAACATCCGTGAGTTCCATCCCGAGACGTCGAGGAAGTTCAAAAGTAAGAATTTTGTGTGTTTTACCCTCACGCAAAGAGAAATTATTTTTTATTCTTTACAAAATAGGGTGGTTTAGCATACTTGGCAAGTAGACGTAGCTCCAGGGAGTCCATGAAGAGTGCCGTGTCCAATTCATCCATCTTTTCCAATGAGGACATTGGACCATTGGCATTTCAAGCTACAAGTCGCGGGCGACAACGTAGAACATCTAATTTTCTTGAACTTCCTGGTGAGTTGACATGAATTTATTAATTAAAATTATTAAAAATTATTGAAAAATGAGCAATTTTCAAGATAAATTAACAAAGAGAGCAGATTTTTCCATTTAAAAGTTAATATTCGATCAAAAACAAACAATTTTAGAGATCAAAGTTGGTAAATTTTCCTTCGGCGACCACTTAAAATCGGCTCTTAACAACTATAAGGTTGTTTCATAAAGTTTTGGATTTTTTCTCCTATATTTTTATTTTTTTCTTTTTGGTTTTAACCCGACAATATAAAACGCAAAGCATTCACAAATCATCTTTGTAGATGTTTATTAAAGGAGACGGCGCTGCTGAAAACTCATTTTAAGGAGAATTATTGAGGAGAGCGAAGCATATTTTGACAAACTCGTCCCATATTATGTACATATTCTAGAACTTCTAGAACAGCAAAAAAAAACACGTAAAATCTTAACGGTTTTGGAGATTTTAAAAATTTTAAGAAATGTGAGGTTAGGTCGCTTCTCTTCCATTTGTCTTTATTGGTTTGTGACCATCTTTGATTTCAATTTAGATCCCTGGTGTATGTAATTATTAGAACATCAAGTGAAAATGAAGAAAAATCTTTCGTTTACTTCCTTTTTCCTTTGGAAAATGCAAAAGAAGATGAAAATAAATATATGTCACCCCGTAATGCGCTCCATCATGAGCATTAGGCCAAAAAGTATGATGTGTGGGCCGCACACACAACACTCCATGTTTTAGTTCCATTGTAATGTGAAGAGGGGAAGAAATATGATTTGGAAAATAGAAAAATACGATTTCCACTTACTTTGCCCCATCAGCCACAAGGAATGAAGCGCCACAGGAGTTGGTGTGGTGTGAAGGATCCAGCAGGTGAAAAAGATGCTAGTGTGGAGGCATAATAGCATATAGAGCTCCTTGAGACACGATGAAGCAAGAAGGGCATACCATATAACATGAACATATCACCGCAATAAATGTTTATGGCACTCACTACATCAGGGGAGCCTCTTTTCCTCATCACATTTTCCATTTGCCAACGTAAACACTTTCCATCATCATGAGAAAATTGATAAGTGTGTATTTTGGGGAGAGAACACAACCACCCCATTCTCCTGGTGATGGTCCAAAAGGAAGGTAAAATGGGGCGGAGTTTCGTCCTCATTCAGCATCCCCTAAAAGTCTTTATGGTAAATTTTGACTCTCAATGAAAGGGGTTAGGGGGTGAAAAAATACGCAACATTCTCGAATTCGAGACAATGCAAAATCTTGTTGATTTTTCAATTAAGTTCAATTTAATTTAATTTACATTTTGGCATCACCCCCAAACCGTGATAAGGATGCTAAAAGGGTAAACAACAATTTACGGATAAAGCGAGTCTACAATTTTATCAGTAGCCGCAGTGATTAATCGCAACTTAGGTCTCTCTGAGAAAATAGTTTAATAATTCTTGGGTAATAAATTGTCACAAAATTAGACATTAAATTGGATTATTAGATGTAATTTTCTTACTCCTAAAATATTCATCAATTAAGACAACTTATCCTTGGTATTTTTTTCTGTGCGTTCTTTTTTCATCAATTATTTGCCCCTTGGTTTTCGTTCTCATCTATTTTAGTCTGAACCTTTCGTCTTTTCACATTTTGTTGTTAAGAAGGAGCAAAGTTAAGAGGTTGAGGGGGTAATTCCTAAATGAAAATTAGCCACTCAACGTTAGAAGTCTGATGTCAAGAGAATGTCCCACTTAAAAGGCATTCTTACTGAGGCTTTGCTTTTGCAAAATAAGTCTTGAGAAGTGCTGTGATTATCTGCAATAGGCCCCAAGGCGTGAATATTTTAGCATAAAGTCCATTTTGACATCTTTCCCTTCACTTTTGGTATTGTTTACTCAAAAAAAGGGAGAATTTTAAGAAATTATTTACAGACAGGGTAAAAACTCGAAGAAAATTATTCACGATATTTTCACATTATTTATGTACTTTAGGGAATTTGCACTTTTACAGATTTTTAATTATTAAAGAAAAAATTTAAAAAAAAACTTTCTTTAATTGAGGAAAAAGGCAAAAATGTAATGAAAATCAGATTTTGCAACCATAGAGGATCTTTTTAAGTCTTCATGAGAGATTATTTTTAAAAGTTTTCCTTTGATTTATTAAAAACTTTTCTGTGGTTTTGTGTTATTATACCTCATACACGGAATGAAGGAGAAAGAATGAAAAATCGATTTCATTAAATTTGCGCGTATATAGAGATAAAATTGCTTCATAAAGGGATTATAGGGCAAATTTTGGGGGTGAAAATGTATTTTTATTAATCCATGAAATTAATCTCCGTTAAACATAAAAGGCAAATACACCATCATCCATTCAGAATTTTCATCACCAAACGTGGTAGATAAAAATTGCAAAATATACGATATAAAAAAAAACTTTTTTACCTTGTATTACATTACTTTGTGTTGTTGTTTTTTTGGGGGATGGGCGTGGGCGTAGAAATTTTTACAAAAAAAAATTCTTCCCTCAGTTTGTAAATTACACGAGGAGAAAGAAATATTGCGAATGTCACGCGGCGTGTCCTCCGTGGAATGTGATTTTGTATGTTAAGGAAAATTGCGTGGTGTGGGGGTGAGGCGAAAAGTGTTTGTCTCCACTTTATGAGGGTTTGTTTTGGGGAACTCTAAAAGGGCGGTGCGTGACGTGAAAAATATAAAACTTTAGTAATTTAAATAGAATTGAAATGGACTTTTTCAATCACATCCCCCCACCTCAGGTTTTTACTTTTTTTTGCTCCCTGCAGAAGAAATTGGAATTCTCATTTATTGTATAGAAAACTGCGAGAAGGATCACATTGAAAAGTTTTCTATAGCTTATGTTCTATATAATTTATATCTCTATATTTATTTTATTAATGAAATTTTATTGGAAATATTTGTATTGTTCAAGAAAAATGTACTGCCCAAAGAAAAAATCATTGGGAGAAAAGGAAAACCACGAAATAAAAAAATATAGTAATACCTAATTATAATTAAAAAAAATGAATTAAAATAATTCTAAAGATTTCTTTATGAAAAGTCTAAATTTTCATTTCCTCCTTTTATCCCTCTTATTACAAATTTTCACACACATTTGCTGAAATAAGGGAACTAGCTTCAACTCTGCTGCCTTTTAGACAATACATAGCATGAGGGGGGGAAGGAAACATTTATAAATTGCTGTCTAACAAGCAATTCCGACTATAACATTAATCCTATCATGGGATCATCTTCCGCGTGTGTATGTTGGAAGTTTGCGCAATATATTGCAAGTTATTGCTGAATTTATTCCATTTCCACCCCATATTAGGGACAATAAATGGCCACTTATGTGATTTAGTACTCTCGTTGTAGTGCCAATAATGACGCAAATGATGTGGTTTTGCCAAAAGGTGAATTTATTGATTTATCTTTTAGCTTAAAGAGTTGAGCAACATCTGGAATTGAGCATTTTGTAAAGGTTGAAATATATAGTAAAATAATATAAATTTAAGAAGAAGCTTTTAAAATAAACTTTTTTCAATGAAAACAGTGAAAGAGATAATTAAAATAACTAGAAAAGTGTTTTAATAACCTTTGAAGCTCGCGTAAAGCATGAAGGAAGAGTTAATCACGAAGGAAGCTTCCAGGGGCGTAGCCAGAAATTCAAGGGGACGATTCGGATTTTTTCTTTAAATTTTTAAATACGTTGTACATAGATTTAAAAAAAACTATTGGGTTGTCCAATATTTACACGGATTTCTAACCTAAGATATTCACATAAAATTCAGTACAATTTTGATTTTCTGTCTCATACATCCCCATTGAATGTAATGGTAAAAATGTTAGGTTAGAAATCCGGATAAATATTGGACAAAACAATTTTTAGCATTTGTTTACAAATGTTTGAAGTTTTTATTCTAACATTTTATGTCACAATTTAATGTTTAAGATAATTTTTTTTTAACATTTGATGTTTCTTTTTTTAACTACGAGTAATCTCACCTCCGATGGGATTGCTGGTCTTAACGAGGAGTCTTTTGAGATTTCTTGCTACACAATTTTGTGAATGTAATAAAACTGGTGGAGATTCATTCTGCAGTAGGCTTTGAATTTTAACGCTGAAAAAAGTATAAAATACATAAATTAAAAAAAAACTTTATAAAGAAAAAAATCAGAGTACATATTTTGTACGAGGTAAATATTTGCTTCGCTCCCATTTTCCTCGGTACACTTCGCGGGGATTTGTTGCGCTTCGTGCAAATTTTAGAGGGAAAAATTGTGATAATTTGAAAGTAGATTGGGGCCACTTATCAAACCCGAAGAAAAAAAAATTTGCAAAGAGAAGAAATCATTTTTATACAACATTTCAGGCGCCAAATTCAAAAATTCGCAAAAAATGCATGACTTTTATATGGGGGCTACCTGAAGGGGACTTTGGGGGGAAAAGGAATACGGCCACTCGAAACCGCCTGTTATAAGGAGCCTCTGTACCAAATTTCATCGCGATCGGTCAAACGGTTTAGATTTGTATAGCCGAACACGACTGATTACCAACAAACAGACCTTTTTTATTATATGGATAGATGACGTTTGTTATTAAACTGAAAGATTTTCTCTAAGTTATGACTAATTTTTTGAAATTAAATTTAAATGTTTGTTGATTTTTATTTTTACTTTGACATTTCGCTTCTAACACTTTACAATAAAACGTGATACTTATTTTTAAAGTTTTGACATAAATTTTTCTTTCTAACGTTTGTTCATTCCTTTCTAATGCAGGACAATTCTTTTCCAACGTTTTCTTTTCTCCGATTTTATATTTCAAATATTTGATGCTGTTTTTCTAACGTTTGACATTTTTTAAATTTTGTATTTTTTTCTAACGTTTAATGTTTTTGTAACATTTTTTAAATTATATAAAATCCCCTTTCTATTTTGCTCAATTCTTTTTGCTTGAAAATAATTGGTTTTGATCCTTAATAAAATATCTGAACTTCAGCTGAAAAAATTATGGGGTGTTTGGACGGACACCCAAAGACTCTCCCTGGCTACGCCCCTGGAAGCTTCAGACAAATTACAGACTTTCTGTTGAATTATATATAATAAATGCTTTTATATTGTGCACGATAATAATAACTGGGTGTCTATTTCTTCCAATTTACCTTCCGTGCCCACAGTTCCGGATCACATCCGGCCAAGGGTGTGCTCACTGCCGGAAAGGCCGTACAATCCACGCCAGAGTGACGACCTCTATCGTCTCCGCACGTTCTCCATCAGCAAAGGTACCGTCGTCAATTGCGGAGACTCCATTATCTCGAGACGTTCCCGCAGTAATACCAGTGTCAATTCCACGACGAGCAGGTGAGTCCTCTGCACATAATAGCACACCTAAATTGGGTTCTTCCTGGAAATTAAACAAAATTTTGCAGGAAGATGTGTAAAAGAGATTCGAATTTAAAGTGAAAATTCGACTAATTTGAATTCTAACTTTCTGGCAAAATTATTCTCTCAAGTTTCAAATTGAATTTAAGGCAAGGTTAAGGCCTCTCTCTCTCTGCTAAACTTTTCTCTGTACAAAAATTATGGCAATTGATTTTTTTGGCATTCATTAATATCCATTAGGAATCATTTGCAATGTGACTTACACAGGGATATCCCCTTAGCTCGGGGATAAATGATAAATGCTTCAACTTTCACAACAATCCATCGATTACCTGTGGGGCGGTGCGGTGAACCCCTCAAAAAAGGGGCTAGGAGTGTTTTTTACAAAAAAAAAGCTTAAAGCTGCGTTAACCTATGTGAAATAATTCAAATTTTGGTTTGAATTTCCAGGGCTTTTTCACCTGACACGTACCATAAATTATATTGGGTTTTAATTAATTTGGTTTGAGTTTCCCATTCGATGGGAAAATGTGATATTTCTCAGAATGAAAAACGAGATGTTTTTTTGCCATAAAGCACAACGAGCAAAATTTAAAGGTTTTGGTATTATCGTTGTAGAAAGGATAATGACCTCTTGTCAGTTAAAAAGTACCTCCATCTTATTTGTAAAGCTTCTGGGAATTTTTCGTGAGGAAATGAGAATTTTCTTCGTGAAAAAGGTCATGATATTTGAAAAATCTTTTGCAAAAAGAAAAGATAAACAATTCCCATGCCGATACTTCATCCCACACGTACAGAGCTTTCACAGCGTGGAGCTTTCGATGGAAAATCCGACATTTTTTTCGAGTAATTTAGCTAATTCTTAGATCCCCCCCAATGAAATCTTAATGACTCGCTACGGCTTCCTCTAATTGTCTTCGCGAATATCCTTTGGGAGTCATATAGACGTGCCAGAAGGAGCTTCTTATATTTTGCTCTAACATTAACAAATAAATTTTCATGGAAGGAAAATTCCTCCGAAAATGTTGCGCAAGGGGTGGAATGTAGTATACCATGTGAATCGGTGATACATTGCATGGGAGATAACCGACACACGAGGACTCCAATTTAATATTTATAGCTATTTCGTTGCGAACAAAAGTATGGTTTCCATGAGCTTGTAACTCAAAGAAGCTTTTCATGAATTTTAGAGAATTCCTATTTACTCACGTACACCAGAATCTCACAAGTGCTCATGTAATAAAAATTTCACTGCAGCCACTTTTAAAGTTATCCCTCTTTATCTTCCTTAAATGATTTGAATTTTCTTCTTATCTTTTATTCAATTGTCCTTGAATTTTTGCAGAAGTTTCATTGGACTTTGCTTTCAAGGATTTTTTTAAAATTCGTTTTGTTTGGGAAAAAATCGTAAAATTGATTTAAAAATAAGTTTTTTATCCAAGACACATTTCATGCTATAAAAAATCAGCTTTTTTGCTCGTCAGGCTATGTAAATATCTAGTGAAACTTTTGTGAATAATAATGTAAGAACTATTTCATTTCAATTTATTCAATAAACAAAAAATTAGAGACAATTTTATTCTCCTTTTATCTATTAACCTTTTTTATAACCATAATAATTTATGGTTATTTTTCAGAGGCATGTACTTGGAAATATCGTAATATTTTATGGACATTTGGATAAAAATCTCAGCTAATTTTACACCTACGGAATTTATTACGCAGAAAATATTTTTCTACCTCTCCTGCCTTGTAAGAGAGTAATACCAAAATATTTTATAGCATGAAATGTGTCTCAGCTATACGATATAAGAGTATTTTTGTATGTATTAAATAAAGAAAACTCCCTACTCACAAATTGCAGGAAGATAAACTATTTGTAAACTGTGGCTATAAAAGATTACCAACATATTTTACATGACAAATTTTATAGCATTTGGTGTGTATCTAGGCTACCATAAAAGAAATTGCTATAAAACAAAACCTTAAAATAAAACTTTTCTGTGACTAAAAATAAGGAGAAAAATAAATTTCCCACACAGAATCAAAATCAATTGAAAATATTCTTGATTTTTTTGTCTCTTTAGACTTTTCTTAAATTCCTCAAAATTTCTACAGACTTAATTCTTCTTCTAGTGTGTGAATGTGATGAAAAAGTGCTGAAAAAGTACTTTCCACCCTCTTAAAAAAAAGGATTTCTGCGTAAAAAAAAGAAAAGGGGTTATGTGTGATGGACGGATGTGAAGAAAGAAAAAAAAAACTTTGATTGGCACGTATTGCTCAACGAAGAGGTAGATTTTTCCTTCTCACAATTTCCATGGGAAAAGCTAAGAAAGCTCTAAAGAAAATGAAATATGCGAGCTTTACCGTATGTAGTAGTAAAATATGTCACCCTTGGCCTAATTTTTGCACGCGTGAAGTCCGAAGGTATTGGTGTTCTATGCGGGTGTTTTTGGGGTAGTAGAGGTGGTATAAAAAATCACCAATAATTTATCATTGCCTTTGCGTGGAGATGTTATAAAAATTCTCCGGGAAAAAAAAGCACGAAGTTGATGAATTTATGGAGGAATCAAGAGCGAAAAAGTGGCTTATTTTTGTTGTTGTTGTTGTTAAGTAAATGCAAATCAGAGTCATTTGCACAAAAGGTGCGATCGATTGACTTTAGGAATTATATATAATACATAAATATTGTATATAGCTAACATTATTTACTTATTCTTCAAACATTGTGGAGTAATTTTAATTGTAAACGACAAGATAAATGAGTTTTTGCCTCCCTCTCTCTGTACGGCACATTTTCACATCGTCTTTTGTCCAAAAGATTTTCTTCGTCATATTAATTTAATTATAGCACGTAAACTACAATGTGGAAATATCCGCAAAATTATTTGCAAGACGCCCATGAAGAAGCTTAATCGTGACGGCAAATGGCATGCCAGGATGGAAAATGATTAATGAATATTGCTGCGTTATAGAAGCTTAGAATGTTTGTATTTCCCCCCATCATTCTTGAAAGAAACTTTGCATATTATGGGTGTCCTGTGCCCATCGCCATGAAGATGAATTTTGCTCGTCTTTCCGGATGCAACCACGCCACACACCACCACCATTTAATCCCTCCAGCCTCATAAGATAATACTCAGGGGGTGATAATGCACGAAAGATGATCCGATATAGAAGGGAAAATTAGGTAAATATTATTCAAATTGGAGTTTCATAAACTCCACCCCAAAAGTTATTTTGATTCATTAAACAAGAAGTGGTAACGACTTTGGCAAACTTCATTATCGGACAATCTTTGGGATGAGTTTTTGAGGACTTTTGATTGTCTTTCGGGGCTCAGAATCTGTGGGAAATCTTTTCTTTGCTTTCCTTGAAAATTAATTGATAATTTTTTTTCTCGAATAATTTGATGGAAAACGTTTGAAGAAATTGATCTGAAATAATTATTTAATAGTCACACAGACGAGACACATACTGTGCTATAAAAGATTAAGTAATTTTGTTATTTAAAAGAAGATATATTAAGCCAAACAAAAAATATTTATTTATTATTTTCTTAATAATAAATAAAATACAGAGTAGGCAATAATTTTTATGGCACATGGTGTGTGTCTGGAATACCATAAAGAATTTATTTATCTTGTTCTAAAGTAAAAAAAAATACTGGAGCTCTGTAAGATGAAAAATATCAAGAGAATAAATTTTTTTGAAGGAAAATTTCTCATTGAGCTCCCTAAAGAAAATCCTTCAATTGATACAAAATTTAATACATCCTTCAACGCATTTTTCCTTTAATTTAAATCCTTCAATTTTACATTGTTTCACAAAGTCAACACTTCGTCCACAAGAATCAATGTAAATAATTTGAAATGTTGAAAAGAAAACATTTTTTAGCTTAATTTCAAATTTACTGAATCATTTCACATTTCCACGTCTAAATTTTCTCCTCGAACACGTACAAAGAAGTGTGAGAATAAATTTCATGGTCGTTTGCGAAAAACTCGAGGTCAGTCTCTGAAAATCCTACATAGCTACTATTTTAGTATTCAGCAACATCCAACATATCTTTTTTCACGAAAAATCCATAAATTGTTGTCGTTTTTTCTTCACTCTCATCAATGTTTGCGGGAAAAAGGTTGAAAAAGGAGAGAGAAGAAATACCTTCTCGAGAAGATTTATTGAGATGATATTCAGTCTGACCTTCTTGATACACCTACGCTTATCCAGCTAACCCTCACGAACAAACTCGTGGAAGTTAATGACAAATTTATAAATGCAATAGAAGGAATTAATTGTGGCAGGTTATCCACTCAATGGAAAAGGCAAGACGTGCGTTTAGTGATGAGTATCCATTTCAGCAGGATACTTTCATTACCAAGTTTGTCAGACAATTTATAATCTTGCGGGTAGCCTTAGTAGAGAAGAAAGAAACGCAACCTCTTCACGTTGAATATTTCATTTAGATCTTCTATGAGGGTTTTTGCAAATTTATATGATTTTCTATGAAGCATAATACAGTGATGATTCTCTTAACCCTTTCGCGTTTTTTGGACCATGGACCCAAACATGAAACATTTCATTTTCCCAATTTTTTATGAATTCAATTGTTTTTCCTAATTAAAATTCACGCAGAAGAAGTCGAAGAAGATGTTCTCTGGGAGCATTCATAGAATAAATATCGTTATAAAAGAGTGCATGTTTCAATGTTTTTATGTTTTACGTTGGACGCAAAAGGATTAAAACGAATAATGAAATGTTTCTGTGTTTCATTAAATCTTTGGTAAGAGCGCGCATTTAAAATTAAGTTAACAATAAATTAAATAGTATGTATACGTATGTATGTTTCAGTTAATAAGAATTTAATTTAATATTTATCTTATTTTTTAAAGATTTATTAAAAAAAATTACTTACAGTGAGCCCATTTTACTTCTTTCAGTTTAATCATATGGTGAAGATTTCATTTAACGAACTTAACGTACTGCGAAGCCTCACTGTAATTGAATTAAAAAGCATTAAATTCTCAGAATATTTAATCAATTAAAAAATTTAAAAAAAAAGTAAAACGAAATTTTAATTAAATACCTTGAAAATAAACATACAATGAGTTATTTCGGCATTTAGGTATAACGATATTTCGTATTTTATCCCCCATTTACTCCATTTGCATTTACAATTAAACTGATTAATCTACCTTCAGTACAATTGACAACATTCTAGCGCGGTTCTATTGCCAATAAATTAAGAGAATAGTATTCCCATTAGGGCCATTAAGTGGATTAATACAGTGCTGGTGTGAAAAGCTGAAGCTTCAAATGTCTGTTTAGGTTGATTTATCTTGTGAATTAGCCGCGCTCATTGCTCCCACACTGCCTATATACATAGATAGGGATCATCAATACCAGGTGAAACAATTTCCTAAAATAATAGGCATACAGATTTAGTGTTAAGCACCTAATTTCACAGAGAAATCCGCATGTAATCCCCGTACGTAACCCCAGATTGAGGGGAAATAATTGCAATTTGTAACGCATCGTGGTTTAATTTTAACATTCCACGTGCAATAAATCATAAAATTATATACATATTTTTCTTACAATGCTCATTAATGGAATTCTCATAATTCTAGTGGAGCTTTTTTTCTGAGAATTCATTGGACTTGATATGTAGGGGGTCATGGGTTGAATGAACAGTTGAATTTATCACTCCCTCCACTTGCTTTTGTCAATCGCAAGGAATTTCCCATTGCGAGGAAAATTAATCAATAATATACATTGGTTGGGGGTGGCAAAGGGGGTGGCAAATCATCCTTCACCGCACACAATTTTAATAATAATTTCATCATTTTTGGTTGCCTCTCGTTGGGGAGTTTAATAGGAGAAATAATATATTTGAGGAAATATTTTGCTGCCAGAAGGCAAATTGTATATACGACGCTTTGGGAATTTCCCCGTGATTTTCCACACAATCCATACACATACGAACAATTTGATTTCTTACGAAGAATTTGTGTGGTGTACGTATCAATTGGGCCAAGCTTTTAATCTATATTGTAGCCAATAAGGTAGGTAATTCGGGTGAAAATTATTACCATATTCTAATTAAATTATTTACTTTAAAATTTATAAAATTTAACCCTTTCGACTCAAACGTGAAACATTTTATTTAATTATTTAATTAATTTTCCATGTTGGTCATACGATAAAATTACGTAAAAGAAGACGAATAATCCCATGTTTCAATGTTTCTGTGTGTCAAGTGGACTCGAAAGGGTTAAGGGAATTCATTCATTGGGAGAAAACCGATAAAGATTTGAACAAAGATGCAATCAACGATATTAATATTGTGTTTCTTGTCTCCTCAAATACATGAAACATAAAAAAACAGTCTGTTTAATTACATCTATGAAACATTAGTACGAACGTTTCATGCAAAAAATAACATGAAACACATTGGTGACGTCAATGTTTGTATTTTTGGAATATGTAAATAATATGGCTTTTTTACAACGATCTTCTCGGTTAATTTGTAGTTATATTTAGAATAACGAGAATAACTAATTACTCAAGTTTTTAAGTTTCATTCTCATCTAGTCATTTGATATGAATTACTACCTACCTAAAAGAAATTTTCCTGATAATTTTTCCTTCTCTGTAAGATACGAAAGGGTGTATGAGGGTGGTTGTTGTAATTAAATGTAGGAACTTCTTGAAGTGAATGATTACGAACTTTCATATCCGTCACTTGCAGTGAGATAAATCAATAAAGAGCTTTTACTTGAGCTCTAACTCTTCCCTCGTTGCCACAAGAATTTCTTCATGGATGACTTCACGACGTTCATGAAACATCCACCCCATCATCCTTTTTGGTGTCAAAAATGGCAGAAAATCTGAGAATTTGTTCTGAATGCTTTTCATCAATTCATCATGATGAATTGGTGCAAAAAAAATGAGACAAATCAATGGCGAACATTTTTTCATTTCTCAAATTTTTTGTGTGAAATTTCAAACATCTCGCTGTGTGCAATATGATCTAACACCACGAAGTACATAAGAGTACACCATATGATTTTCCATTTCACATCTATTAATCATTTTGTGACTTTTCCACCATGCTTACGTAGAGCTTTTTCCCAAGTATATTTTAGGATTTCCACACGAGGAATTATGTTGAGAATATTTCACATTTAACGGTTGATTTCTGAGAAAAAAGGTTTCTCATTGTATTTTTGTTGGGGGTGGGGTGTAAGGTAAACTAAATGGAAAATATGTACAAATGCAAATATATTACCTACCTGAAATATAAGGTCCTAATCAGCGACCAAGAAATACTTTAAACTTTTAAGAATTTCTTCTGAAATTTCTAAACGATTTCAAGGATTTTTTAGTCGCCGAATAGGACCCATTATTAAATGATCTTGACCACAAAATGTTATAGTTTTTCTGTTCACGTAAAAGGAATAATTTATGTAACTACTGAAAACTAAAAGCAAATTAAAAACTAACTTAAAAAGAATAGGAGCATAGGAATAAAAAAATTTATTTGTTAAATTCTTTAAATTGTCTCTTCAATCTCATATCCAAAAATATATATATTTTTAAATTTATCCTTTAGAAAAGCTCCTGTTGAGCTAAACATTTAACTCTGTGAAAAAAATATTTTATTAAAATTTAAATATAACCAGAAAAACTAAAAATGTTGATAAATATTAAGAAAAAAACGCAAAGGAAGTATTCATTGACTTGGCTGCTCATTGAAACTATTCTAAGGAGAGCTTTTAATGCAAAATTAGTGTTCCACTTCGTGGCCAACACCAAGTATTTCGTTTTGAATAGATTATTATAGGAAAGTGATGAATCAGTAGAAACGACGTTGAACGAATCGGATAGAATGAGCTTTGGGCTCGCCGGAAACGTCGTTGATAAGAATAATTGTTTCTAGAGAAACTTTGTATCTCCATAGCTTCCTCGCCCCCTCGGCTCATCTTCATTATGTATTTTTTTTTTCATTATCAATGACAGAGTCTAGAGCTTTAAGTTATCACAAATTTTGTAAGTTTTTCTCCTTTTATTTTTTTCTTAATTTTATAATTTTGTTCTCATCAAATGTAGCTAAAATTGTTCCTCGTTCAATAAAATCTCTCCTCTAGACCCCCTGAGGAAGGCAGACAGATTTTTGCCGAAAGCTTGGGAAATCTTTGTGTTTCTCTAGACACAATTTTTCTTATCAACGACGCTTCCGGCGAACCTAAAGCTCATTCTATCCGATTATAGGAAAGCAACAAGTAAAATTTCTAGAAAAGTATTCATTTCCCCAAAAAAGAGAAGAAAATGAACTTGATGTGAAAATTGAGTGACACTGAGTGCTAAATATATTGAATTGTATATCTCTCTTCAGGCTTCATCAAGAGGTGAGAATAGTACCTTACAGAAAAAAAAGTTTATTCAGGAGATTTCCCTTTTTATCTACCTATATAGAATTTCCTCACCTGTAGTCATGACGATAGATAGCATCATCACTACCATTGTATCGTTTTATACGGAGAACGAGACCATGGCTTAGGGTGGTTCTGGGTAGGATAAAAAAAAAACATGGGGTGGGTTTACCTGATAAAATCGCAGGGAAACCTGTTGAATCTATACACAACAGAGTGAAATTTTACCTTTTTTTCTCACTCGAATACACGACAAGAATTTCTCTCTGTGGCATTTGAATTTGCAAGTGAAATAATTACAAGCTATTCATTAAAACATTTTTACCTCCCACACCTCCCCCCCCTCGCAATATAAGCGTCCTATTTTGTGGCACCATCACATTTGATATCCCATCCGTAATACGTCTGTGAGATGCTATAATTAAATTTTCCGTGAGACTTTTTAGGTGACAGAGTGGATGGAGATTTCTTCAGCATGGTGTAAATTGCTAAAAAGGCAAAATGAGATGTTTTTCTATAATTAGCCAAATTAAAAGATACACCCCCGACGAGATTTAATTCTATATAATATTTTTGAACTTGTCGGAACGTTTATTTCTTTACAATATTTCTTGCTTTCTTGATGTTGCTGTAGATACATAATTCGCAACATATTATAAGGGTTGTTTTCCTAAAGGTTATTAAAAGAAATTGCTTTAAATAGCTATCTGTATAAATAAGCCTGCTAAATAAATATTTTGTCAATATTTAAGTAAAGAAGCTTATATTCATTTCATTATTGGTCATTATTCGGAACTTTTTGTTAAGTATTTAAATTAATTACACAAAATTTAAAAAAACGAAACTTATTTTTGCCTTACAATTTCGGACTAAATCTTTGTAAATATTGACAAAATATTTCCTTCGAAAAATTCCTAATACTCGAATAATATTGCTGCGAATTTCTTTTTCTCTCAAGAATTCTTCAATCTTCTGTAAAAGTCAATCATAAAAAAGTCCCTTGATCATTCTAAATAGAATCCATCCATCGTTAATTCTTTGCTTGTCTAAATTATAAATAACTCGCATATTTTTATTAGAAGGGAATTTGTTTTCTTCTTCTCTCTTGGAAAAAAAAGAGAAAATTGCGTATTTTCAACGCCTCCATCGTGAGATTTATTTGTTGTAATTGACTCATAATTTCCCAAGGGTGGATTTTCACAATTTCACGCGAAATGGGGATTTCACGGGGTGTTGAAAAATAATTCATATTCCAATGATTTCAATCCGAAAATGTAATGAGAAAAATCTCCCTGTTTTTTCCATCAAGCAAAAGTTTTTCCCAGCAAATTAATTGAATTTTCCTCCCCCTCGCACTGGGGTGATTTCTAAATCTCACTGTGGAAGAAGAGATGGAATAAATTACAAAAAAAAGAAGGGATGTGACTTGAGTTTCTTCATTTGGTCAGTTATTATGGGGAAGGAGGTTCTCTCCTGAAGGTCATCATTCACAGAAGGGGCGGAAAATGCATTTAAATTGTTAAAAATTCCAAGAAAAAATATTTCTGTGGAAAACTTGTAGAGAACGTGATGGTTGAGGTAACATTTTGAAAGGTAAAATCCTCTGTTTTTGATCCTTTTTTGCAGATTTTAGGGATTCAACTCCTGGTATAGACGTGTAGGGTGGTTAGACCAAATATAGATTTCTTGTGCGTGTGTGTACCTAAGGTATATCCTTGGCATCCTTGGGAGCTTTTGAGCTTATATTGTGTCACAGAAAAGCGTTCAAGATTCGAAATCTCCGTCTAGGGTTGGGTGGAAGGATTCTTTCTTTCTCTCACTCTATCATTGATTTCTCTTCTATATTCTGTATTGATGTATTTTATATATAATATTTCTTAGAAGGGCGGATAAAGTTGAAATTAAAGCCTATAATATCCTTTAGAATGTATAAAAATATCCACCTGATACACCATCATCGTTCTTCTCCATGTCCTTCCTCTCAATCCCCACCACAACCTTAAGGGGTTTATTAAAAGAAAAAAGAAAAAATGGGAAAGAATGATTTTCCATCCACACAAATTCATCCCTTGTGAGAAGAAAATATCCCATGGGAAAAGACAGACGATTTTCCATAAATTAACCACACGCAGAAATGAGAGCCAATGCACTTGGGGGTTTGGGTGCCATAATAGAAATTGAATGAAGCAATCCAACCCAGCCACCCCATCCATTTAATCGTAACACCCTGTACCCATCATTGAGTCGTTCTCCCTCTCTTTATGTAAACAAAATTCAGAGTTAATTCTCTTTCAAACTCATTATTAAATCGTTTCCCATTTGCTAATTACCCAGAGATAAGTAATAATGTACTGTGTGTACGTAGCATACAATCTCCCCCAAAAAGCGATACAGGATAGAATGTTAAACGTTCAATGATATAACGCAACCAAATTTCCCATCATCGCGTATACCCCCTTACGTGTAATGCTCTAAAATCCACCCTGTTCACGTACTTTTAGCATACACAGAGGAGCGAATGTGAAACTAACAAATTAATATTTTGCAAATGCGAAAATGGATGGATGGGACAAAATTAGCATTCTACAAAGAGGTGGAAAACATTTTAGAGACTCCCCCCCACTTCATGTGAAAGATACCGCCGCAACACTGCTTCCATTTCGATTTACCTATCACACCTGAATTTGATGCTATATTTAGATACAAAAATCTTCCTTTCCCATTCCCAGAAAATGCGGGGAAAATATCCATTTTGGCTTTTACTTTGAGAAAATATATTTGTCCCAAAAATTGCCTTTTCAGAAGCCAAAAGCTTCATCTTTCGCCATCTCGCGTCGTATTGACATTAAATTCATTAAGTGAATAAAGGTTTTAAGGAGAGAAAATATGGGAAAAAAAGAGTTTATTTGTTTCCACATGAACTAAACACGCTAATTTTAGGAAGCTTTTATAATATTTTCCACGTAAAGAAAATTCACTTTAACCACCTTTACTGAAGTTTTAATTTTTATGCAAGCAGGAAGTATGTAATTTTTTATATTTTCAATTTTCCGCTAGATGTCACGACTCTGGTTTTGAGTTAAAAAAAAATAAATTAAATTTTAAGATATTTTAAATATTAGGGGAGGGCGGGGCTATTTGTGTCAATTTGGATAAATCCCTATCCCACGGGGCAAGAAATTTTCCTCGATAGGTCATTCTCATAGGAAATTTCCTTGCCTACAACTTTGTCTCAGACCGCTTTTCTCTATCTCTACGGGAAATATGAGTTTTTGAACTTTTCCTGAACCCTTCCGCTTCTGACTTTTTTAAGAATCCATCGACAAATATTGTCACCAGCGGGGGTAATTAAGTTGGTGGAATTTTCCGACATTTCCAAAGATTTTCCACCGGAGAGATTAGTTGTAGCTACTAACCGAACTCATCACTTGTTCATCCACGGCAAGAAATTTCACTTTTCCATCCACTAAAACACAGAATTTTGGAATTTTCTCAACCCCTACATTTTGCAACAAAAAGGTTAGAAAACATGTCAATATTTTGACGTTCCATATGATTTACATTGGTGACAATATTAGCCCCACTCGACATGCGTTGATTTGCATAAATGTGCAGAAAAATCATTAAAAGTTAGTGAAAAATACACATTGGCAACGTTTTCTGCATTGACCTAGCTTGTGGAAAAGACGGTGAGATTGAAAAATCGCTAAAAGAAAAGTGTCGGAAAATCATTTTTTATCAACATGCAAAACGTATTTTTGGAGGCCTCAAAATTTGTTTATTTTTTTTATTTCTGAACTATTCATCGGATAATCTCCAAACTACAGTCAACTATTGAGGATAGATAGGACTTCTTATCATAATTTTTTCAGGTGCTTCCGATTAATAACTTGGGAGAAATTGCCATTTGAAAATTCCAAACTGTCACAATTAGCCCCGCTCTCCCCTACTGCTTGAAAAGGGGAAAGAAAACGCGAGGATTTTCCATTTTCCACTGAAATCCACTGGATAGAGTAGTAGAAATAAAAAGATTTTGCTCAAAAATGCAAACAATGACGTCACCAATATGTTTTTTAACGAATACTCCAATAAAAATTAATTCATTTATTCAATTTCAAAATTGACGTTAAAAATTCAATTAAAATTTTATTATTTTTTGTGCAATATAATTGAAAAAATGCGGGCGATTATTCTTTATTTTGAATTATCTAAAGAAAATTTGTGCCAATACGTCTCAAGCTTAGGCGAAGAATCTAAAGAACTTAATAGTTAATTGGAATAAAAATTAACAGATAACTTTTGATTGAACTGGGATTTTCAACCATTTTTATTACCAAAAAGTACGTAAGTTCAAGAACATTTTAGGCATGAATTTCAGAATATTTCATAGTTTTTCTGTCAAAAATAATCTTTTACATTTTACTCTGTACTGTAGCGAATGAAAATGAAATTTTGAAGATATCGACTTCAATTTAAAAACAGATAAAAGTCTTTGAGATCTGCTTCTTTTGATTGCAGAACTTTTCAAATATCTCAATCTAATCAAAAGTTATTAGATGTTAACATCATGAGTTAAGTTCCTGGCGACCATGTAAGCTGATATTAAATATCCGTCAATATTATAAAATATTGCTTCAAGAACATATATAATTTTCTATATAATATTTCAATATATTCTCAAGGTATTGGGAAGTCTTGATGGTCTATTGATTTTAAGAGAGAGCGAGGGAGGGATTATATTAAATATCCTGTACAATAACGCAAAATTGCACTAAAGCTCCTTGAAAGTTAAAAGCTCCTTTGAACAACTTCCTAATCCTAGTGCTCACTTGGCGAAAGCTTTCAATTTAATCACCTTGTGTTGATTAAAAAGTTCTCAAAAGAAAATAATTAAGAAATTAATTTAACGACAATTTGCATTTTATTTGCAGAGCCAGTGAGAGGTCACCATTTGATGGGTCATGCTGTGGCGGAGGATACTCTGTCGTTGACTCACTGCCACCATCACCAACGGATAGTGAACCCCCACCGCCACCCAGGTGAGTGGCATTCACATAATTATCCCATCAGATGTGTTGAGATTTTTTTTTTCCATTAAATTAAAATTCATTGCAAAACTTAATAGAAAATTGAATTATCCTTTTGCAATTCCACCCACAGGTACCGCGTTGTTATGCTGGGGGATGCAGGTGTCGGGAAGACAGCTCTTGTGTCGCAATTTATGACATCTGAGTACATGCACACATACGATGCGAGCTTGGGTAAGTCCAGAAGATTGATTTTTATTGTTTTCTTTTTGTGTGTTCTTTTTAATGTGTTTTCCCCAAACCCCTGAATTGGCCGTTAAAAAAAAATTGAAGGAAATTTGTCCAATGTGTGTGTATTATGAAAATATTTTGCATCTTTCTCATCTATCCCACTCAAGTAGATGACGAATTTGGTGAGAAAACCGTGAGTGTACTTCTAGATGGTGAAGAATCGGAAATGGTCTTCATTGATCATCCCACATCAGAAATGAGCGTGAGTTTATTATTTATTTCACAAATTTCATTTATCAAATTTCTTTTTCACCTTTAATTGGACATTTTAAGGTCGTCCTTTTGCTCCTTTAAATAGCAAATTAATGTTGCCGCGTAATTAAGATTCACAAACAGCAAGCTCCCGTTGTGCCCCTCTGAGAATTTTAACATACAACAATTACCTATATATTTCCCAAAAGCCTTACAAAAAGACATAAGAATGAAAAAAGCTCCCTCGGAGGAACTTTCATTAGATGACGATGGCAAAAAAAAAGTTTGCATACCTACTGTGAAATGTATGAAATTGCGATGATTTGGCATTCTTACCACTCAACGAAGTGGAAAAGTATTTTTTCTCTCTCTTGAGTAAAATAAATATATAAACAAACATCAAGGATCTAGTGGAGGTTGAAAAAAAAATGAGGGTGCGGAGGAATCTGAGAATATAAAAGGGCCAGTATTAAAATATGATACATTGCTGAAAATAAACAAATAATAGACATAAACAACGTCTGGAGGATACTTTTTTAGAAGAGAATTTATACATAAAAGAAACAAATATAGTCTTTAAGCGTCCATTTCCCAGAATTTTCTTGTTTTTATTATCAATTTTTTATTTAAAAAAACCTTCGTTCAACTTTATGCAAACATTTGCAAAGGAAGGAGTTTATTCATATTGAAGCACTTTTTTTACAGAATTGAATGTTTTGTGAATATGTGGTATTTGCTTTAATATTTGATTCTATTTCTTATTTATTTTATTTTGATTTATTATTGACTAATTTTTTTTTTATTCTCTTAAACACGAGAAAGAAGAAAAATCTTCATAACGCGATAAACCTTAATCTGGTTTCCACGAAGCGGGAGAAAATGGAAACATGTTTGCTGGATGTGGAAAAAAACAATACAGTTCCAGGAAAATGAGAAAAGTCCGAAATTCGCAAAGAATCCGCGAAACATTCAACTTAATTCTGGTTCTGTGAACTATCCTAGTTTTTTTTGCTCTATTTATCGTATTAATTATTCCTAAACATATTTAAATCGAAGATTAATATTTTAGTTTTTTTTAGTTTTTTTTAGAAAATGTTCAGAATATTTAATAAATAATTCAAATATTCATTTTTTTAAACATATTTTTCTCATTTTTAATAACTTCCGCTTTAAAAAAAAATCTATGTATAAAAAAAAAATAAAAAAATGATTTTAATGGTCATCTTCTTTGGACGAAATATACTGGAATACGCATAGGGGAACGTGGCCCAATTCGGACCTCTTAAGGCCTTTTTCAATCAGCTATAATTTAAAACTGATAAAACTTTAAATGGTGAAAGTTACGGGAGTTAAAAGAGCATTAAATAGGCATTAAAATGATACCAAATTTAAGAATATTGCTTTTTATTTTCTACCATTTTTTCTCATTCTGCGCGGACCTTTGGGGGTCGGAATTGGGCCACGTTGCCCTAACCTCATTACATGAAGAATATCAAAAAAAAATTGCCATATGGTGCTATGCAGGAAAAGAATGTCAAGAGAAAATGATCATGACATTTTTTCCTGACATTTTTTGTCATTCCCTCTCACTCCCACTAATGTATTTCTGTATCTTTCGTCTTTCTCTGACGCATGCTTTCGACATTTTCATCATTCTTTTTTGTGCACTCAACATGTTTTTCATTTCGTATTATTTTCACAGTATTTGGGGATATTTTTCCAAGAAAAAGTGAAAATGGGCTTTGCTGAAGTGTTCTCAGTGCCAGGAAAGCCGTGAAAAGTGGAAATTTATGGTCATTTAGCGGCCAAATATGTGAAAATGCGCGAAGTGAAAAATCAAAACATTCTTTCCCTGACCAATTTTTACGGGATATTTTTCTGTATTTTCACGACACAAATCACTTCCTGGAGGTTTTTTGGACCTTCCTAAAGGTCATCTGCATACGTAAAGTCTGCCTGAGGTCAGGGAATTGCTTCCTGGATCGTACAAAAAACTCCTGAACACAGAAAAACTGGTCCGGGAGTGAATGTTTTGTTGTAGAAACTGCACAGTTTTCACTTATTTGGCCGATAAATACCCACGATTTTCCACTTTTCACATTTTCACAGGCACTTAGAACACTTCCACAAGTCGCTTTTCACTTTTCCCGAGCTAAAATATCACAATTTACAGAGAAAATAGACGAAAACTAAGAAACGTGTTGACTTCGCAAGAGCTTGAAAAAGAATGTCGCAGGAAGATGTTTTTTTCTGACATTCTTTTTCCATCTCTTGTGAAGTCAACGTGTTTGTTAGTTTTCTCTGCAATTTTCTCTGTAAATTGTGATATTTTAGCTCGGGAAAAGTGAAAAGCGGCTTGTGGAAATGTTCTTAGTGCCTGTGAAGGTGTGAAAAGTGGAAAATCGGGGGTATTTATTGGCCAAATAAGTGAAAACTGTGCAGTTTCTACAGCAAAACATTCACTCCCGGACCAATTTATTCCGCGTTCAGGTGGGATTCCACCACCCAGGAAGCATTTTCCTGCCCCCCACACAGACCTTCCTTGTTGCAGATGACCTGTGGGAAAGTCCAAAAAACCTGCAGGAAGTGATTTGTATCGTGAAAATACAGAAAAATATCCCGTAAAAATTGGTCAGGGAAAGAGTGTTTTGATTTTTCACTTCGCGCATTTTCACATATTTGGCCGCTAAATGACCATAAATTTCCACTTTTCACGGCTTTCCTGGCACTGAGAACACTTCAGCAAAGCCCATTTTCACTTTTTCTTGGAAAAATATCCCCAAATACTGAGAAAATAATACGAAATGAAAAACATGTTGAGTGCACAGAAAAGAATGATGAAAATGTCGGAAGCATGCGTCAGAGAAAGACGAAAGATACAGAAATACATTAGTGGGAGTGAGAGGGAATGACAAAAAATGTCAGGAAAAAATGTCATGATCATTTTCTCTTGACATGAGATTCCTGCATAGCACCAATAGAGATTTCGCATTATTTTTTCTCCTGGGAGGAGCTAAAAAAACCGACAAAGATTTGCCCAAAAAGGCAAACAATGACGTCAATATTGAGATTTTTTGGTTTTTCTAATTGCAATTAGAGCAATTAGAAGACTATGGTTAAGAAAAATTACAGAATATTTTATTTATCCTTTTTCACAGTTGAAATATTTTTTTTCTCAATGAGTTTTCATTGAGATACAAAAAGAAAATATAGAGAGAATTTTCTAGGGAGAAAATGAGGAATAGAATGTCTTATTTTTAATTTTTTCATCTTCTCGAAGAAATTATTTTGACGATTTTGAAGACGAACGCGTGAGACTTATTGAGAAGTTGAGAAGAAAATCTTTATTTCTTTTAGAGTGAAAAGTATGTAACCATTAACTGGACATGTGTCTGTGTGTCATTTTCCACTTATAGGTTGAAAACTCCTTGTCCACCTATGAACCCCATGGATGTGTTGTTATCTACTCAGTGGTTACACGGAGTTCTTTTCGATGTGCCGAGGAGATTATCAATTACTTGTGGCGTGAAAATGTCATTAGAGATAAGGCAGTGATTCTCGTTGGGAATAAGGCGGATTTAGCACGTTCTCGCGTTATAACCACACAAGGTAGATTTTAAAACTTATATTTGATAAAATATCTATTTTTTTGCATTCTCATTCATTAAATTCCAATTTGATCGTAGAGGGGAAAGCTCTTGCTGGCTCCAGGGATGCAAAATTCATTGAAACTTCCAGTGGGATTCAGCACAATGTTGATGAACTTCTCGTTGGAATTCTCAAGCAGGTAAAAGAAAATGTAGATAAACAAAACTGAATAAACTCCTTTAAGGATATTTTGTCAAACTGACCACGCAAAATGAATTTAGCGCGCAAAATTGTCCTTCAAGGACAGCAAAACAAATCTTCTGGCAAATATAATTTTCTCATAGAATTTTTGCCAATAACAATTTTGATTTCTTTCACACGCAGATGTCCCATTTTTGCGTGACTTTCCGCCCAATTTCCCATGAAACTCATTTCCTTCGCTCTCTGTCTCACCAGATTCGCCTCAAGGAGACGCGCGACAAGAAGGCAGCAATATGTGCCACAAAGATGCGCAATTCTCGCACACACATGTCCCTCCACCTGGCCAAGGAGATCCTCCAGAAAATCTGCCTAAGTGATATTAGCAAATCCAAGAGCTGTGAAAATCTCCATGTGTTATAAGAAGGAGTATAGATTCGGAGGTTTGCCCGCATGAGGAAGCCTGACAATCATCTGGTTGGTTTCTAAGGTATCTATATAGACAACAGAAAGGACAGCAAAGCAGTATTAGGAAGAAGAATGTCGAATTCAATTAGTCACAAAACAATAGACAAGAATCATTGATCAATTGAAACGTGGGAAGACAAGTCTGATTGACTTGAATACCAAAGTCAATTCTTCTTTTGCAAATCTTTAAGTATTTTATTTTCGTGATTGATTTTTTTTTCTAATTCTCTTTTCATTGAATTTTGAGGGTGTTTGAACAGTTAAAAAAATAAATTTGCTTTATGTGACTAATTTTGCCTCCATAAAAGGCAAAATTCTCAATAAATTTGCGTTAATTTTGCTCTTTTCATGAGCTACATAATTTGATTGCTCATAAACAATTTGATTTTTTCTTTGTTCATGAATAAAGAGGATTCAATCATAAAGCAAATAATTTGATTAGTTTTCGGTCATTCAGTGTATTTGACAGAAAATTAATTAATTTATTTTGAACTCACCAGAGTAATGATTAAATCAATCAGGATACACCACTTTGGGAATTTTGTGGGAATTAAAATTTTCAATTCAATTAAGTAATAATAATGAAAATTTTGTCAGGCACCCCACATTAAAGTCATTAATAGCGTCAATCAGTTAATGCAGCTATAATAATTTATTATAATTCGATAATGTTATTTAATATGATTCATCATAGAAATTTCTCGCTCTGAAAGGAGATTATTCATTTCGCAGCATTCACGACTTTCTTAAAAAAATTCAAAGCACAAATAGAAATATTTTTAAAATTGGCTTTAACGGTTGAAAAATTTTTATAAAGCCTTTCCATTTTCAATTGAGAAAATTGAGATAATCTTTTTACAAAAATACATGAATTTGGGCTCCCATTTGTACTTTTTCTATCGTTATTTAATTTTAAACCTCTCAGCGCTTGTTGAAATACAATTATAATGTTTGGAAGTGATTTTATAGATGAATTGCGAGGGTTGCGAGCTTTGAAGCTCATGCTTTAACTATGAAAAATCAGACTGCTCTATTTTGGTTGTTTTAAACACAAAACATGCTCAAAAGCTTCAATAAATTATTTCTTTTATTTTTTTTTCTGCAAAAAATATCGATATAGAATACAAAATCAATAAAGCTATGAAGCATATGTTTCATGCACTAAAACACGGGCTGTAGTACAGTGGAAGCGTACGTTTTTAATTTTTTTTTCTTAACATTCGGAGGACTTTACTGGTACTTGCTACCAATTGGAATCTTAAAATCGTCACAGAATATTATCTATTGGACTTATCTCGATGAATTTAGCATCTATGTGTAGGGAATTTTAATTACTTTAAGATAGCTGAAAGAAAATCTCGAGAAAAGTCTTTTCTTTGGAAGATAATTGAGGTCAAAGTCAGAATCCAACGCGGAGGATCAAATTGGTAATAACTACCAGTCAAAATCCCATACATTTTAGCCATGGTTTTGAGGTTATGTTTCCCCATATTTCCCAAATAAAGTACCCTTGTTCACTTTTCCTCGGTGAAAAACATTAATGTGGACTAATTTTATTGCCGGAAGTGACTAAAAAGTTACTTTAAGAATCAAAGTTTGTGATGATTTAGGCGCAATAATAAATTTTTGCAAAATTTTAGCTAAAAAATTCGTTTTAATTGGCAATTTTGCATCGATTTTACGCAATTTTTTTTCAGTGACGATTTTCTTAATTAAATGTTTAGTAATTAGGTGTAGAAATGCTTGAAGAAGATTAAGGATTAGTGAAACTTTCAATCCTCGTTCAATAAACTGATTAATAATTAATTATTGAGCATATTTTATCAGCTGGTAGTTATTACCAATTTGATCCTCCGCGTTATGTGCCATATGTTGGGTCCTCCAAGTGTTAAATATTCTCGGCTGTTCTCAGTGGAAAATATAAAATCTATTTATTTTTCTTCAATATTCTTTGACTGTCTATCATTTTGTCATGCTTACCAATTAATTTTCAATTTTAATCCATGAGAAAACATAAAAATGAATAAACTCCTTTCAAGTATAAAAAACCAGCCACATACATAGACAAAGGAAAAAAAAGAAGAAAAAAATGCTTTAAATGTGATATGAAAGAATAACTTTTTCTCGTGAATCGTCCATTATTCTGAGAAATTTTTAAATGCGACGATAACTCTGCGTATCCTTTGGCGCCATATTCTGTTGTGGCGAATGGTTCTGACATAAAAGGTAAACTTTCGTACATAAAATTGACATTAATCAATAATTTTAAAACATAATAATATGAAAATTATAGTCTTGAATATAATTCTAATATAAAATAATAAATGTAGAAGTTTTATGAAATTGAGTCAATACAAAAAAAAAGAAAAGAAAATTAATTATCATCCCTTCGACTGTTGTATTGATCTTGTGAGAAAATTAAGAGTAGCAGAGCGGCCTAAAATTCTAGAACCAGATAAAGATATATTTTAAAGCACCACCATCTTTATCTTCATTTAACCACACATCTTTGAGGTTAAAAAAATCCATTTAAAACCATTTAAATAGTCCTAAAATTGAGTTTAAGAAAAAAAAAATATCCTCAAAATCCCAGTTAAATGATTCTAATAACTTTAAAAATGAATTCTAAGAAGTTAAACACATTCCTTTTAATCCAAAATGAAATTAAAGAAAAATGTAATAATGTTCTGAACGTGAAAAATGTTAATTCTAAATATTTTATAAATTAGAATTTAGTGTAAAGGATTTAAAATTTCTCGACATCATGAGGCCTATTCCAAGAAACTTTTTGTATACTATACTATTACACAAGATTTTTCACATTAAATTTTAGTAAAAGTTTATAATGGCTATTTGTTTTAAAAATTAAGCCAAAAACTTTAAAAATCTCTAAATAATTTCGATTTTTATATTTAGACAAAAAAACGCGTAAAAATAATTTTTCCAATTATAGGTTAAGAAACACTCTGTCTGAAGTTTGCGATACTTATTATAAATTTGAATCTAAACTGTCTTTGAAAAAAATGGCCGTCACAGTACCGCTATCTCTCCATCTTTATTTCTTTCAGTCAGTTAACTTATTGCAGAAAACTTACCTTCTATTTCCCTTTTCTAACTGTTTTATGTGAAAATTTAAATGAAAATCATTTAATGTGTAAGGAAAACCTTCTAGGCTTAAGATTTAAGATGTAATTTGACTGACAATCATCCTTCATATCAAAAACTGTTGATTGCATCAAAAGTAATTGTTCAATTTTTAAAAAGAAAAAAAAAAGGTTTCTTCATTTTCTTCAACACACAAGTAGAGGAGGTTAGAAAATTCAAAATGGCCGAACCAAAATTATATTTAAATAAAGAAGAAAGAAAAAACTGTGAAATACCGGTATAAAAATAGAGTTTATTTTTCCTATATTTAAAATTGATGTACCATTAAGATTAAAAAAAATTATACAAAAATCATATCACAAGTTATGTTTTTTCTGCTTTTTTCATTCATTTCTTTCTATCTTTCCTATATATACTGTAATATATTCATTTTCTTTTTAAGTTTATACGTTCCTTGAGGTTAAGAATTTAACGGACAAGGTTTATTTTGTTTGTTTGTTTCTGTTTAAATGCAATGTCTGTTACAAATTGGCAATGCGCTGCTTGAGAGCATCGAGTTCCGTCGCAATGGCCGGAGGTAGATCGTTGCCAACTTGATTATCAAAGTACTTGGCAATATCCTGGACTTCCTGCTCCCAGAAATCTTTGGGGAGTGAAAAGAGCTCATCGAGATTCACCTTCTGCCCCAGGCCGTCCACATTGAGTGCCTTGGCGGTGGGAATACGACCAATTGCGCTCTCCCTGAAGCACTCTTCGTCATCGATACGACGAAGGATCCATTCGAGGACACGGCAATTCTCCCCAAATCCTGGCCACATGAATTTCCCCTGGGAATCCTTACGGAACCAGTTGACATGGAAGATTTTGGGTGCAACGCCACCAGCCTTTTCGGCACGTTCCTCCATTGTGAGCCAGTGCTTGAGGTAGTGCCCGAAGTTGTAGCCGAAGAAGGGTCTCATGGCGAAGGGATCGTGCATGATCATCTTGCCACGATGCTCTGCAGCTGCTGTTGCCTCACTCCTCATGGATGCCCCGACAAAGACACCATGAGCCCATGAATTGGCTTCGTAGACAAGTGGAACACCAGCTGGGCGACGTCCACCGAACAAAATGGCGCTAATTGGAACACCTTCTGGATCCTCCCAGGCGGCATCAATGATTGGGCATTGTGCAGCTGGTGAGCAGAATCGGGAATTGGGATGGGCAGCTGGTGTGCGTGTCACCCCCATCTCCCATGGGCGTCCCTGCCAATCGGTGACCTTCACGCCAGGCGTCAAAGTGTCTTCCATGCCCTCCCAGAAGACACCACCATCGGATGTTGAGGCAACATTTGTGAAGATTGTATCCTTGAAGACGGTCTTCATTGCATTTGGATTAGTTTCATCAGACGTCCCTGGGGCTACACCGAAAAATCCATTCTCCGGATTAATAGCCCTCAGCTGCCCGCGTGAATCAAACTTCATCCATGCAATATCATCCCCAACGCATTCAACTTTGTACCCAGGCAGTGTGGGTGTCATCATGGCGAGATTTGTCTTTCCGCAAGCAGATGGGAAAGCCGCAGCAATGTAGCGCTTCTCCCCATCGGGATTTGTTATTCCCAGGATGAGCATATGCTCCGCAAGCCATCCTTCCCTCTTTGCGATGGTGCTGCCAATGCGCAGGGCGAAGCATTTCTTCCCTAGCAGGGAATTTCCACCGTATCCCGATCCGTAGGAGACAATATCATTAGCTGATGGCTTGTGCAGGATAATTGTGCGTTCGGGATCACATGGCCAGGATGGCATATCAATTTTTCCCGATTGTGGTGCACCAACTGAGTGAAGGCAACGCACAAAGTTACTATCATCATCCTGCAGGAGTTCCAGCACAGCTCTTCCCATGCGTGTCATGATTCTCATGGAGGCCACAACGTATGCGGAATCAGTGATCTCCACACCAACTTTAGCCAATGGCGATCCAACGGGTCCCATTGAGAAGGGCACCACGTACATTGTACGTCCCTTCATGCATCCAGGGAAGCGATCCTTGATGGCCTTATCGTAGTCTGATGGTGCAATCCAATTGCCCAAGCTTCCAGCAACACCCGCCTTGGGTGTTGGAATTGACTCCTCACGTGTCTCCGTGCAGATGAATGTGCGTGATTCCACGCGTGCCACATCAGCAGGATTGGTGCGTGCCAACCAGCAGTTATCGTACTTTGGCAGCGGCACAATGGTACCCTGTTGCTGCAGCAATCCCAAAAGACCACGATATTCCGCATCGGTTCCCTCGCAAATGTGAACACGATCAGGTGTGCACAATTCCACGGAATCCTCGACGAATTTTCGTACGCGCGGCGGTAGACGGCTCAGTTCAGCTGAAACGCCTGCAGTAGCTGCCTTCGTTGCCACCGCAGACACAGGGATGGTCTTTGGTGAGGCATAGTGACCAATCTGGCTTGGCAATCTGCAAAGAAGGTAAGAGAATGTTTTTATTATTCTTCTTTAAGAGACAGGAGGATTGATCTTTGAAACTAACGCATTTTTTGAATAAATTAAAAATGGCCGTTCAAATAGACCCAAATACTAGCTAAATTATGAAAATATCTACAAACAATTGAATGTTTAAGCATAAAGACGAAGAGTTTATGCTAGTCCCAGTTCCCTTTTCATTTTAATGAAATTTCTTTAAAAAACGAAGCTAAATGAAGCTTCAATTTTTGAGGTTAGGTTGAGTACCTCAATCGCCATATTGGAAACTTAATAAAATGTCTTTTCTTCATTCTCTTTAACTCTTTAGAAGCTAGGTAGCTAATATAATTTGTAAAAGTTATCAACTAGATTAGATCTATAGACCTCTGAACTTTAAGCTTCTATTTAAAACAATAAAAAAAATGATAATAATTTGTTGTTTTTTTTAAGGAATTAAAGAAATAAATTAAAAATATTTTCCTTGAACAATATTGATTGAAAAATTTATCTAAGTTAATGAATTTCGATAATATCCTTTCATAACATAAATAAAAAACATTAAAAAAAACTTTACTAGGTTTTCAAGATGGCGTCAGAAGGGTTAAACAGTCTTGTTTGATAAAAAGTTTTGAAGAAGACTTTAACCCTTGAAAACATCTAAAATTTAAGTTTTAAACCTTTATTTAATGACTAAAATATTACGGAAAAAGTTGTTAAAATTCTTGATAAATATTACCTAAAACTTTAAATAACTTTTAAAATTATGTTAAAATGTTATTCAAAAGCACAAATAACTCGTGAAAATAATTTCAAAATAGCAAAATTATGATTCTCAGGGAATATTAAAATGCCAAAAAATTCAAAAAATGATTTTAAAAAGCGACTTTAACCCTTTCGCGTTCGCGTGAAACGTGAAAACACTGAAACGTTTGATCTTTTCATCATGAAATTCAATCTGTGGATGCTTTTAGAGAACATTTCTAACTCAGAACGTTTGTTTTTTGTCTAATTTACATGAATTAAACGTATTTCTGTGTCTGAAAGACAATTAAATTAATTAAAATTCGAGTAAATAGAAAGGACTAAACACGTCTTAAAGTGGTTTAAATTTAAACTCCTTTTTCTGATTTTCTATTCGTTTTTCTTTTCACTTTTTTTTTTTTTTTTAAGTAGAAAAGAGAATTATGCTATGTTTTAAAAAAAACTAATATTCGAGGAAAAGTTTAATCTATCTCCAGCGACAAGATAGAGCAATTCCAATGCAATAAAATCTAATAAATCTAATATTGACTCAATCCCAAGAAACTTGTCAATTTAATTTCTGTACTGACCTCATTTCTTATTCTCTCTTACTCATATTTTATTGCATCACTTTGTTCGATTCTATATACGGAAGAATTTCACTACAAATTGCTTTGTTTAAGAGCTTTTCCGCCGAAAGGAAAATGAGATAAGGGTCACAAACACAGAGAAGAAAAAAAAAACAGATAAGGAAAATTGACTGGAAAATCAATAAATTCCCCAATTGCGGAAAAAAAATGATAAAACCCCTCAAAATACCAATCAGTAGGTAATACATGGAGTGCAAGAACAAAGGGACAATAATAAGAAGTATCTCAACTTACTGTGTGGTGAAGTATTTCTCGATGACTTCAGGCATTGTTGAGTTTTGTACGAGAGATGAATTTCTTAATGAAAATACTCCGAAGAATGGATTTTGAGATTACTCAAAAATAAATTTGATATAGGAACAGCACACGTGAATATATCCTAGAAGTAATCAAAGAGATTCCAGGACTTTTGGCGCTTTTCACTGTAGAAAATTTGCTTATTGAACTGTTCAGTGTAATTCATTTACGTAGGCGATTTAATTGGTGAAGAAACCACGTTCTAATTTTTTTTTCAACTTTTCTTGTTTTTTGGGGAAATGAGAAAAACCACACTCGGGGTCTTCCGCTGTGGGAGCCACTTGAGAACTGAATAATTCAGCTGGTGCCAACGCTGGGGCTTTTATAGCGAAAAACTTGATAAGGTGGGGACATGCTTGGTGGTGGCTGATTGGATGGATTTGGAGGCTCGCTATGTGTGGCACGCGAAGTCTAAAAGCGCGCTGTTGCGTTGCTCCCCAAGCTCAGTGGAGACCCATTAATCGGGCATTTGTGCCCGACCGGCTGATAGTGACGCGCACTGGGGAAAAAAAGCGCGCGAGCTGTTGGCAACATCATTGAAAAACACGCGTTAAAATGGGCAATGTCTTGTTGGTGTGATAAAAAATATTAATTCAGCCTCTACAATGTGCAAATTTGCTTTGTTTTTTGTTGCTGTTGTAAATACGTTCAGGAAAAATAAGTACCCAACCCCCTAAAACCTGGATTGTGCGTCTATTTGCCACCATCCATCTGTTGATTCTCCCGCGCATTTAATTTAATTGATCCATAATCACCGCATTGTTTATGCCAAATCCACCAAAATTCCGCGATTCTGCAAACATCCTGCGGGGTAGCTATATAGCTACACGAAGCTCACAAAGTAAAGCCAAAAAATTGAATGTCATCTGAAGGAGAGTCTTCGAACTCTTCATGGCATACGGGGCAGCTTTATATTATAATTTTGACTATGATATCGCATAATTGGCAAGATAATTGGGAAAAATATATACATACAAAGATCAGCCTCGTGCTTCCCCCCCCAAAGCTCATGCTTATCACCACCACCATAGTGTCCAATCAGCAAAAACAATCTGTATAAATAAGATGATTTTTCGGTTTGAAAACCCATAAAGACGTTCACCATAAAATGTTAATCACAGGCAGGAATTAATTCCCGTTTAGGATTTCTTTTCTTAGGCTTTGGAAAAAGAAGAAAAAACTTTGAAGTTGTCTACAGATTTGTAAACCAGTTTGGAACTAAATTGAATTGGTTGGAAAACCAAAACAGAATAAATGATTCAGTTTAAACTGATTTTCCGGCTCTTTATGCGGTTTGAACTGATTTAAAGTTTTTTTTTTAATTTCACTTGAGCACAGAGCTTTAAAACCACTTTAAGGAAAATTTCAAAACTTTTTTTTTAATTAAATAAATAATTATTTAGGCTAATGTAGGCAACTGACGTAAACTAGTTAGAAGCGTTCTACACACAACGTTAGACGATTTTACAAAGTTTTAAAGCACCAAGATTGATTAACAACCTTCCACTTGAATGGTCCGTATGCAACTGACTGAATTCTTTAAAGTAAAGACTGAAAAACAGATTTAAAAAAAATATCAATAAAGATGGAATTGTTTGTCATCATTATGAAATAATAACGTAAGCTTGACTAAATGAATCACAAAGTAAACGAACTTTTGTTATTCCGTATTTACTAACCCGGGTTTGTTTATTGTTCAAATCTAAAGAAAGTTTTAGAATTTCTACTAGAAACTTTAAGAATAAGTTGAGAATTTACTTCAAAAGTAATGAAAAACGTTGGAAAACAGCTCCAAACAGATATCGGATAAAGAATATAAAGATTAGAAAATTTTTGGACCTGATGAACGGTTAGTTTTTCTCTGGAATAAAATACTTTTCGGTTTATTTTTCTAAAAAATCAAATCTTCATTTATCTAGCAAATATTCTGAGTTTCCTGCTGAATAATCAATAAAATCTTAATTATTTTCGGTTTTTTTTAACTATGTTTATGAGTAATATCAAAAAAGCTTTTTGATTGACTTTGGAAAAATTATTTAGGAATTATTTGATAATTATTTTTTTTATTTAAGATTTTTTTGTTAAGAAAAAGATATTCTGTTTAATTTTCTTAATATTTTTTTTACACTTTTTTCCATCAATTGTTATGGAATTGATGTTCTTATAGACGAACGTTCAAAAGCTAAGTGCTGGTTAAAGTTATGTTTAAAAAAATTAAGGATAAAATATTTTTTAATGATTTTTACAATAAAATAAACTGAATGATGAATTTCCGCGGAAAAGTGGTCAAGACGGGAAGGAAGGATAACGGAACGTTTTTTTGCAATCAGCGACGTTTCGAATAATTTATATTAATCTTCAGGCTCTCAGAATATACATACAATTAGCGTTACAATTAGTATATTACAATTAGTTGAATTAGCGAGATTTATCATACTAATAAAAATCAAAAAACTTTTGCAAGAACAGTTAAAGGAAAATTCTCTAACTTTGTAATTTTTTAAAGAACAGTTGGTACGTGTCTCGGCTAATTTTTATTTTAACTGTAATTCTTCTTTCCAATAACTTTCTATTTTCTTGAGAAAGAAATCTTTAAAAAAAATGTTTACAAATAAATCTATTAAAATTTATGAAAGCTACAAACCTCGAAAAGAAAAAAAAAAGAATTATTCTTGAGTTAATTAAGTTGATTAGAGATAAGGATTTTCCATCAGTCTGTGCATTAATCCACCCCCCGCCCTTTTAACTCCCCCACCCGTGTCAATCAAATTCCAAAAGTTTCAATAACAAAGTCCTCGCAATTTCATCTATTTATTGCATTTGTGTCACACAGTGGATCATGGAAAATACAAATTCCCGCCCGAGGTTTTCTTATCATGTTTCTATGGTGTCAAAGTGTAGTTGCGATAAGAGGAGTTTCATGTTGCTTTTCAATCACTTTGTTTTGGACTTCTTGGAGCCGCATTTTGGAGGCTCGACTCACAAACACACCTCATATAAGTAAATATAGAGAATGGATTGGTCAGCAACTGGTCTGATGGAGGTGTGAATTCTTCATGAGTTTCGATGCCAAAGTGGTTTTTCACATTCACATCTCAAACGTCCCAAAACAATCAACTTAACGCTCCAATAGTCGTTCACAGAAATTATATACATTTTCCGCCACACGAATTGGCGACAGAGGTAAAGTTCAAGAGCATCCGACGGAAACTACTTCTTACCCAATATTAATCCAACTATATCCCTCTTTATGTTTTGAATTTGTATCATCTCAAAAATCATGAAAATTCACGTGGAAACGGTAAAGAGGAAGGAAATTCTTAAAGTTTTTGCCATTCGATAAATTTGCTTCTTTGCACCGAAATCGTGATAAGATGTTTTTATAGATTGTTTAGATGTTGAAGAATTTGCTGTTGCTATGCCACCATTCTCGTGTATTCGCGTCTCTCTATTAGCACCACGAGACGAAAATATTAGAGAGACAATCTGTTGAATATCAGCTACGAGCTGAAAAAAATTGAGCAAACTAAGGAGAATGGTTAAAGCAATTTTGGGGACCTTTTTGTGGTCATTTTGGTTTCATTTGATTAAAGTGTCCGACGTAAAATTAATAAAATCTGATGTAGAGATTTTTTTTTAGATTGAGGCCTGGATTGAGGTCTTTGATTCTGATGAAAAACTCTTTTCATATTGTTGGGATTTTTATAATTTTCTTATGGCAAGTTAGTTCCCTGGTTAGTTCAGACACATTTCATAAAATTAGAATACGATATATTAATTTTTTAAGTTTCCTAATTCTGCGTCTAAGTTACTAGTTATGTATTTAAGTTCCCTAATTCTGTGTTTAAGTTACTAATTTTACGTTTAAGTTCCGTAATTTTGCGGCTAAAATGCTAATTTTGTATCTAAGTTGCCTAATTTTTTTATCTAACTTGTTTAATTCTGTGTTTAAGTTTTTAATTCTGCGTTTAATAGAATAATTTTATAGATATAGAGATTATGGTTTAGTTAAATTTTATTTATTTTGTAGAACCTTCTTGGAACTTTCAACGAATTTTAAGAACTTTAAGAAGTAACACACTCATTTTTTTTAGAACTAACAAATAATAACTAACGAATTCTTAATAGAATGTTAGGTAGAATAAAAATAGAAGTTTGATAAAAGAAAAGAGAGAAGACAATTTTCGAGAAATTGCGTCTATTGCGAGTCTTGGAAAATATCAACAGAATATCATGAAAATTGTAACAATTTCCTCGTCTTTTTAATTCAAGTTGGTTTACTTTTAAACCATCACCAAAAGCCTGTTACATAATTAAAGGTTATTAATAAACATTGATATAAAATGCTTTTCTGACGTCAAACTTATTATAGCTAGTTTTGACCCAGCAACATTTACTTATAGCTAGACCAATATTCAAGTCTTTAAGCTTTACTGAAGAGAGCAAATGAAAAAAAACCCGAATTTGCATTTTAAAATATCTTCGTTGATTTATTTTTGGTTGAAGCATCACTAGGGGAAAGAATAGAAAATACAAAAAGTTCATCAAATAATTATGTAAATTTAACATTTTTTTTTTTCAAAATAAAATCTTCCTATCATGATCAGAATCATTAGAGAAAAAAAACATTCTAAACTGGCCAAATTGGTTTTTTTATGTTTACATTTTTTTTAATACCACGTCGGTGTTTATTTGACTTTATAGCAGCTCCACCAGCTGATGAAATCCACATAAGAATTTTATCATCACGCGTTTCTTTATATAAATTTCTCGGGGATGCGTGAGGGAACATTTTAATTACATCAGCCAAAAGACGAAGAGAGAGAGCAAGAGAGCTTTCTGATTGGGGGATTGTGTATTTTATTATGTTTTGCCAAATGTTCCTCCGAGAAAAAAAGTCAGGTGATTTCTTTGCTGCTTTTGCCACTCCCAAGATCACCTTGGACGCCGCGCCATTCTCCTGGAATTTTCTTCTAATTTACTCATGAAATGCGAAATGTGTGTTTGATATGACGCTTTGTTTGTTTTATTTTTACAATATTTAGAAAATATCACGTTAAAATGAGTTTAGAAATTAATTTTTTTAAGGTAAAATTCTTAAGAATTAAAAATACAAAAGATGTTGCCAAGTTGAAGCTGTTGAAGTTCTCAAAATTTGTTTAAATGTTTGAGAAGTTGTTTCATCAAATATTTAGTCTGTCTCAAGAGCTTTTCTCTCACATCCATTCATTGTGTGAGTTTGTGCCCAAAAAATGTCCCAAAAGTTAACTAGTTTCATTCGGATTCATTTGCCCTTTGAATGTTACACTGAAAGTTTTATCCCAAAGTCTGTGCTTCGCTTTCTTCACAGACACTCAACATTAGGCAATCGTCTTATCAGTTTATTTATTAAAAATTTCTATGAGACGCATAAACTACTTTTTGTAGCTCTAAACTAAATTTTATTCTCGTACGAGGTAAATTGTCGCTTCGCTCCAATTTACCTCGCCCCGCTTCGCGGGGATTTGTTGCGCTTCGCGCAAATTTTAAAGAGAAAATAAATTGTGATGGTTTAAAGGCAGATTTGGGCCATTTATCGATCCCAAAAGAAAAAATTTGCAAAGAGAAGAAATCAATTTCATACAACACTTTAGGCGCCAAATTCAAAAATTCGCAAAAACAGCATGAAATCTCTATGGGGGCTACCTGAAGGGGGGCTTTGGGAGGAAAATGAATACGGCCATCTGAAACCACCTGTTATAAGGGGCCTCTGTACCAAATTTCATCGCGATCGGACAAACGGTGTGGATTTGTATAGAAAAGTCGGAACGACGATTACCAACAAACAGGCCTTTCTTTATTATATAGATAGATCCAAAGTCTTCCGCCTTTTACATGGCGTTGCTCCAAAAATAAGACAACCGTCTTGTCTGGTGGGCTTGTGCTTCCATGGAAAAAAAGCCTCCGCAATCGCAATCTCCTGACCTTTCTTCTTCCAATTGAATTCGCACTAGGTCCAAAAATATCTTGCCAACACAGAAAAAAAAGAAGTCTCATTAATTGAGAGAACCAAAGCTCCTCAGCTACACATTTAATAAAAAGAAAAAAATAAACTTTGCGATCCCCTTATCAGTCTTCAAATTAGCTCTGTACGTGTTAGAGAGCTCGCTATGTGTTTTTGCAAAAGCTAAATAAAGGCTGGGGTCTCCGCGAGCATTTTCCCTTATCTCAATGGAGATTAAAACTCATAAAGATTTTTTTTCACGTACATTTCGCCGGCATGAAGAAAACGAAAGAATCACAGCTAAAAATGAAAGGAAAAAGAAAAATAAAAGAAAATCTCTTAAGCCATAGCAACAAGGAAATGATGAAAATTCCTCTATATTGACCACTTCACTTTGTTTTGATTGTATAGCTAAATTAGGGATTTTCTCATTGACACCAAAATTACCACATATATATTATTTTCTTAGGGAGATTTATTATTGTAGAGCAGCGACGTGACGCATATCTCTACTTGAGATCTGGTCTAAATGGGCTTGTTTACAGGAAAATCACTTTTTCCTTTTGATCACGAAAAAAATGGGGGAAAAACAGTAAAGAAAAATAACTGATAGCAGACGGTGGAAAGTGATAAGGAAATCTAATAACATTAACGTGTTATTAAATGTTTGTTATGTTCACAAAATATGTATTTGCCATGATGGTAAATATTTTTGATCATTGATCTTGAAGATAGAAAAGAATATTTTTTATTCTCTTGTTTATTTATTGCTGCTTGTCTTTAATAAATCTGCTTTTGCAAATGAGTTTATTGAGAATTTTTAAGTTTAACACCCTATAAACATTTGCTCGAGTCAAATATCGCCCAATAAGTTTGATCGAAGATTGCTCTAAATTACTTCAAACAGTTTAATTTTGCACAATGAAACTGTTGAAAGTTTGGGAAGTTTTTGATCAAACAAACTGTGATACTATGTAGGCTTTCAATCTCAAACATTTATGCTGAATATTGCTTAAACTTGGACTCAAATTATGGCCAAACTTTTTCGTTAAAATCTTCTTACTATATATTTTTTAAAATGTTTGATTTTCCATTTTCATTGAATTTGTCGAATTGATTCAATTATGAAAAATAACAATTGTCCAAATATTGATCAATTTTTGAGTCTAAAATGCTCCGTGAATTATGCAAGCTCAATTTTTTGCCAAATTTTCTTCAATATCTTCTCAATATTTTTTTTACGTTTGGTTTTCCATTCCAAATAAATTAATGGAATGATCTAATTATAAATTGTATTTCTTAGAATATTTTTCTCAAATCATTTTTGTGCAATATTTGTCTAAATATTGATCAAACGTTGAGTGTGTAATTCTCCATATTTTAAACTCAAATTTTGGTCAATTACTCAAATTTATTTTGTCTTAAGTTTTACTGTTTGAAAAAAAATTTCCATTTGGCAAAAGTTTGAGGTTAAAATAGGTAAAATTTATGACTCCAATATTGAGCAATGTTTGGGCAAATATTTAATTTATGTAAAATTCTTTAAGAAACATTTATCAAAATTGAAGCAATTCCATAAATTTTTGAAGTAGAAAATCAAACGATTAAGAAAATATTGAGAAAATCTTATATAAATGAAATTACTAAATAAACATGAAAATGATTCAATGAAATTATTTGAAAGGGAAAATTTAAATATGTCTCTAAGTGGCTTTTGTCTCAACTAAATGGAGCAATTTCCTCACATCTAACAAATTCCTAACAACAATAACCTGAAGACAAAAAAAAGTAACGATAAGCCCCAATAATATACAGAGAAATGTAATTGGATGACAAAAAGGAAAAGCAGAGGGGCTCCTCCTATATCACAAGCAATTACATTAATTTTAATATGAATTGCTGCCACCAGAGATTACACACAACCTCCGTGGAGATTTCCATTGTCAGTGAGAGGTCTTTGAATTTGTGGAATTGTTTCCCTCTCGATTGGGCAGGAAATGCCACAAAAAGCGCCTTATCGGGAGCACCGCACTGAATACTTTGGCAAACAAGCTGGTAAGAGGAAAATGACTTGTCTGACCCCTCATAAGATGGGAGGCCTGGTCGGTCGTAAATCTCACATGAATCTTGTAGAATTCAAGCCAATAATTTTACAGCATTTTGAGAGGCAAAGTGGGATTGTTGTTGCATTTTGCCATAGAAAATCGGAGCTAAAAATGATTGAAGGGAGCTTTGTAAAAGGACTGGTGCCCCAAAAAGCTCTGTTCAAATATCAATTTCATTCCAAATGAAAAAAATAATTCGCAGAATTAAATAATTTGATATTTTATATAGAATATTGAATTTTTGTTAAATGCCATCAAAGGCATAAATAATCCAATTAAATGACCAAAAAATACAATACAACAATATCGCTGTATAAAGTTGCCATAAATTGTAATAAATACTATTTGTATGGTTATTTCGTTTATTTAAATTTCAACCAATTCATTTTTAATGAGATAAATTGAAGGGTGGAAAGTGGCTTAATTATTTTTGTGTTCACAGGACATTGTTGAATAAAATAAATAAACAGTGAAATTTTAAAAGATTGTGGAAAATGTCTGGGAAAGATTTTCGCAAAAATGAACTTTCCCCTCTTTGTGCATGAAGCATTATGCATCAATGCTATTGATAATCATATATTCTAACTCACAGAAAACTAAAAAACAAAAGAAGTTGATGAGAGTATGTTTGAAAATATTTTAAGGAAAATTGCTTCTGACCTTTTGAAAATACTCTTTTATTATTTTTGCGACGTTTCGGAGCTTTATTTCTCCTTCCTCAGGCATCAATAATTGAGGGTATTTTTGTCAAATTAATTTTCACTTTCTGCATCCACTTTGCACCAATTACGGTTCTCATCACCATGGCTTTTTGACTTTTAAGTCCAAGTCAATTTGTCAATCAATTTGGCAAAAATATCCCAAATATTTATGCCTGAAGAAGGAGAAATAAAGCTCCGAAACGTCGCAGAAGTAATAAAAGAGTATTTTCTAAAGGTCAGATCCCGCGTTTTGACTCCCACAACATTTACAAATTGACCGAATCTCCAACATTGAAAATTGCTTCTTCCTTGAAAATTAATAATCCTAAAAAAAAATCCCAAAATTGCCTGAATTTTAATCTACGTGAAATAAAATTAAAAAATATCTTTGTAGGATTTTTTGTTAGTTATTTATTAGTTTCTTATTAACAAAAATACCACATTTGAGGTAAAAAAATATTAAGAACTTCTGCCAAGAAAAATTCCCTAGTTTACTAAAGTTCTCTTGCTTTTCCTGATGCTTTCTGGAACATAATGCTTCTGCCTAAAATAAGAAAAAGAATCTTAATATCCTCTCAAATTACATTGTAATCTTTTAATCTTCAGAACTCACCTATTGTAGGCTTCAAAAAAAAAATTTTTTTAATACTTTTTTAAAAGCTGAGATCACCGGAAGAGCTAAAATTACTCTTAAACTTCAGGAGGGCACAAACTTTGCGAAATTGTCCACGAATTCGCTGAATTTCATGTCCAAAATCACAATTTGTGTCATTGAATTTGGGAAAGTTTTCCAGGGATTCTCTTAAATTCCCCAATGAGGCGACAACTTTGTCTTCCTTGTTGTCCTTAAAGGCTTCCACGATGCCCATGTAGTACCCCAATTCTGCACCAAATTCCGCTCCTCTGTGGTAGCCTAGGTGGTAGGCTTCGGTATTCCCGGCTGTTACTCCTCTCGTGAAACCCTCTTCGTAGCCTTCCTGGTTGATTTTATCCTCTGCTAGGGCGATGTCGTCAAAGACGTCGTTGATGTCCTTCTCGTGATTATCCATCGTTAAGAGAAGTTTCAAATTTTAAGAACAAAAATTATTCTTTCTTTAATTTAGTTATAAAATTTAATAAAAATTTAGGAATAGAATAATGCTAAAATTCACATGTTGATTGTTTTCTTTTCTTTCTTGTCAAGCAAATTATAGTTTGTGGGGGAATATTATAGGAATTTCTTTCCACATAATTTGAAGACTTTTAACGGTTACCTATATACCTATATATGCATTGAAAAATTCTATATATACATCAAATATATATATATTAAAAAATCAATTTTATTTTCTCAGAAAACATAATTTTAATTAAAATCAAAAATTAAATAATTAAAATGTGAATAAACTTTGAGAAGAAAACTTAATTTTCAGTTATTTTTCCTCATTTTCCACATACAACATATGAAATATTTATGCATGCCAGTGTTGCCTTTCCACATATTGCACAATAGATGGCGCCACGTTTGATAGCGCTCTCATAAATTAAGTAAATTTATCTGAAAATCATTAAACATTTTCCCAAAAAAATAAAATATTTTTAATAAAAATAAATGGAGTGAAAAATTCAATGATTCACCTGCTGAGAATCTCCCGTAAAAGAAAAGCTTCCCGCCCAAATTCCATCCCATCTGCTGGCATCGCACTTGAGATGAGTGGCCGTTAAGTGCATCTCAATGGGTTATCCACTTTGCAATGCTCATTGCATAGCTTTCTAGCCATTTCTCATGCGTGCGCCCGAGGTCAATTGGATTCAATAAACACCCGCCAGAATGTCTGGCATGGTGCGCGATTAATTGAATCAGTGCTGGTCACAGAATGCAGCTCAATGTTACCCCAACAATTTTCCTGGTCATTCACACTTTCGGTCTCCCTTTGAGCGAGCGCATTGAATCCTCGCTGCAAAAATTTTTGAGCTCATCAGCAGATCTTTGTCCATAAATTTATTATTTATTTGCAGAGAGTCTCGTTGGAGAGATAAAAAGAATGGAATAAATATGTGTTTTCCATAAGTGGAAGATAGGGCACACCAATAGACGAAAATAGCTCGCTGCTCGTGCTTGTGAATCCAATTATCGTCGATGCGTCCCTATCGATTGGGGGAGTCTCAATAAAAGTCGCAGGGGGAGGTATTTTCCACCAAATGAGAGCATTGCAATGGACCATTTTATAGCAGGTGGTAGCTGTTAACTGTTGGCAGTAAATTAGTCAATTAATTTTCCTCCGCATTTCCTCATTTTCCCCAAAAAAAAATTCATTTTTAACTTCCATTTGTTGGTCTTCGAATCAATTAAAAGAATTCAATCATGTCAAACCCTTCGAAAGTTCTTTCAAAATGAATTGAATAAATTTCTAAGAAAATGTTCAAATGGAAATCAATTTACCTTACAAAAAATCAGCAGAATTTTTAAATAATCAAGATCCTTGGACTGTGCTGTCAATTATCTTTCAACCCCTTTTATATTGAAGAAAAAATACCCCATGAAGGACAAGAAATGAGGTTGAAACGCACTGACAATGAAATACGTGGCATTTTTACTGCACAAGAAGAAAAATATGCATCATTCTTTATAGGGGAAGTTTGCCTGAATATGACCTGTAATTAAAAAAAGTCACGTCTTAAAGGATAAAATTTTTAAATTAAGGAATTTATATTTTTGTTGGTGTAGGATAAATCCTTCTGATTGCGTCAGCCAAGGGACGGTATAGGTCAACCCAAACGCATCCTTTCAATTTTAGGGGTCAAAGCTTTCGACGCTTCTGTGCGTCTTCCTCAGTAGACAATTGTGTCTTTGTTTGGGAATCGTCGAACGTCTGAATTCTGTGATCATGCAGATTTTTCTGTAGGGGGATTCTCTTTTTTCTTTAATTTTCTTTCAGGAGTTTATACATTTTGTATGGAAAAGATCATTACACGGACGCAATCGGGCAAAGAAATCACCAAAGAGACTTCAAATATTTCTTTTTAACTAAGAACAGTTAAGGAAAACCTGCAAATATTTGTTCTAAAATTCAAAGAATAACGTCATAAATGTATCTTTATTTGTTTCAATATATTTAGCACAAAAATTCCTTGTCTAAAATAATCAACGAAGCATTATCATGAATATTTCATGCTTTAAAAAAGATAAAAAAAAGACAATGATGACGTCATTATTAATAATTTTAATCGATTATCTTCCGAATTTTCTCAGTTGATCTCAGTGTAATATCACAGCTAATAATGGAAAGTTTCTTTAACGATCTTGCTGCAATAATAAATTCCTTTGATATAAAATACTTTGCCTTTTAAAAACCTTACAAATGGTCAAATTTGTATCATCTTCCCCTATCTTTAGCAGTCGACATGAGAGTTTCCTCCACAACACCTCCGTACCCTTAATTTAAAATGCCACCTACCTGCAATTTAGATCTCTTATCAAAATGCAAATGTACATATAGCAGAAGAATTATTGTACTCATGGCAGTTTGACAAAAAAAACTATCCCACTTTCGTGGCTTTCAAGAAAATTACAATTAAATAGACGAAGAATTTTTTTTATTTCATTTGTCGTGTAGTTCCTTCGTCACACGAGAGACCAGCAGGAATTCCACCCCCTCTAATTGAATTTATGTCATGCACTTTCCACGTCGAATATGTAATACAAAACATAACACTGCATGAGGAAGAAAAAATTTTACGAAGAAAGGCACGACAAATTACAGCATGATTATTTTTGCAGCTGGTGGTGACCTAAGAGGTCAACAAAAAATTTTGTATTATGTTGATAAAATCGAATGCCCTCTAAATGATTCATTTTTGATGAAATGAAAATCATTACTCACGGGGATTGATGAAATATTTACTAAATTAAGGATATTAATGAATTTTTAAAAAAAAGGTCATCAATGGCTTTTGAAAATGATTTTTCAATAATAACTATCGCCTTAATTAATAACTGAAAGAAATGGATTACTTAACCCTTTGAGGACATTTTTATATACTCTTTAAAATAACTTTAGAGGTAAAAAAAAACGTTTTGACTGAAAAATGCCCCCTGATAGTTTCTTGAGAATAAATTAGCGTAATAAAAAGACTACGTGCTTCAACGTTTTTGCTTCACGTCAAAGGGTTAATATTTAATTATTCTCATTTTTAAAATTTTTTTTTATGTAATTTACATTAAGCCTTTGCATTTTCTTTCTATTGAATTTTAAAGATATTTATCAAGTTTTGTTTTGTTATTTTTCATCATTACCTCACGATGAACTTGACCGTGAACTCTTGTCGCAACCACAACCAAAATTCGCTCTAAGACAGTGACTCTAACTGTAGCACCCCCGAGTGAGAGTATCACCGCAAATTGACTTTCGCTATCACTTTTCCCCTAAAATATCTAAATAAAATTGATTGTGGTTTCTATTCATCCGGACATGGCTCACAACTATAATAGTTGTCTGACTCCTAAGGCAAATCAATCCCGTGGTTAGTTTTTTCGGGTATTTTTTTTTTAAATCCCTTGGTCAGCTGCATGCAAAGGCAAAACGAAAATCACGATAAGAAATTCCACGGGTGATGGTATAAAAGTTCCCGAAGGAGCTTTTCCAGAGTTCACAGTAAATTGGAAGTGAAGGTGATCACAAGTGAGTGTGTGTGATAAAGTGAAGTGAAGAAAAATGGATGAGAAGGAAGTGAAAAATTGTCTCCTGTTGCTCTTCGATAGGCCACAGGAGCCTGTGTTTGTTGGTAAAGGCAAAAGGAAGAAAGTTGTGTTTGATGTGCCGCAAAAGTACCTTTCGGATCAGTACCGTCCTCTTGGTGCTGAATTACAAAATCGTTTTGGTGAAATGGCTGATGATCGTATACCCGTGAAGAATATTTCTCTGCCTGACTTGAAATTTCCAATGGGCCTTAAGCGCCATGAGCAATTCTCCCTTTTCATTCCCTATCACGTTAAGATGGCTGCACGTTTAATTGATATTTTTATGGGTTAGTAATTTTAGTTTTTAAAAAAGTTTTTGTGGTGTAATAGTCGAGGAAATATTATAGTTAACAAAAAGTGAAGTTCTCTACTAAGCCTAACTAGTCCTGAGTTTTATTTTAAAGTTAGGCTTAAAACTCTTATTCTATAGACTTAAATTTTTCTAAACTAGACTTTAGGATTTTTAGTTAGGCCTAATATATTTTTTAATTTTTTTTTTTTTGTAACCCCCCCTTACCTCCCCCCCCCCTAATCCAGTCTTAAGCTATACAGCTTATATGGACTGCCGAATCCAAAACATATAACATATAACATTTTTAGTACATTCAGTCACATTCACACTTGCACTCCATTCATTCTAATAAACGAAACAATTTTTCTCAGTGGTTCTATGAGCTTGTTTTCCAAACAGATCGCTAATATGTCCCTAACAATAAGGTTAGGTGATACAGCGATGCAGCAGTTCACAAGCTCCTCCCTACCATTCACATACCGTGAGCATGAAAAGAGAATGTGATCCACATCCTCATACAGCCCGCACTCTTCACACAGCGAAACTTCCACTATATTTATTCTGTTCAGATGCGCTCTTAGCCCGTAGTGGTTCGATATCAGACGACTAACTTGAGTCACTGTCTTCCTATCCATGTTTTTCAAATTTTTACACCAGGGCTGAAGAGCGCAGTCTGGCAAAATAGAGTGGCAGTATCTGCCCAACTCATCCTCCTTCCATGCATCCTTCCACAATTTCGCACACTCATTCGTAACTGACGCAAACATATTTTTTAAATTAGACTTATGTTTTTCAAGCTAGAATTTAATTATTTAGTTTTCCAAACCTAGGCCTTTAGTTCCTTCGGCATAGACCTATTTTTTGGGTTGGCTTTCAAGGTTTGTAGATTAGATTTTGGCTGAGTCAAGGCCTAATGCATTTTTGGGTGACTTTTACAAATTTAGACAAGAAAAGACGATCAAGTGTGTAAATTTTGAGTCTTCGGGCATTGAAATTTGTAAAAAAAAACAATTCAACTAATAACTGAATAATAAAAACTAAAGTTTTCTTCAAAGTCTTAAGCCTTATTTTAGAAATGGACTTAGCTGGAATTTTTGTAAAGAGTTTCACTTAAAAAAATCTAAAAATCAGTTCAATTTACAAAAATCATTTTATTAAATAAAAAAAAAACTAGGAATGCGCAACGTGGATGAATTGCTAAGTGTTGCCGTTTATGCGAGAGATCGCTTGAATCCATACCTATTCAACTATGCTCTATCTGTGGCTCTTCTTCATCGTGAAGACACCCAAGATGTCCCAATTCCAAACTACGTTGAAACATTTCCCGATAAGTTTGTGGATAGTGCCGTTTTCGTTGCATGCCGCGAGGAAGCAGCCATTGTTCCTGAAGACTCTCGCAGATTTATCATAATCCCACGCGATTATACGGCATCGGATCTAGATCCCGAGCATCGTCTTTGGTACTTTCGTGAAGACATTGGAGTGAATCTACATCATTGGCATTGGCACTTGGTGTATCCATTTGATGCTAGTAACCCTGCAATCGTTAAGAAGGATAGACGTGGTGAATTATTCTACTTTATGCACCAACAAATTGTTGCACGATACAATTTCGAGAGATTCTCCAATAGCTTGAGACGCGTGAGGAGATTCAACAACTTGCGGGAACCCATGGAGGAGGGATACTTCCCAAAGTTGGACTCTCTCGTGGCAAGTAGAACATGGCCTGGTCGTGCTGCATTTTTAAAAATCAGAGATATTATTCGCGATCGTGATCGCCTAAGGATAGACGTGAACACACTCGAACGTTGGCGTGATCGTTTATTCGAAGCCATCCATCAGGACTATGTGATTACTGATACAGGCGAGAAGATTATGCTTAATAACATAAAAGGAATTGATATCCTTGGTAATATGATCGAAGCAAGTATCCTCTCACCTAATTATCAATTCTATGGGAATTTCCACAACATGGGTCATGTCTTCATAAGCTATGCGCACGATCCCGATCATCGACATTTGGAATCATTCGGTGTTATGGGTGATACAACAACATCAATGCGTGATCCAATCTTCTATCCTTTCCATGCGTACGTTGATGATATTTTCACGGAGCATAAAATGCGACTTCCGCCCTACACGGCGGAAGAACTCACGTATCCAAATATTAAAATTACCAACTGTCGCGTTCAGATCGACAACACCGGGGAGACAAATGCATTCCGTACACGCTTCCAGGAGAGTGCAGTCAATTTAACACGTGGCTTGGATTTTGCTGCACAAGGGGATGTCTTTGCAAAGTAAGTTTAATGGGACTGTGGGCGTAGTTAAGGAAAGGATTTATCCGTCTGTACAATTTGACCAAAATACCCACGCGAATTGCCATGGGGTAGGTGACTGACTTTGAACTTTTTCACAAAATTATCAAATTTATTCAGTCAAATAAGCTTTCATTGACTTCTTACCACACTCTAATAAAAAGTCTTAATATTTCTTAAGGTGTTTTTTTAAATAAAAAATTCAAAAGGTTTCTTAAGTTTTCTAAAAAAGGTTTTCAGTGTTCTTAAAAAAACTTTTTTTTTTTAAGTTTTCTTAATCGAAACTTAAGAATTAAGTCAGGCAGAATTGCGCTAAATGCATAAATTTTGAAGGTTTTTCCTGATCTCCTTTGGGCATTAAAATTTGTAAAAAAAAATCTTCGAAAAATATTATATGAGGAATGATTCAGCCTGACTTGAAACAAAATTCTTTTAAAGAAATTTAAGAAAAAACTCAACTTTTTCTTATGAAAACTTTAAACATTGGGTCTAATTCAGCGACCAAGAAACCCTTGAAATCTTTCAATTTTGTACTGAAATTTCAAGATTTCAAACGAATTTCAAGGGATTCTTGGTCGCTGAATAAGGCCCATTCTTTAAAAAAAAATCCTTACTTTCGCCTTAGAAAACTTAAGAAATAATTAGGAAGAACTAAAAAATCTTAAGTTTTTCTTAAGAAGACTTGAGAAATATTAACTTTCGCTCGAGGAACTTTAAGAAATCTTAACATTTGCTTAATAAAACTTAAGAAATCCTAACTTTCCGTCTTTGCATTTGACACATTTCTTTCTAATATTTAAATTTTTTTTCAAACGTATAAAATTTCTTTTAAAAAAATATTTTCATTTGAATCTTTCTTAATTTTTTCTTGTCATTTTAAAGGTGTAGTTAGGTGAATAATTGGTTAGAAAGGACGCCTAAAATTAATTACTCTAGCTTAACTCTTTAAGGTCTATTGGGTCATACATACGCTGACCCATAGGCCCGATTTTAAAATGTTTCATTTTGTATAGTTATTTTATGGATATTGAGTCCAAATTATTACAAAACTATGTCTTTACTATCCCTGATCATTTTATGACTACAGAAGGACATCCCCGAGGACTCACAGGATCAGGAAGGACGAAAAATCGAAAATTTTAGAGTTGAAATTTTTTGTCAAAAATGTGTTATTTGAGCTCAAAGAAACCTTCAAAAATTATTTTTAGTTCAATCAGCTTGCTAGATCGATCGCGGACCTTTATGGTTAACCCAAGGATCATTCTCCTTAAGGAACCTCCTCTTTTCAGATTTACTCATTTGAATTACGATAAGTTTACGTACATCATTAATGTGACGAATTCCGGTAAGACTAATGCTCTCTGTACTGCGCGCATATTTTTGGGACCTAAGTATGATGAACGTGAAACTGAAATGGTCTTTACTGATCAGCGTCGTATGATGATTGAGCTAGATCGTTTCGTTATTTCCTGTAAGTTTGATCCACATTAAGGCCTTTTCTATGATTTAAATTTTATTTTCTAGTTATTTTTATTCATTGTTTTTAAACATTAGGTCGTCCTGGTGCTAATACAATTCGCCGTCGTTCGACGGAATCCAACTTGACGATTCCCTTTGAAAGGACTTTCCAAGATTTAGACGCAACCCCTCCAGCGGGTACAGATGCACAGCAACAATTCACATTCTGCGGATGCGGTTGGCCACAGCATATGCTCATCCCAAAGGGTACCCCTCAGGGACTTGCGTGTCAGCTGTTTGTAATGCTGAGTAACTACTTGGATGATCGTGTGGAGCAGGATCTTGTGGGCACGTGCAATGATGCCTTTGAATTCTGTGGCGTACGGAATCGTCGCTACCCGGATCGTAAACCAATGGGGTACCCCTTTGATCGTCTTCCACGCGATGGTGTTGATGATCTCAATGGGTTCCTCACGCCCAATATGACCGTAACTGATTGCTTCATTTACAACAATGACACCTACCCAAATTCAGATGCAGGAAAAACGATTTAACCTGCTGGCCGCCAAGACCTTGGAGCTTCCTTAGAGCGCCAAGGTGGGGTCGTTGAACGACCCCAAGAAGGAAGTCGATTTTCTCATAAACTATAAAACCGGGAACTGTCGGGTCACTACCTTTAGACTCCTTATATAGTCCTCTTGCCCCTTGCATCACAAATTCGCCACCCGGAAACACGCAGAAGAAGATATTAGGGAAAAATATTTTTCACTCATTTTTCACACTTTCTTCGTGAGAAATTTGCTACGAAGTTGACCGCAACTGCTATTTTTTTTTCACTACTTCCCCACATTCCCCTCACTTCCCGCACCGTGATAAATGGCAATATTTCTCGAATATTCTTTATTGTTTTGCACATTTATATGCTTCTAATTATGTTTTATGTTGTTTATGTTACTTATTCGCGATAATTCTGACACTGAGATGGTAAAGTGAGAAAGTAAACACAACCCTTCAACCCCCTTCAACCATATGATTTATGATGTGACTAACTTCATTCTAAGAAATTTTCCGCAGCATGGCCGTTACACCAATTTTTGAATTCCCTTCTTCTACATTTTCCTTAATAACTTTTCTTGTGGTGGACGGATTTGGCTGAAATTTTTACACAACCTCCTCAGATAACCAAAGAACTTATTTCCAAAAGATGGGAATGGTATCTTTTATATTTATTAAGTTATAGCACGAAATATAGGGCTGGGGTCGTTCAACGACCCCGCTTGGCGGCCTAGAGGTTAAATGATTTTATACTGCAGAAAATTCCTTCAATAAAAAGTTCTTGAAATTTAAAAATTCTTTATGACCTTAATGTGTGCTAGAGCTTTATATTTTGTAAGAGAAGATGAAACTCCCTACACGTCTGCACTGACCCACTAATTTAATATGCCGTATAAGGCTCACAAACCCATCATACAGCCCCAGTGGTGTATGAATAAAAATAAATATCCCTGCTGTGCTAAAAACATCCCTTTTGTCTTCACCACACTGCAAAAAGGATTCCACGCCATATCGTCAATTAAGTTTGTGCGACTTGGACTAAACGGCGCCAATTTATTGATTGAAGTTCTGGATTTGTGACACTTGTGCTTTCTCTCATGCTCTATTTAATCCAACTCTCCCATATTCCCCATTTGCTTCTCATGTCAACCAAAAACTATGCATAAGGTCAACGTTGTTGGTAAGATTCGCGGGTCAAAGGTCATCCATTGAACCAATAAATTAGGAAAATTCCTCTTTAACTCAATAGAAGAAAATGTAGAAAGACTTTGAGAGGAAGGAAATTCCTCATGAAGATGCGTTTTAAATTGGGGATTATACATCAACCACCCACATTTTCTGGATTTCGATGCTCTCACTGAAATTCCGCGAGTTTTTATTTTTATCTCTTCACCATGGTGGGCATGGTGTTTGTATATAAATTTAATATGCGGAAATGAGAAGAATAAATGAGACAGTCACATTTCACAGTCATCTCGACAACATTCTTTCTCCATTTTCGCGTTCTTTCCCCTCCTCGTGAAAAAAAAAGAATTTCAACAAGTTGCAATAAACTTTTGAGTACCCAAAAATAGATCTTCTTGTGGGATTCCACAAAGTTCAAAACTCCCAAGAAAATCGCTGGAAAATCACACAAAATCATTTAAAGAAAAATCACCCTCAAAACGCGAGGTGAATCGCAAACATGGCGCAATTAATTCGTGCTCAACTATATAGAAAATTCTTTCTATATAACAGCATAATTAACGATGATGGTTGGGTGTTTGTCATCGTGGACTATAACGGTCACGGAATGATATGGAACAGACAATCTGATAAATAAATTTGGGCGGGAAATTGTGTGTGAGGAAAATGCGCTCCAAGCACGCATCCCAAATGACCAATTTTCCCCGCATTTCCACTCGCAATGCGTAAATATTTTGGATTTTTTTTTTCTTTTCCAACTCTTTCCGGATGAACCTATAATAAATGATGGAAAACAGACCCACCTTTTACTCACACAGTTGGAAGGAAATTGGGTCGATTTTCATTTTTTTCTCAGAGAATGCCTTCATGATGGGCTGCGAAAATTTCCTTTTAATATGACTCCAGAAAAAGTTTTTATTTGTCTAACGGTGATGATTCGATTTATGTAGGAGTTTACTCGCACTAGTATGGGAAACATTGTAGAAAAAATAAAACAAAACGCTAAGGAAACTTTCCATAATTTCCCTGAAGTCAGATGGAAAAAGACAGCAAATATTTGTTCAAAATATGCAAACAATGACGTCACGACTGTACTTTATTTCTCTTTCAATATATGAAATATTCGCGTTGATGTTTTGATACAGAATTTTGAAAAGATACTCTTGAAACATTTTTTATTGGAAAACAAGACCAATATTTAAAATATTTTAAATCTTTAAAAAATTGAAAACAAACTCTTATCCAAACATGAAACATTCTATTTTTCAATATTTAAATTATTTCATATGGTTTTCCGGGTTTTCCAAATAAAAATAAATTTAAATAGGAGGTCAAAGAAGACGCGTTGACTGAGAAATGTCTCCTCTGAGCATCCCTCGATGAAATATCGTGATAAAAAAGTGAATGTTTCAATGTTTCCATTTTTTATAAGAAGGCGAAACGGGTGACGAAACTTTCAAATATTCTAAATATTTCCTGAAAAATTACGAAAACCTGATTAATTTTTATTGAAATAAATACCTGCATTGATGTTTCTAACGAAAAATGTTTAAGTTTCATTTTGACGTCATTCTTTTAATTTTTCGTTAAATATCTAGCATCTTTTCTCAACTAACCTCTGCAGAATATTCAATTTGGCGGGAATTTTTAAAAATTATGAAGCCTATCATATAAAATCGAGTAAAGTCCTTTAACAATCTTCATTAAGGAGTAATCAAATAATAAATAAATCTCAATAAAACAAAGGAAAAAAAGTTTTTTTTTTGTATACAAATGGGTCAGAAACGAAGATATTCTATCCATTTGGGGGAAAGTGAAAACACTAAAAAATTTATTAATGCTTAAATTTCACATGCAGGGAAGCAGCAAAAGTGCATTTTCCCCCTCGCACAAACCCTCTCATATGCATGAAGTGAAAATAAAGAATTTTCCTCATATTTCACTCGTGCACCGCACCCACACGTACTGCCCATAAAATATATAAATTTAACTATGGAAAAACATCCTAATCACTCACTTCTAAATCATATTCTGAGACTTTATGCTCACACAAGCTTAGCGATGAATCCTCAACTATTTTTTTGCGCTTGAAAGAGTTAATTTATTTCTGTTGGTGAAGTAGTGAAATTTCGTGTCATAAGTCATAGCTTTTAATCACTTGTTGTGCCTCACTATTTATTATGTTTTATGCTTTTGTGCTTAAAAATAAAAGTCTACTGATAGACGAGTTGGAGTATCACAAAATCCTCTCTAATACAGATCAAACCATTTTAGGATTAAAGCTTCTTATTTAAGAAGAAAAAAAATCTTCTCAATGCTTTTCATCACCTCATTGTACGTTGAAAAAAAAAAGATTTCTTTTCGCTTAAGCAACATAATTCCTCCCGCCTATTTCCGTATACATCATTGTCAGTGACCTGCAGCTTAAAAGTTCTCAACGGGGAGGCAGAGCTGTTTTCTGGGTGAGTCAGAGATGCAAAATAAAGAGGATTGTGGCGATGTGAAATAATTGTGTCAATGGGGAGGAGACATTTCTAATTAAATTTGGCACAGAGTCACAAAATGTATGGTGAGTGTGGCATTAGCGCACGAAGAAACAATTAACCTTGGATTTTATTTCGGAATTTTCACGTCCCAAAAATTGTTCTACTTTCAGCTAGAGTTGCGGAGAAAGTTCTAAAGAATTTTTATAAATAAAAGATTAAAGAAAAAGACTCTAAAGAGTTTCTTTAAGAGATTTTTCTTACAAGAATTTATGAAAAAGGAATAATTTTTAAGAACAAAAATGTTTCTAAATTCATTTAATTGAAATATCATGAAAAACATTCTTTCTATATTTAATCTTAATCTACATAAGGATTAATTCTACGCGAGAATATTGTTGGATTTTTTTCCTCTTTTTAAAAAACTTTTGAAAGCATAATCTTCTGTGTGAATAAATAATTTCTCAGCATATCTACCTCCCATGTTTCTTCTGATCCTTATTAATGTGACAAATGACTTCGGTTGTAGACGTAATTCCACGCTAAAGAGCAATCAACCCCTCTCGATGAAGATACACCAAAAGCCATATACAGTGAAGAAATTGGAAGCGCACACGTATTTGGGAGAAGGAAGAGATGAAAGACGCCAGATCAAACGACTAAGTAAGATTTTCTGCTTTGAATGCAATTCTCATTGGGTACAGCGATAAATCAAATGAGCGGATTCCCCTTTTATGGTATAAAAGACAGTGAGGAACCCGTTTGTGGACAACAATTGCCCCTCATCGTCGCATAAAATCTTCCCAACTATAAGAGTACACTCGAATGTGGAAGTGTTTACGCGAAGGAATTACATACTTTACTCTTCTATACGCTTCATATACGTATGAGAGCCTTTCTTCGTGATATGCGCCAAAAAGACATGTGCGTAAAGGTACTGTGAGTTAGTTAGTTGAAAACTTCGTTAGTTAGTCCTAGCATTTCCTCGAAGATTTTCTAAATTTAAAAAAAAGGAGCAATCCTAAGATTTTTTTAATCCTAAGAGCCAAGATAAACACCCCTTGGCTTGTCTCGACGTCTTCCTTCTTCCATAGTCTGATACGGATAAAATGTGAGTTATATCAGCGAGAACATTAATTTGATTTTATTTCAATAAATAAGTAGATAGTGTTAAGACCTTAATAGATTTAACTGACTGAAACAAGCTACTTATTGCATTACTATAAATACTTAAAACCTATAAGAATGTTCTAAGTTCACCATCTAATATCCCTTAAATATTAGACAACGATATTCCCAAAAAGAGTTATGATATTGTACAACTTCCATTCTTAACACAAACGAACATCCAAACTGACCCATGTGAAGAACCCCAATTCGACACTGGGCGCCACACTGCTTCACCGGACTCCTTGAGTTTTCCCGCGTTCAGTTAGTCTTCAGTGTTTGTGGTGAGCAGTTCGTGGAGCTGACACAGAAGTCGCGCGCAATATACACCGCGGTAGCCGGAGAGCTCTTGTTCAAATCAATTAATTGGTGGGTGAATTGTGTGGAGTGTGTGGTAAATCAATTTGCCGTCTAGAGTGTTGGTTTTTGGGTTGTGGTGACACCCATTTCGGAGTACCTGGTGTGCCTTGGCCGCTGAAATTCACGTGTAAATAGGAAAAGTGAAAGACATCAACAGGTGCGCTTCGTGAATTTAGGTGTGAGGAAAATATATTTTTCAAAAAAGAATCCAGAGAGTGAAGAAATTGCAGGATTTTTTTTTTTTTTTTCAAAAATACAAACGTCTTTGGATATCGTGCGCATTTTTTCTCTCATTGCTACAGAAAACTATTTTGAGATCACATTTTTCCTCGTAAGTTTCTTTTAAATGCTCTCCATGTGTGTGCGTTCGCGTTGTCGAGTGAATGGATTTTTTTTTGAATAAGAATTGGGCGTTTATATAGTTTCGACATCTCGCGTACGCATTAGAATATAAACAAAAATTAACATTGGCATGGAAATTGAACTTCTTTGCGCAATGCTCACATAAAATTATGCGAAGCCTCACAGCTTGTGAAAAAAAGTCGCCCAGTCTTTTTTTCACCTAAAAGTTATAAACGAAGAAAAGATAAATATATTTCTCAATGCGGCGAATTCTCTGATCCCACCCAGTTTTTTGAGGCATCTGCAAGAATAATTGAAGAATGAATAGTAAATAAGAATGGCACATTTGAATAATTCAATAAACTCCGTGAAGAGTATGAGAGTTCAATTGTATTTGCAGATCTTTTGCATATATACAACACTTACATTTATTTTTTAGCCGTTGACACAGTTTCTTTCGCATTCAAATTAACCAATCTCGGGGTCGGTCACAGAAGTTCAACGAAGAAGATTTATATTGCTTATGGTTGCAAAATGCTATGTGAAAGAGGCATTCCTCCCTTGTCTTAACCCATCTACGTCTATTTTTGCATAACTTATGTTTAATAAATTTTTATATAAATTATTTTTAAATAAAATTTTTGTATTTGAAAAACCAGGAAAAAGTTGTTAATTTTTCAAGTATTTGTCAAACAAATTTTCTTTTGGGTTATTTTAAGAATCACTGATTTAAAAAAAAACAGTTTTCTAGGTAATTCTAGGTATATAACCTAGATTGATAAAATTGTAGTATTGCTTAGATGAGAAACTTTCTAACGGTAGCTTGTTAAAACTTTCTAGATCTCCAACAAGCTGAGATGTAAGCACTGGCAGTTTTACCTTAAAAGCCTTTAAGAATTGTTTCGAACTAGAACTAGTCAAACTAGAAAGCTTTTAACGTATAAGTCGGAAGATCTGACAAAGTATTACAATTCTTTGATGAATAAGATACTAAAAGCATTTTAAGTCCGATAAATCTAGCTAGATTTATCGAACTAGACTTAATATAGACTTCATCGGACGCTATGTTTATAGCTATAGCTTTATTATAAAGAAAAAAATAAGAAAATTTGTTGCACCCTGTATCCCCGCCACAGTTCATTTTTGAATTTCTGAGGGTTCCAGCTGGGAATTGGAACATCTCTCGCGCTCTTCCCTGACGACCGTCGACCAGATAGGCAGCAAAATGGGTTGTGGAGTATTTAATTTTTGTATTATATAATTTTCAAGTGAATTTTGTAATTATCTCTCATTTTGCTCCTATATTGTACATATGTAAGTAATTTCAATGGATTTTCTTTATTTTCCCACGCGGGATCACCATTTCGGGTGATCTGGCGCCCAATTTTTATATTTTTCTATTATAAACCGCGTGGAAATCATTGTAATATTTTTCTTTGAATTTTATAAATAAATTGTAAATAGAGCGAAAATCCCAATTTTTCTTATTTTTCATCATTTTCTCGATTTTCCACTATTATGGGATTTTTAAACGTAACAAATTGTAAGACCTTAAACGTAGGAAAAATTAAACCAAGAACCGTTAAAACCTTTTCAGTCTGTTGAATCTTTGAATGGATTTTCTTTAGTCTGGAAAAATTTTCTTTCATAACGGTTTAAAATTCTAGTTTTTAAGACTTCTTCAACCCTTATGCAATAAGTATTTGTAACATTGATTAATTCTTCATTACCTGTGCGTAAAAATGGGTTAATTGATAAGAAAAAGTAAGAAAGCTATGCCAATGTGAATGACAAGCCCACAAAAACAGGCAAAAAATAAAGAAAAAAAACTTCATAGTATAAATTTAATTCACAAAATTATGTATTGATAAAAATTCCCACGTTGGACCTCATTGCTGGACGACATGTGGCAAAAAAAGGAGTCTGACTCTTTTTATCGCATCTTTCACTTTCTACTCTTTGCGCTTTTTGTGCGTTAATTTCTTTCCACGCATTTTTATAAATATAACATTATAAATTTATTGGGTTTAGCACTCTCCAAAAATATCCACGCACTATTTGTGAACTATATAGGATTTTTTGTGTGCTAACTTAGACATTCTAGGGGCAATGCGGTATAGAAATAGGCATGGCCCACAAGAGATCGACACACGACGAGGGAGACGCGCGTCGAAAGGAAAATTTTGAAATGTTGCCAAAATAAATTTTCATGTTATTATTTTATTATTTCTCCTGTTTGATTTTCTTAGGCGTGATGTCTGTTTCTGCTATATGAGAAAAAAGTATATTTTACTTTTACAACTTATACAAAAATTGATAGTCACCCTAAATAATTTTCACACACGGAAGAAAAGATCAAGGGCTGATTGAATGTTTTGTGCATGGTGAAGACATGAAGATAAACTCATCAACCTTCATGTTGGTTCCTTATGATTGATCATTCAGAATTTTTGGGCTTATACATAATACAGACTCGGATACAATGTTGATTTACATAAGAAGAAAAAATGCTGAAACGGCATTCTCATTAGGCTACTGATGGTTATTTAAAGTAAATGGGTTATCTTAGAGGCAATTTTTAGCGCAATTGAAATGATTTTTTTTGAAGTGTTGTATTTTGACATTATTTAAAATTCTTTACAATTTTAGTACCTGATGAAGGGGCTATTTAAACGATAAAATATTTACTATTTCTTGTAAATCTATTTTGGAAAATTATTAAATCTACACTCTAAAGAAAAATTTAGCACAAATTAGCAATGACACATCAGGCTCTTATGGTATTAAGAATTTAAAGGAGTTCATTCATCGATATATAAGAAAGATTCTCATTTGAAGAAATAATCGGAACACGAGTTATCTTGAAGAGAATATAAAAGGAACAAGAAATCGCCAAGGAAACATTCCTAAAATTAAAAATTTTTAAAAGAAATTTAAGGTCTGATATTAATTTTTTTCATTTTTCATTTCTTGTCTTTTCTTATAATTTGTCAGTTATAAGATTTTTGGTATTCCGGGAAAAATCTTAAAAGATTTTTACATTTTATTTGGTTCTTGAATCGTGTGTTTAAAGGAAAATTACTTCCCCAGGGCTCTTTAAAGTTTTTTCTGATCCTTTTCTGGAGCAACATATTCTGTCAAAATCTTACAACAACTTTTAAGTTCTTATCAAAAAATAAATAAAAGATTTTTATCAGAATTAATCCCGAAATTTAGTTACAAATTCTCATAAATTATGTCCTGTGTGTATTTTACCAGTTCAATTACCCCACCGTGTGGGCCTTGAAATTGCTTTCGTCAAGAACAAATATTAATCTACTGATATTCGATATTATAGGGAAGAAGAAGATGAAAAAAAAATCTCAATTCTATATTTATTCCATTGAGTCATTCAGGCAGCACCCGCAATTCTTCTTCCAACCAAAGAAAAAAAATCCATTGTCGCTGTATGGCAAAAGAAAAGTGAGTTTTTGTAATTGAAAAGAAGCAATATTCTCATGCATAATTTATTAACACTTGTTGAACCCTAAATAATCTACAACCTCCTCCGCATCTACTCCATGCAAAGATAAATCAATTGACAATAGATGGGGGATTCGTGAGTTTTTTTTCTTTCGATGAGACATCGTCAAGATTTTAATTAACTCACGAGTTCGCTGTGTGAGCATTTGAGCTCATCCCGTGTTTCTTACGGGAAGCATAATTATACAAATTATTCAACACTACACACAGAAAAAAAATGACAAGAAGTGGCAGTCAAATCGTCAATTTTTGCGAGTGGGCCACTCGCATGGCCAAAATACGAATATTTCACTCGCACTCATTCGCACTATTTCTCGAAAATTTTCACATTTATTGGACCGAAATTAAACATTGAATTCTATAAATACTGATTTGCTCAAACACTTACACCAATCTAAAAGCAATATTTCTTCCATAAATAGCATTATTTGCCCAAAATAGATTTAAAAAAATGCAATATAATTGATAAAATTGACGAGAAGAAAAGCAAATGTTTTAGCAGAAAAAATCATTTGAAAGGTTTCTTTCACAAACACTAGCGCCGCGCGGAAATTGTGCGGAATCACCAATTTTACACATGATTTTTATTTTGTTAATTTTTTATCTGGAAAAACTATTAAAGCACCAAAAATCATTATCTGATCTCTTGTAAAGGTCCACAAGAACAAAATTTCTTCTCAAAAACATAAATTTTCGCATATTTTATAAAGGATGTCATAACCGTCACAACCATAGAAAAAATAATTTCTGCAAAATGATTTCGTGACGACATATCGTAGGATAATCCATACTTTTTGTTTTTTTCGTCATTGAATAATTTCATAACGACTTTTAAAGTTTGAAGTATTTTTTTAATTAAAAAAAAAAAACAAAAAATAATTAATAGACCCTTAAATTAGGCTATGTTACATGTGTTACAAAATCTTACGTCGCAGGGTTACTTAAAGATAACTCGAGCTACATTAGAAAGAATTTAAAAAAAAAAATATCGTAAAAAACTTATTTAACTTAATGTTTCATAAGGCATTAACCTAACTTTATAAAATAAAATTTAAGTCAATCGGACGAACAATCCTATTCCGAAATATCCGATCATAAATAATAAAGCGTATTATAAGCCTAATGGTAAAATATGAAGATGGTTACGTTAAAAATTTTTAAGCAATTAAAAAAATGACCGCCATTTTATCAGAACCCCTTCCCAACAAATGTAATGTAAAATAAATATTTTATTTTACAACCACGCTTTTCGGATGATGTTTCTCATATTTCCCATAACCATAAACTTGTTTTCCATGAGAATATTAATTTTTTTTATTTTAATTATTAATTTATTTGTTTCAATTTGGGAAAATATATATCTTATTAAACGTTATATAGCCCTATTTGTAGAATCAAAGATATGAATTAAAAAAGTCAATAATAGTTTGGTATCCAAGATGGCGGTCGAAAGAATTTGAGGGCGAAATTCCGATTATTTTTTCCCCGACTATTCTCTGAAAGTAACAATCCTAAGACCTAAGCTCAATTTTCTGAAAGAACGTTTTATAATCCCTTCAAAAGTAGCTGGAATTATCTTAAAATAGAACTTTTGCCACGTAAGATTTCGTAAAACAGCTTAATTTAATTTTCTATAAATAAATTTTGAGTTTTTCTTTTAGTTATAAAAACTTTGTAAATGATTAAATATATTAAGAATTTATTCAATAATGAAAAGCGGAAAAGGTATGGATTATCCTATGACATGTCGTCACGAAATCTTTTTTCAGAAATTAATCATTCGAGGGTGTAACATCCCATATGAAATGACGCAATATTTTATATGTAAATCATACGTGTGAGAAAATGCTTTTATGTTGCAGGAAAACCAGAAAAAAAACGTTTTCTGGACTTAATGTCTCATAAAACACGTCTCCAAAAATCGTATGCCAGTGTTCTTTAGATCAGACATTACGGTAACGGACAAATTTAAAATAAACAAGGAATTTGTCAAAAAAACCTTTCAAATGTTAGTGAGAAAGAAACTATATACCATAGATTCGTAAAAGTAATGTGCGAGTCTACCTAAGACTCGCCAATTGAAACTGCGAACCATTTCACTCGCATACACAAAATGCGAAAAATTTTTCTGTGTGTACATCGTTCCGCTCTTTTCCCACTTTTTTGTTATTCACGCAGTTTCATTGAACATACTGGCTCATTTTTTTTCTTTTATTTTATCCCTCCTTAATTTGCCTCCTTCTTGTCTTTCAAACAAGACGTTCTTTGGCGCAACAACACTGTGATTAATTACATTAACTATAATATTGCAAAAAAAGGAATATTATGCAAATATCATGGATCTCTCACTCTTGAAAAGGTGAAATGTAATTCAAGATTTTGTGCGCGGGAGAATTTTTCGTTCCACCTGTTGAGGTTGTGGTGACGTCAAGCGTATCTTTTTGACTTTTGAGATTGGACCACGCACACACACTCTGCCCCCAATTTATTAACACTTTTTTTCGACATATTCTCTATGCGCAGAAATAAATTAAAAAGAACGTGCCGAAAGGTTTGTTCTTTGGCAATGCCGCTGTATTGAGTTTAAATGTGATTTTTAGCTACAGTATTGACTCGAAGTCAATACAATAGGTTTGTTCGTTGTGTGAATCATTTGCATTATTTAACTCAAAGTTAGATTTCAAAGTAATTTAACCAAAATATATAATGAAAAAGGACTAATGAAATATGGGATGATTTTCTTATCAATTTAAGTTAATAAAATAATAAAGAAGTCAACATACATTATATTTTTTTGAACCTAGAAAAATTATTTTAGCTGTGTTTCTTTCAGACACAGCTTTTGTGTACCGAGCAAAATCGAAAGTCGTCAGATCGGGCTCAAACTTGGGATGAGCACGAATTAGGGTCCCCACATTCCAAAAAACGTATGCGCCAAAAAAAAATTTTTTCCGGCCGTCCGTCCGTCCGTCCGTCCGTCCGTCCGGCCGGCCGGAACCTAACGCTAAATTGCAAGAGAACGGTGATAGATAGAGACTTGCGGTAAACGGCAAAGTTTAAATATCGACCGGAAGACATCCGATTATGAGGTCAAATCCACCTCCCCTCCCCTCCGTCCGCCATTTTGAATAACCACAAAATTTTGTTTTCGCTATATCTCAGCCGCTATTATAGCTAGAGGGCTGAAATTTTGATATGTTGTAGGGGCCATCAATACCTTTCCAACGATACCTCATTTTCGAAAATCGGTCAAGCCGTTTAGTCAATATGGCCGCCACAATTTTTCATCGAAAATCGACCATAACTCGAAAACGGCTTGACCGATTTTGATCAACCCGGGGTCAAATGAAAGATCTCAACAAACCCTACAACTCTCTAGAACATCCGAAGTTTCAAAAGTGACCGCTAGGGGGCCAAAAATCAAAAACAAAATTTTCGATGAGTTTTCGATGAATATCTCGAAAACGACGACATAAATTTTTTTCATTTTTTGATATGTTATAGCTGACCATATTATCTAGCTCCATGCCAAAAATGAAGAAAATCTATGGATCCGTTCTCGAGATATAGCTTTCCAAAGTTGGCATGTCATATCTCGGGTTCTACAAGTCCGATCTTGATCAACTCAAGCGCAAATGAAAGGTTTCGAGAAACCCTACAAATGTCTAGAACATTGCAACTTCGAGAAATGACCGCAAGAGGCGCTACAATCAAAAACAAAGTTTTCGAAAATTTCGAACTCGAATTTTTCGAAAATGGCGACATAATTTTTTTTCATTTTTCGATATGTTATAGCTGACTTCAAGACCTTTCAAACAAAAAAAAAATTATGAAAATCTATGGATCCGTTCTCAAGATATGGCCTTCCAAACATTTCTTGGGGGATGACTTTTCAACTTTTCCCGACTTTGCACGTATTTAAACTGATTCGCGTTCTAGTTTGCTCTCACAAAATTGGTACACTGAAAGAAACACAGCTCCCGTAAGCTTGGTCAGCTTACCAGTACATTTCTTCCTGTAGAAAATTAATTAAGGAACCTTGTTAATGGCTCTGAATTAAATTCTAAAGAAAAAAATAAAAACATCTAGCACGAAATAAAAATAAAAAGTAAAACAGGAAGAATTCAGACCTTTCGACTTTTCTTTCCGTCTTCATCAGTGACATATGAAATTCTTGTTAATCCTATTGCATTCTTTGGTTCACGTAGACCCAAACCTGAAAAAATTATTTCTCAGTTAATACTACCTACTTATTTGTCCTTATTTACGTAACTTCAACACATTTAAAACTTGGAAATCAAATAAAATTCTTTAAAACTCGAGAAAATAAAATGTTTCATGTTTAGTTCTACGCATGAGCCAAAGAACCTCAAAGGATTAACCTCAGATATTTTTGCAATTTTTATTAACAATTTTCCAATAAATTAATGCATAAAATAAGAATTTCTATGCGAATTTCTCAAGCTTTAGAAGAAGTTGGAAACCCCTTATTCCCATTAAGCTCATAAAATTGTATTATATTCATAACCGGAGGGTTTATGAAAATCGATTACATCTCGTTTATGGGAAGTAAATTGGCTAACTTCTCGCATTTTGAGCATTAGGGGGGAATATTCTTCCTCCATATGCGAATGGGGGAGTTCAAGCCGTTGCAATCTGTTGGGCAAACATACATCACCAACGATTGGATTTGGGATATTTTAATTAACTAAAATTCACATCATTTAGAGGGTTTCCCGCCTGAGGCACATCCCAAAAATCCCATAAGGGGTGAAAAGTAAACCCCAGGTCACGTGGATGGCGCTCATAAATTTGATAAAGTAAATCTTCCGGCTTTTCGAGCTGTGAGACAAAGCACATTATATTAAAAATGAATGCATTTTGTAATCTTGACGGAATATGATGAATTAAAACGATTGCAAAAGTCAAAGGTTATGCTATATGCACGCTGTGACATCATCATCAATAATAATGAAGATTGTTTTTACAAAAATACACGACATTTGCTCCACGATGCTATTTTTAAATGATGCTGCAATATTTTTAGATGAAGTCATATGGCACACGGCAGTAAATGGAGTTTTAATGCTTCTTTTTTTTGCTCCTGCCCTCACGTCCAATGCTTAATGCGTGTGTGTGTTGTTTTGCGAAATTCCAATGAATGGTTTGCAAAAATATGTATTAAAAAAAGGGGTTTGAAAAAATAAATTATGTACATAAGAAACCTGACATCCATCTGTCGATATTCGTCTTGCATAAAGTTAATTTTAAAGTTCTTTCCGTGTCTTCTTTTTTACGAACTAATTTTGTAAAATGCAAAATATTCCTCAAAAGAGTTTATTAAAGAACTTTGTGAGAATTCTAATGAGACTAACCCACGCAGTCTTAAAGTATATTTTGCAAGAATAAAAGAGAATCTTTATGAATAGTCGAGTGAACTAATAAAAATTTATGTACTGAAGCAACTGAAACGATATGTTTTTGAAGTTTGCAATTTGTAGTTGGAACAAATTTTAAAATAGTATTTAGTGTTCATATATTTTCATTGAAATCACGTTGTTGCTTTAACCCATTTCCAACAGTTCTGTAAATTTAATCAAATAAAATGAAAATTTATTAATAAAATGATAATGGGCTGTTTGATTCAAATAATTTCTTGAAATATTTTACTACAAGAAGGCTCAAATAAGGAGTCGATTAACAGAACAGAAATTTTTTTTTTCAATAATTTCTGTTTTACAAGGATAAATACATATGGGGAAGGAATCTTTTAATTGATGAAGCTTTTCCTGGAATGTATGGAAATTTTCCGACCTACATTTTCTTCTCAGACCCCATTTTACTCTATCGCGTTGAGAAATATGATATTTCGAGCTTTTTCTAAGTCCTTATTCAACTTTCTTGACTCTGTTCTTTCTTAAATTCAAATATTTGTGACTTTGCATCCTTTTATTTAATAAATTGTTTTAAATAAACCAATTTGGCATAAATATAATTCAATTTTAACAATTCATTCCTCTTCCATGACGAACTGGAACTAAATTATGTGTAGATATATTTTTCTAAGCATGAAGAAACCGCATTTCGCGTAAGTTAATTAACGTGCAAAAAAGTCGTTGTTTTAGTAACAACAAAAAATCTTCGCAGAGAAGCGTGTCTTTTTTTTTGCTCCAGCTTTATAATAACAAACCACGAGGTTCTTGCTACCGTGTTTGTTTACTTTTTATCACGTCTCTCAAATGCAAACGTCTCTTAAGGAGAGTTGGAATACTCTATGCGAGATGTAACAGAGGAATCCATCGCTCTTCTGAGGCACGCACCTGAATGCGATTTGTGAAAAAAATAATTAATTATCGTTTCTCTTGATGTTAAAAAATGTATAACAATTCATGAAATGTGAACTTCCAGTTGGTGGAGAGAAGAAATTTTTCACGTAAAAGGTAAAAAGAATGAAACGGGTTCTTCATCAAAGATCCACGATAATCAATTTTCTTCATCGACTTCTTTTTTCTTCTTTCATCTCCCTTCAAGAAGTGCATTGTTGCGATGGGTTAACTGTTAAACGAATTTCTTCACTTGTTGTCTGTGCGGAGTAAAACAACAATGTTTTTTTTATGGGAGTTAAGTAACATTATATTGGAATGGGTATGGTGCTCAATCAAAAGCCCGCGCTTCTCGCGTTTTGCAGTTTAATTCGTTGGCAACTGTTTCGGAGGCAAAATTGATGGGCGTGGGTTTTGGTATAAAAGATTATAAACTTCTTGAGATCACGGATCGATGCTAAAAAGGAAAAGTGTCATCATGATAATTTGCTATGTGTTATATGGAATACATAGCAGAGCGACCACATGCTTGTCCGATTACGTGATACCCAAACAATGGATAAATTGAAAGCTTTAATCGTCACTATATCCATACCAACCATAAATACATATATACATATGTTGTATATCTTCCAACATTGTACACCTCATTTTAATCCCAAAGACCCGAAGACAGCAACACTGAATGCTGGTTATATCTAAAAATTCTCACGTTGCCTATCCACGGAAGCGGAAAGTGATCAGCGTCTAATGAAGTGTATGTGGCAATATTAATTGACGGTGATTTACGTGTTAAAAATAGAATTTGTCCATTGTTTCACAGCATGAGGAGCTCAACAAGCATAAGAATATTCAAATTTGCCTTCAGGAGCTTTCGCTTTTCACTTTAAACCGTAAATTCTTCAATGTGGAATTTAATTTATGAGTCACGAAACTCTTAAAGAGTGACGTTTTATGTCTTGTTAAGATTTAAGTCTTGTAAATTTAATGCCTTAATGATGAAAAAAAAACAATTCTTTAATTCCTTATTCTGTACTCGAACCGATGTCTTTTTCGGTACAAACTGATGACTCTATCTATTGCACCACAGTGTTGGTAAGAAGTATAACAGGATTATGCTGATACTTCTTTGTAACATAAATTTTAAAGAATCCCATTCGCGCGGTTTTAATTCCCTTTTAAACCTCCATTTTCTTCGGCACATCTTAAACACTTCTTAAGTGTTTAATCGACACAAAGTCATTCACTTAAATTTTATTTTTCCCATCTTTAGAGCTGTTATGAGCCACCGACCGTATTCCCTTAAGCTATTTAACTTCTTCGCAACTATTTTATCGGGAGAAATTCAATGCCACAGGGAGTGCGAAAAAAACGACTCCAAATTACCATTTGAGGAAAAATTCTTAACCAAGAGCGACCTTGAGCTTTGCCGGTCGCACGAAAAAAAAAACACAAACCATGTGAAATGCAAATGAGATGCCTCATTCTTCCATATTTTCCATAGTTGCGTTAATTGTTGGTGATATCACACGAATTTATTCACATCTTATGCAAATTTTCAAAAAAAAAACCAAAAAAGCCAAAAAATGTTGAGAAATGAAAGTTTATTTTTGGACAACAGACCGTTTAAGTTTTGGTTGGTTTTAATCCCATAAAATGACGATAATTGGTGATCAGAAACGTGTCACATTTGACAAAAAAATCAGTGGCCTCTCTTTCATCATTTACTAAAGAGATTTTAGACAATCTCTTTAGCGAATTTAATTTGAGATAAATTTTACAGCTTATTAAGGTTTTTTTCTTTCTTCTACATCAACTACCATTAGATAAAGAGATTAGAATTTGATGAAAAAAAATGTCAAAGTGAAAGGAAAACTTAGGAAAAAATGTAAAGGAATGATGGAAAATTGTCCATATTTTCAGAACTGTGAGAGATATTTTCTCAATTCTTTCGATAGAAATAAGAAAAATTAAAGAAAATCACGAATTAAATATTATTCCACACAGTCTGCGAAGGAATTTCTCATCATAAATTTCCATCGCACAGCTCTATACCGATGTTGTCTTAGCTCATCATCTGTTCAATTAATTTTCGTTAAAATGTACTTAACATGCGTAACATAATGAGTGAGATTGTTTGTAACTACATTGAGGAAACTTTTCACGAGAGTCTTGCCTTCTTCCCATGGCAATAGAATTATTATTTTATTTTTAATGTACTTTTAATGAACAACAATGCGGCAAAAGAGAAATGTTGCCAAGAGACATCACAAAACACCCGCACAATTCATCGCATTAATTCCTCTCTGCAATGTACAACGATCTCCTCAATGAGACCTCATCTATAAAGAATTTTCTTCTGATCTCTCGTATCACGAGGGAATAATTTTCTTCTTATAGTTGGTGTATTATATAAAGCGGAAAGTGATGTTGCCCTCTTTGATGCGGCATATAAACATTTTATTGTGTACGATAGAATGGGAGATGCTAAGAAAATGTCGAACATAAATAAAATTGACAGAATTGGGGCAAAGAGTGAATTTTATTTTATGCCATCTCATACACTTTTCACCACAATTCTATACTTCTTCTTCTCCTTCTCCCATTTTCTATTCTTTACTGATAATTTTTCAATACATATTATTTGATTTTCCACACGCATTTGCGCCACATTATATGAGCCAAAAGGCGATTACAGTGAAATTTATTGAAATTACTTGTTTACGCGAATGGGAAAATACATAAGTTTGATTGTGAAATATATTTTTGAAGTATTCGAGCAATGCGTTTATCACAAAACACATACCTACACCAACATTATGTATTTTTGACTAGGCGGTGTGATCGTGCGATGACTAATCCCCACACAGCCTCCCCTATAAAAACGCCTATTTGCATTGGCGATTGGCGCGAGAAAAGATGCTGCTGCAATAAACCTATTTGAAAATACCGGCAATGGTTCGACAGGTTTATTAATTGAGTATTTACGACCAATTCCCAAATTGATTTTTAGTATTTAGTAAATTTTGTGTTTGTTGTTAATTTTCTGTGAATCTTTTGAGCTTCTTCTCTCATAAAAAGTTTCTTCTGAATTGACTTCAGAATGACTTCACAGAAGCACTGTGTGCGCTGCTAAAGTTTGCATAAAAACCTGAAATATTGGCAATCTTTTGATATTTCGTTGCATAATAAAATAAATTGGATGTTTTTTATGAGATTTTGGGTGGAATTTAATTAAATTTGAGACGTTTCTTGATGAAAAATTTGATGTCATAAAAATTAACAGAGGTGGGTGACTGAACTGACTGATATGATTGATCTTTTAGTATGAATTACAAAACTTTATTTTATATACAGTCACACCCCGCTTAACAAGTCTTGGTTAAACTCTTCTGACCCATTAATTTTAATACGTAAGAAGAAGAAGAAGAGTTTAACAGAGACTTGATTGAGCGGGGTATGACTGTAGTACCTTTGAGCACAAATTTTTGTACGTTTTTTCGGCATTTTTTTTAAATAAAATTTATCTCATCTGTTTCTTCATCTTGGCAATAATTTCTAATAATTCAAACAACATAATTGAAACATAAATAAGAATGTTTCTAGAAGAGCGTAAATACCATGCGAATAAGGCATTAAAGAATAAGGGAAAAAATGTACCCAAAAATGATGAATTCTCAACATTTTACTAATGAAGTCATTTAAGTCTTCCTCAAAGAGTTCTTTTTTGCACATTTATCAATTTAAACAAGACAAAATCTTTCACTCTTCCCACTCTTACATACGTTAAGTATGAAAATAGAAGCACTGTGAGAAGCTTAATATATTCTCCTCCATATGGTTAAGCAATAAAATTAAATTACTTGTGCTATAGAAGAATTTACTTGCTGCGCAGCTTTGGAGGAGAAGAATGTCACTCCATGGGCTTTGCGGGTGTTGTACAATCTGTGAGTGTTGTTCGAGCAGAGTTTTTATTTTTTTGAGAAGGAAGCACGTTCGCATGCAGCCACTTTAGTATTCATATTTCGATCATATTCTCTTCAATATAACTCCTTCGTATGTTTCACATAAAGTATGATGATGATGCCAAGTTATGAAACTGAGAAAGATTCAACAATAGGGCAATTGAGGAGTTTTTTTTTCCCTCTCTTCTTGTAAAACCCAACTTGGAATCTATCACAGTGCGTTTGTGGCTGAAGGAATGGAACTCTCTGTCGTCACATTCTCTTCATTTTTCAGTAACATTTCCCTCCTGGCGATCCGGAGAGGTCACGAAGAAAGATATCTCGCTACCTTTATTAATGAAAATTGATTTTTGCAAATGATTTCGATAAAATTAGCATATTTTTGGAGTTCTTTTTTAATTAAGAATTATTTATTTCCTCAAGTTTCCTCTCTATGGGCGTGAATTTCATGGAAATATGTTTTTTTTTTCAATATAATTTATGTGTTTTCTATAAAAGAATTATGTATCAATGGAAATTTTAATTAATTCCTTCGAAAGAATTAATGCGAAGGACATTATGCAGAATGTATGAAAAAAAGAAATTCTAAGATTTCAATGAATTTCAAACACTTTCAATTAATTAATTTATTCAAATCTTGATGAAGGAGTCAAATCTTCCGAGAAAAAAGTTCTATAAAATTTATTCACGGACGAAAAAAATTTGAAAAATTTCTTTTCAATTTGCTTAAAAATTAACTGAATTTTTGAACAAAAAGAAGTAGAATAATTCCCTTTTCAAATTCAACGATTCAATTTTATTAGGGGTAACTGGGGCAAAATGTTATATCGCAAGGTTCGGAAAATGGACTGAAAATGCATTTTCCCATTGAGATAGAAAGAAATCGTGTGAGACAAAGTTGTAGCCCAGAAAATTTCCTATAAGACAGTCGTCATTATAAAATTAAAATATTTTCTCAGTACATACCAAGGAAAATATACTTCACAATTAAAATTAACAAATTGCCCCATGTTCCCCTATATCACGAAATGCATTTGGTTAATTTGCGTATGATTAGCCCCCTAAAACATGAGCATTATGATGCTTTCAACCCTTGTGGAAGCCACCCGAAATAACATGAGAGCATAGAGAAATAAAACTTAGCAGAGTCTCTCAGGCTTATTCTTTGGCTGGTTTTATTTACACACACCACGCATTGTGTTGTGCGAGATATAAATTTCCATAGTGACTAAATGCGTGACTTGGGCGTATTTTTCATGTTTAGAACATAACACACTCCAATAAAATGTGGTCACCGAGAAGGCAAAGGAAAAAAGCGTCCATCGAGGATCCCGCGTGTATGTTGGGGGGACTCCTGAAGGCTCGAGCGTTGCGTACATACTTTTTATTTCCCGTAATTAATTTACTTACTTAACACGCACTACTCGGTATAATCCCTCCTGCTCTCTTGCCACAAAATAGTGAACGTATAGCGAATCAACACTGCCATTGACACCATATAGAGTGAAAATTTATAACATTTAGCCCCTCGATTTTTTCTCGGTCGTTCCGCGTGTTTTTAGGGGACAATATTTGATGATTTTTTAGGGCACTTTCGGAGATTTTTTTTTTGCTCGAAGGCAGACGAGAATTAAAATGAATTTAAATGACATTAAATTTACTTTTTTTGTGACATTAAAGATCCTGTTTTATGAATATTAATGAAGGAATTTTTGTTAATTGATAAATTTTTCGTGTCTCTTTTAAAATTTGCTTTGGACCACCGCTTTGTGCTCTTGAAATTTGTATTAAAAAACCCTTCTGAGGGTCCCCACTCAGTGGCCAAGTGAGTGTGAGAAAGATTTCTTTGACACTGAATAATGACCAAGGCGCAAACATGTCATCATTTAACTGACTCGAGTTATGATTAACATAGATAATACATCATTTTTTCCACACTCAAGAGTAGTTGAGTGATTAGAAGAGCAAGATTAAAAGCATTTCAGTAAATTCATATAAATTAAACGTACAATTAAGAGACAAAATGAACACTATGTGTGCTGTGTAGGTTGAGAAACGTTTTGTATTTTCTTCTGTTTAAAATGAACACAATGATTTACTCCCATGGTGGTCTTTCATCTTAAGAAAAAACTATTTAAAGATTTAAATAAAATATTAAAAAGAAACTCCTCAAGAATAATATTATGTCTCTTGCTACAGTTTGAAGAGATTTCTCCTTCTGGCATTTAATTAAATCTCAATATGTGCTAAATTCTAAAATGATCCCAAAAACAATTTACTATTTTTAGCTTCAAGAAAGAAAAAATCTCGAGCATTTTACTACGCTCATAGAAGCTTTCTCCCTGTTTATTATTCTAACACAACACTCAAGAATCAACGTAAACAAATTGCTTGTTGGGTATTTCCTCTTCCTCTCCATCTGTGGGCAAATTGAAAATTTGCTTTTAGATAAGGAAATGCCCTCTAATTTCTCCCACTTTCCCACTCAATGCATGATTTGGGAGAAAAAAAATTTAAAAGAAGAAAGTCATTGAAGAACTTATTCTTCTTCTTGAAGAAGATAGAAGAATCTTTGGAGGAATGAGCGCAAAAACCATTTGTAATTGAGAAGTGATTGATCGACCGGAGTATTTTACGCCTTTTCACTTAAAGGAGAGGAGACCCAATATAAATTATTCTTCATGGTTGTGCCTGACAGATCTGCCATATGTGTACAGCATACAACATAATCCATATTCCAAAGTATCTCTGCGCGCATACAAAATTCAATTGACCGCACGATTGCTTGGCCCAAAAAGTGGTGAGAGAAAAAAATGAATCGCGTATGCTGACATCATCCGAATGTACAGCCAATGGCCCCAGAAGCCGGTCCAAAGAAGCAAGGGGAATTTATCTGGATGGAATTTATGGGAATTATTCGGAATAATTATTCCAATACCATGAATTTCATTCGGAATATGTATTCACTAATATTCGGAAGTATTCGTGTAATGCCCTGACTCACTATCCAATGAATGTTAACCTGCTCTTAGAGTGAGTTCATCTAAGGTGGACGTTTGGGTGATCAGACAACCCCTAAAAGTCCCGGAAGTTTAGATTTTAGAAATTCAATAGAATTATTTTCATGCTGAAAAATTAAATTAAAAATTTAGAAAATGAATTTGCATTTATCCTTTTCATATTAAACGTTAGAAAAAAAATAATCATTTCAAATTAATCTCAAAACTCATAAAACTTTAAATGTAGAAAGTTATGGGAGTAAAAAGAGCATTAAATGGGCTTCAAAATGGTACCAAATTAAAGAATATTGATTTTTATTTTATACCATTTTTTTCTCATTTTGCGCGGATCTTTGGAGGTCCGAACCGAATTAAGCCACATTCCCCTAAAAGTTACATAAAAAATCGTTAAATATTAAAAAAAAATGAAAACGTTAAAAAATACATGTCAAACTTTTACAAAGAAGCATCAGACGTTACAATGGACATGAAATGGTAGAAAAGAGTTTTAAAATTCTTAAAATTAAAATCAAACATTAAAAGAGAAATGAAGAGTGTGATAATTAACGTTTACCATTAATCTTACCTTGACCCTTAGGGACCAGAGAGTCAGAGGTTACTGAGGGAGTTGCTCACAACCCCTATGTGGCGCGTACCAGCTAAAAGCGCTACATTAGGCAAAAAAATTCACAATATTTATCAGATAAATGCCCCTTGGTACAAACCAAAGAATACTTTGAGAAGACAACCCAAAAGCAATTCAATGTGGTTCGCATTCTCTGGTCGGTGAAGACGGGTTTAGATGATATTCTTTCTAAATTGATTCGTGCGTGTTTGTTGGGTGAAAAAAAATCCCATCCTGTTTATTATGACTTTGCAGATGGGCGATTTTATCGTGCTAATTATAGGAGAGACTCCACGAAATTGTGAAGGCGTCTCTTTGGGTCGCTCTTCCTCACGCAGAATGAGCAACGATGACAGCATTTCTTTTTTCACATCTCAAGATGTGTGTTAGAGGAAAAATTTTCAATGAGTGTTAAAATGTTTTTTTCTTTTTTCAAAAGAAAAATCAGCCCTTTTCATTACTCAAATCCCTCATCACTCATGAAGGAGGAATCCCCTCTAGCATGTGGCGAGTGCGGAAATGTTGAGAAGAAATTTTGGCGCATATTTTCTAAAGGCTGTCAATGAATAATTTTTAGGCGTGGAAAGAACCTTCATTTTTTGAATTTTCTCTTTCATTTCCCGAAAGATGAGGAAAAGGACACAAGCCCTGTGATCTTGAGACACACAAAAACACACGAAATGCCCAGGAAATTGCTATCATTATTGAACTAATGCCAAGAAATTGTTGATTTGGAGTTCACTGACATAATGTTATGGCCAAATGACAAAATTTTCTAAAGAAGATATATCAGTTTTCGCAGCTTTCTGTAAAATTTTATTTGAATTTTTATCGAATGGAAGATATTGAGGAAATCCCAAGGGAAATCCAGATTTATTAATTGTTTCAACATAGCGCGAGATACTCAAACGAATTTCAAGAGTTTTAAATTGAAGTTTTAATTGAAAAAAATAGGGTGGATTTGGGAAATGATCATAATTTATGGCATTCGCATTGTTTGAAATTAAACAAGAATTTTTATTGAAAGAGTAAAAGAGAGCACGTGCCTCAGAGAAGTTCGCAAAATAGGCACAAAAATATATTTTTGGTCTAATGAAAAAAAATCGTCTAATAGCCTCTTCAGTCATGAGGTTTAAATCTCGAATAATGAACGATTTTTCTAGTGTAATGAAAGTTGATTCCTCCTCTCTGTTGGAAGAATTTTAATTTTTCCTTAATTCTCCATTAATTTTACACAAAATTTAATTTTTTCTTTATTTATCTTTAACGAAATTTTAAGTTAAGAACGATAATTTAGAGAATCGGAATTCGAAATTAAATAATAGTTTTTTTTTAAAATAAAACAGTATTGATCAATTTTTTATGCTTTATCTTCATGCTTCTCATATAAAACTCATAATTTTCTTCTTCTCTATAAAACTTTCATTTGGGGCTATAAAATAAAGCTCAAAGAAATGTCTTCGTAATTTTTACGCAATTTTAATGATGAACTGTGACACACACACAAATTTTACAACCCTATTGTTGCGCAGAATTTTTCCGCGATGACCTACATTAGTATTAACATCGTTGAACCCATCCCCTCACTCAGCGAGCTGATATGCTCAAGGATGTTGTGTCGTTTGATTGGGAAAGTCCGCGATGAGGTCAGCTTTTAGCGTGTAAACCAGCCACTTTCTCCATTTCCACGTCCTTCCTGTTTCCACATGGAATCACCCACATAAAGCTGCATGAGACAGTTGTAGATCTATATATAATTCCATTAGCTCTCATTGGGAAATTGATACACGAGCAAACGCACCCTCTTTGACATAGTTAATGTAGGTTTTGCTATGTAAACTGTGAATAAAGTTTAACAATTTTTTTCCTTCCTCTTTGACCTTTCAGGTGAAAATAATGGAAATAGGACGTATCGTTGTATGTTTTATTGGTTGACGGCATATTCAGTTCGTTGGCTGTTGCTGCTACATCTCCACAAGAGAGACGATTGATTTTTCTTCTTAACTGCTGGGAACTTGAAAGGACGCCTTCAAATTCAAGATGGTGGTCAAAACGGCTGATTCGACAGAGAAGAAGCCACGCATCAATAAAAATTTAATATCACTGAAATGTGTTCTCTTTATATTCTTTGGCGGTAAGAATTCTTCATTCTCTTTAGCAAACTTGGTGTTAACGTGAGACTTATTTTCTTCATTCAGGCCTTGGCTGCATATATCCCTTCTTGCCACTTCACATGGTCGCCACGGGGTTGAATTATGAAGAATCAAGGATAGTTTCAATAGTTGCGCCCCTTGTATCCCTCCTGGGTCCACTGGTGGCGGGAATCCTTGCAGATCGAATGGCTGGTGGGAAGAATTCAGGCTCTGGCCGATATTTACGCGTCATGATAGCTCTGGCGATGATCTTTGCTGCCATTTTCTACGCAATCCTCCTAGCTGTGCCACCGTGTCAACGATGGGAGGCTCGACGGCCACTTGTTAGCTTTGCCTGTGACTCCAAGGGGGCGGAAATCTTCCAGGAGCGCTGTAGCGAAGAACGATCCTGCTACCATTGGGATGAAGCTAAAGTTGGTTCACTCATTCTCACAAATTGCTCGTACACATGCCAAAAACCCAGCCAATTTGAGAAGCTCTACAACCCATGGACACATGGAGCACCACAGGCTCTAACTGAGAGCCTCTCCTCCGAAGCAGACTACGATAACTACGACGACGGAGCTAACTACGAAGGAACCCTAGCTGAGAGACTTCGACGGAATGTTCACGTTGAGCAGGTATTTGTAGAACCACCGCATCTGTGCCTGGGAAAGACACCCGAAGGAGAAATTACGGATACAACCATCTGTCATGTCTACACTGAAGACACCAAGTCAATAAGTATCCAGACAACCCTGCATAGTGCAACAAATAAGGAAAATGAGACGCACAGTGCTGAATGGTGTCGATACCCATTGGATGGTTTCAGTTGTCACATCCCACCGGCTCAGGCTACCTACATGAAGCTCTATAAGAATACAACTAAATGCAAGCCAATGGTTGAGTGTGAAGTTCACGATCCCTACGATAATCCAGGAAGCGTCCTAGCTGAGAGTCAGTGCATCAAGGTAAGAAGGATTTTCTTGCTAAGCTTCGAACATTTCTGAGCCTAATCCTTAACTCATTTTTCCTTCCAGGTAATTGGCAATCCGTCAGAAACCTTCTGGATGTACCTAATAATTCGCAGTGTAGCAGATATCTTCCCCACGGCTGCAATAGCCCTCCTAAATGCAGCCATTGTCATTGCAACGAGGGAAACTTCATCAGGTCGTGGAGACTTTGGTCGTCAAATGGCATGGGGTTCACTGGGATGGGCAATCTTTGCTCCAATTATGGGAGCTATTGGGCATCCAGCTGATATTCCAATCTACTTCATCCCCTTCATTGTATTTGTTTCCCTCATGGTTCTTGCGGCTCTTGTAATCCTCCTTGCCACCGCTATGCCACTTAGTCCACCCGAATGGTGGTGGCACACCAAGAGTGGCATGCTGGCAATTCCAATGTCAGCAATACGGAAGTATGCCCCGGAAACGGGGGCGCTACTCTTTGTTACCATAGTTTTGGGAATTTTCTGGAGTGCAATTGATTCGTACCAAGCGTGGCACATTATTGAGCTTGCCGGAGAAGGGATAACTGGATCAGATCTACTTGTAGGACTAACCTTAACTGTTGGAGCTCTCCCGGCTATTCCGGTACTGTGGAATGCTGAGAAAATCGTTGATTTCTGTGGCCATTCAAATATCCTCATTGGAGCCTTTAGTGTCTACATTCTCCGCTACACTGGACTAGCTATTCTCGATGAACCATGGTGGACACTTCTCATGGAAGCCATGGAACCGGTAACACTTGGACTTTCATGGGCAACCATTGTTATGTACATGCGACACCTGATGCCACGACGTTTAACTGCAACAGCCCAAGCTCTACCCGTGATAGCTTACTTCTGCTTGGGTAAGAGTTTCGGTGCCCTTTTGGGTCTAGTCAAGTCCGGCAATACGCTGGCATCGCTGCAATGCGTCTACCGCGGTATGGCCATTGCTGCAGCCATCATTGCCGTAGTCTACTTCTGCCTCTATCACTGCCTCCTGGCACCCAGATGTGCCGCCAAAACTCAGCCCCCGCCCGACACCACCGTTCAATCAGGTGAGTTTGCCTCTTTTCCACTGATGAAGAACTTAAGTAGCAAAATATTTTTTTTTTAAATTATGTAAAAAATTATTTTCTTTATTCAGACACAAAAATCTTAATCAGAGACAAAATTGTAAAGTAATTTTTTATGCATTTATGATTTTATTAACATCATTCAAAAGTTTTAAAAATAGAGATAAAATTAATTTGTTAAAGGTTCGTAAATTCTCATACTTTTATGGGAAAGTTCATTTCTAGATTTGAAAAAATTGTTTTCAGCCCCATTTAGAAGAAATTTTGTTGAAATTGACCTCATTCCCTTTCTTCATCCCATTCTTTTCTTATGAAAAAAATCTTTAACATTTTACCTTTAAAATGTAAGTTTTCTCCATGAAAAATATATCTAAGTTTTTAACTCAAATCGAAATAAGAAAAGTATCAATTTTAAAATAATTTAGTGGACTTTAAGATCATCAGTAGAATGAAATCCAGGATATTTCATCGGTTTCTTTACAAAAAGGAAATTTTCTACATATTAATATTAACCTAAGTTTCTTTTTTTTAATATTTTAACGGGTTTCAATTTAAAAGATGATTTTCCACATAAGTACCTGACCAATTTTGCATATTAAGAAATTTAAAACCTTTTAATAAAATTAACAAACTTTTTACAAATTAATTTTTTTCGTTAATGTGAAACAACGTTTTGATTTAAAGACTTTTAGTTAATTATGTACTTAAATTAGTTTTAACAAAGAAAAATCAAACTTTAGGTTTTTTCCGCTCATTTCTCACTCAAATATAGTTTTTACAAATTCTTTACATCTTCTTTTACATTTTTGTATACTTTACATGAAATTGCCCAACTCTGAGCCAGATAAAATTTCTTTTATATATCATATGGCGCATCCTTTTATTTTTAAAATCATCGTGAAGACAAAATGGTTGAAGATTAATTAATTTATTTATTATTCCACCACCAAAAAGCTCACAAAAAACAAAGAGATTTGATAAAATATTAGATTTTAAATTAAAAATTGATTCTCTATATGAAGTTTTTATCCCAAGGCTCCTTTGTAGTAAAGTTGCAGAAGAACTTCTTTGAATATTTCCACAATTCTAGGAGTTTTTAAAAATATTTTTAGCATATTAGGAAATATTTCTGGTGTTGAATTTTCAAGAGCCGCCGCATCGAATTTGCTGGAGTCCAAATTTTTCATAGGAAGACACCATATGCCCAGGATGAGTTCTAAGGGGGCCAGTTTTAGGAGTTCGATATTTAATTCAAGCAACGTTGGGCCCTGCCTTAGGCACCCCAGTTGGTTTAGGTAGTCCGTGAATGTGTTGTGGTAAATGCTAACCATTTCCCCGCGTCGTAGTCGCACTGAAGCATCACCAATTCTATAGAGAAAGTGGAGCAGATCTACAGCTTGGGAGCCCCAGAAGCACATTTGAAAGTCAAGTAGGAGTATCTTATCAATATCCGTGTTTTTCTTGATAAACATCATGTTCTTAATATGAATGTCTGAATGGCAAAGAACATTGAATCCGGGTTCAGGATTTGGTTTGTACATATCAAGTAATGAGATTAGGTGTTTTTCTGTAATATCACCAATTTTTTCAGCTATCTTCTCATATCCTTCCCACTTTTTAACTTCTTCTTTCATTAATGCTAAGCCAGCGAGGATCATTGGTATTGCAAGAATGATTTCTTGGATGATTCGTAATCCATTGTATTGGGGGAAATCAATATTATAAACATATTTCTAAAATGATAAATTACAGTTAAAGGAAAAATTTCTACAGAAACAATACTATGTATAGGGGAACGTGGCCCAATTGCGACCCCCTAAATTCTGTTTCAGAAGGATTGAAAAAAGTCATATTAAAATGAATTAAATCTTTTCAAGTTTGGTACCATTGGAAAGGTCATTTAATAGGCTAACTTTGTTCTATAGATGCAAACCTTCTAATTCTTACCTGTTCTGAGTAATAGTCGAATTAAAAAAAGGTGCTAAAATTGCACTTTTTCACCACGGTGTTCTAATTGCGACCCCCCGAGTGTTCTAATTGCGACCCCCTTTTTTTGCCGTAATTTGTTGGTTTTTCACTAGTAGGTCACTTTTATCACTACTATAAATAGGAAAACTGCCATGAATTACACGGAGAAGCCGGAAAATCAAGAATTTATTTTCAATTTTCCCCACATTGTTTTGACATTTCGCCCTTGAGGTGACTACACGGAATTTCACACACACAGACAATTGCGCACTCACTGACGTAATTCCCAGAAAATCCACGAAAATTCTTTTGAGGAATGCGTAAATTACACTAACTGCATTCCCCTTTGGCTTTAGGAACATTTTCACTGCGAAAAAACTTTCAAGAAATGTAAAAAAAATAATGATTTTCCTGGAATCAAAATACAGGGCGGTCTGTGTGAGAAAGACACTTCCACACCACTACACGCATGCGCGACTGCTTTACCGTGGTGAATGGTGGAAATAGACGGTCCGAATTGGAACATTTTGGGGGTCGCAATTAGAACATTTTGCATGTATTACATTTTCACTTAATTACTTAAAATACCTAAAATCTTTCAAAAAATTGTAAATCAAGTAATGAACTAGACCCTCTAAGCTACAGAAACGCGGCATAATATGAGACATAATAGTGGGAAAAAAACTCATATCAACTTCGTTTCTAAAATCAGAAAATGTCGGCCAAGTGCTGAAAATGAATTTTGATTTTTAATTTGCCCTGTTGTGTACCAAATTAATTTATTTTAGGCGCTAACATTACCTTACTATAATATCTTCATAATGTAGTGAAACTAATTTTATAATATTGCTTCATTTACGAGAAAAAGGGGAGGTCGCAATTGGGCGGTGGTCCGAATTGGGCCACGTTCCCCTATATATTGAAATAACTAACATTGTCGTGCATGTAGAATGAAAGTGCATGGAATTTGGCCAATTTCTTTGCGACTTTGGCGGTATTTTCAAAATTACAAAGTTCCGTATGCATCTCATAACCAAATGTGGTTATATCTTCAAAAATGAGAACTAAAGGGTCCATACTGTGATAGAGAAATCTGCAAAAAAAAGATTAAAATTTATAGAACAAAAAAAAACGAATTTTTCAAGACAAAAAATAAAACCTTGGAGCTATATGGTCACGATCTCCAATGGATTCCATAATACGTGTCATTTCAGGAAGAATTTTCATGTAAATGTCGATTTCTCTTTCAAAAGCAGGACATTCCTTCAACATTTTCTTCTTCGGTTCCTCGTCAACGGATTTAGTTTTAATGACAAATGATCTGGATATTACATCTTTACCTCTTGTTTTATAGGAAATCTTTGCTCTGAACATAATACTTCCATGATGATCACCTGGTTTAGTTGCAGGAGCTATGTTGCACTCTGTTATCTAATAAGAAAATAATTAAGAATTTATCATCCTTGTGCGTTAAATTGTTTTTTTAACCCTCTGTATACTATGAGGGGTAAGTGACCGACCCCAGTGCTATATTTCAATTAATTGCGCATTAGTTCTTAAAGGTATAGAACCAAGCTTTTGGAAATAAGTTCTTTGGTTATCTGAGAAGATTGTGTAAAAATTTCAGGTCAATCCGACCACTAGAAAAAAAGTTATTAACAAAAATGTAAGAAGAGGGAATTCAAAAATTGGTGTAACGGTCAAAATTCCATTTTCTCTTCGCCTTGTCACTCTTTGTCTCTTTCTAGACGATTCTAACCCCAAAAAAATCATTGCAAAAATCATCAAAAAATCCATTTAAAATTATTTTTGTGTTCTAAAGTGAACAAAAGACTTCTCAAGGAGTACCAAGGAGTCTATAAAAGCTCATTTAACCGAAATAATTCGCTTTTTTTACGAAATATTCTATGGGATCGTTCACCTCCCTCAATAGTAATGCGCGTAAGTGTTTTGGTCACAGTATATGGAGGGTTAAAATAGACAAGAATAACCATCACGTACCACAAGAGCCTTGTCATTTTCCACGCTTCGTAAAACATCCAAGAGAAAATCTTGATTGAGAAACTCTGGTAGTGCGTGTCTGTTATACTGATTTGATCCATTTCCTTCTACCTCAGCCATTTTTTTTTTCAACACTCTTGTTTCCTTTTCAAAAGAACTTGCACCGAAAAAGCATAAAATCAAACAACGTGTCTTTATTGGAAGCACAAACTTAAATGACTACCTAATTTATAGCTGTTCAATAGATACGGGTGTCATTCAGCAATAGGCTCTTTTTAAAATAAACATGATGCGCGTGCGTTTACCCACCTTTATTCATTAAGGGGGGACTCTTGGGTAAATAATTGGAATTGACATATTTTTAATGTTTTCATTTTTCTTGGGGTTTTTCTAAATGATTGATTTTCCAATGTTTGCCACTGTATGTGAATACCTTGAAAGATAGGTAGGACAACGTTTAAGAACAATTCCCTCTCAATTTGTAGCTCTATGCGCCGTCTCACCTTGAATGATAGTGGTAGAGCAATGGTTAAGGTATATCCAATTGATTTCTCCCTTTAATTCCTCCCACAATAATCCGCTCACCAATGATATGATTATATTAATATTCGGCGAGATGGGATCAAAAAATTTGTTGGGTTCCCGGATGCTCTCCGGCGGGTGCAATTTCCCATAAGAGGTGCCACGAGGGAGCACGTGAAGTCTGCAAATCCTGCTGAATCCTCACACAGGATACCTGGAGATCCTCCCTCACGATGCCCAATAAAACAGCCAATTCTCCGTTCACTTATCACAATTTATTTCACAGCAAAGTAATTTATTTAACTAAATAATTCAATTTTCTTTCCACAAATTTGGCATAAAAGTCTTCACACAATCAGCACACGGGGGAAACTGTTTCTGGTGATCTTCAATGGTATGAGGGTGTGTGTGTGTGATCAATTATGCGGTTCCACCGCTGGATATTTAAATGGTTATTTAAACCAAACGGTTTTTATAACAAGTGAAATGGATTTTAGATTTCAATATTTCATAGATTTCATCAAGAGGGTAAAGTAAGGGAAAATTAAATGGAAAATATTCTTCAGCATTTCCCGATGCTGGCTGGCACGGGAACAGCCACATTTGTAACCTACTTATTAAGGTATAAGAAAATCACTTTCCACCATCTTAGATGCGACGCCATCTTGTGATTTTCCTCAAAACACAAAGGTAGGTTTTCCTCAGGATTTACTAGATGGATTTTGATGGGGTAAAAAGCAAATGGAAAAGGAAAATATCAATGCAGATTTTGATGTACCAGAATTTTGAATTTCCATTTTGGGGCTGAGAATATTATTTTAAAAAGAGCCTATCACTGAATGATACCCGTATATTGCTCATTTTTTTTTGTCAAATAATAAATCTTCTTCTTTTTTTTTACTTTAGGTGCCAACGGAGCTGGGAATACGTCTCCAAACACCAATGGCAGTTACACGCCACTCCGCGTGTACCATCAAGGACGCGGTAGGAAAGGACATTTCCGCTACTGAACATCCTACACACTGCCTGCACTGTCTCTCTCTCCCATGCAGTTCTTTAAGAAACTTCTGGAAATGCATCCGCAAGCACAATATTTATATTTTTTTATGTTTAGTATTTATTACTCAACGCCGTGTCATAAATGATAATTTGAGAGACAAAAATAAAATATTAATTAAAGGTTGATTTTGTTAAAGAATTTCTTCTAATTTTTTTATTTAACAGTTTTGTAAGATTTTGTTAGTATTCTGTGAAAAAGTTTAAAGAATTTGACAGGTTAAATATTAAGGAAAAATGTAAAATAATTGAAAAGAAGAAAATTTCAAACAATAATTTTAAAAATTTCTCAAAAAGATAAATATAAAACTAAGAAATAATGAATAAAATAAAAGAATTTTAATTAAAATTTGTTATTAAAAGAAGATTTTAAAATGTTTGAAAGAAAATTTTAAAAACAAACTATCGGGCTATGGGGGAAATTCATAAAACATTTTTAATTTTCCTTTTAGGAAAAAACTTAAGATATTTTTTGATATTTCCTCAAGCGAAACTTAAGTTTTCTTAAGTCAGGCTGAATTAGGCTAAGTACATCTTTTTCACTAATTTATAAGAATTTAGCCTGATTCAGCCTGACTTAAAAAATTTTTATGTTTTGCTTAAGAAAAATTGAAGAAATCTTAAGTTTTTATTAAGAATTCTTATCAAAACTTTAGACGTTTTTAAAAGAAAACTTAAGGAATATTAAAAAAAAAAAAAAAGAAACTTAAGAAATATTAAGAAAACTCAAGCCTTTCTTCAAAAATCTTAAGTCTAAAAAAAGAACAAAACAAACTGTCAAAATCTTTTTAAAAAAAATCAAGTTTGAAGGAAAGATTTTTAACAAAATCAACCTCTTAACCTCACATATTTGCCTTTCATGTAGCCGAGTATCTGCATCCTCCTACGCATTTTTGCAAAGAAACAATTTTTTATAAGATGTATAGAAGAAGTAAAAAGAAACACAACGTTCTCTATATTTTTAAGTGTTTATTTTAAATTCATATTTTTAAGATAATATGAACATAATACATAGCTTTTGTTTTGCAAAATGAAAACTTGTCTCAAGTTTCAATTTATTTATGTGCTCTATCGTACTAAAATTACATTAGTTTTTTTTTAATTATACATTATTACGATCTTATTTTTTTTATCCATCAAAGTGTAAATGTTTTTCTTTTGTTTTCTTAAAAGAAAATAATTAAATCTTTTAAAAAAAGCCTTATTGAATAAAAAAAAATTGTAAAGACCTATCTCTGTATAGAATAACCGAAAAAGAAAAATCAAAAGAAGAAAATATATATTTATGGCAAAAAAAAACTATTTTTCTAAAAAAAAAAGAAATGTTATCTAAAGAAAATTTGCAGAAACTTATTTATTTCTTTCCGATCGATGTAATTAATATAAAAAATATAAACAAAATAAAGATCTTATAAATTTCTTTTCATTTCGGTGAAAAAAAAACTAAGAAAGAAAGAAATGTGAATGTTGCTAAAATAAAGAAATTTTCCAAAGAGAAAATCTTCTTTTTTTAATTTAATTTTATATCTATATTTACAGTTTTTATTTCATTAGATTAATTTTTTTTCCTTCATATTTCAATTTTTTTTCCTTTGAAATTCTAGATAATTTCTTCTTCTTGCTTTCGAGCAAAATTCATATATTTTTGGACTATATTTGATCAGATTTTTATCAATTTTAGTAAAGACAAAAAATATTTCGAATTTTTGAAATATTCTTCGTAAAAAAATTGGACATTTTCATTAAAAAAAAAAAATAATAAATGAAAAAGGAGATGAATAGATTAATAGTTTAGGGGCCTAACTAGCGTGGGGAAGAGTTGAGAATAAAATTTCCTACCTCCTTAATTATCCAAAAACTTCCCGAGAGAGTCGAGATCATTCAGGAGATCATCCTCCGTTGCTGGTGTATCCAAGGCATCGTCAAACTCATCGGGGCTATCAATGTCCTCAAACCCCTTTGGCGCGTCCTCAACAGGTGGTGGTGCGGTAACATTGGTAGAATCTGGCGATGCAGGAGATTCCGGAACATCCTTCGCATCTTCTTCATTGGGCTTTGTTGCGGTGTCTTCTTGAGAAGCCTTTGATGCTACTTCTTCTGTCTCTGAGCCAGGAGGTGGCGTTTGGTAGCCATCAGTTGTTAATCTATCTGAATCATCTTCATCTTCCTTCGCGGCTTTCTTTTCCTCATCCCTTTTCTCAGGCATTTCCTCCTTCTTCGCCTCTTCATTGGATTTAATTGAGTCTTCACATGATTCCTTCAAATCTCCATTCTCCGTCTTCTTGTTCTCATCATCAGGAGCTTCTTTTGCATCAATTTCTCGGCTATTTTCTTCCTCTTTGTCATCTATTGCCATTTCTTCACCTCCCTCCTTTGCATTCTCTTTGTTTTCACTGCTTCCAGGGCTTCCAGAGTCAATTTCAGTCATTTCCGCATCTTCTTCAGGGAGTTTTTCAGCTTCAATGTCTTCCTTTGCGGAATTACCTTCCTCCTTGTCTTGCATTGCAACATCAGGATCATTAGAATGATCATTTGAAGACTCTTTTGGAGCCTCCTCTGTGTCCTCCTTTGCTTCCTCGTCATTTTGTACTTTCTCAACCACCTCAACATCATCGGAATCATCGTCATCAATGGAAATTGTATCGGCAGCACCATCAACATCCATTGACTCCACACCATCCTTCCCTGCTTTATCCGAAGTATCCATTTTATCCGCAGCATCACTCCCAACCTCCTCACCATTTGCAATGGGTGGTTCCGGTGCAACAGCATCCAAAACTTTATCGAGAATTTCATTTAAAATATCTCGGACAATTTTTTCATTCTCCTCCTCATCACTTGATGTCTTTGTGGCATTTTCCTTCCCTGGGAGTTTCTTTAGCAAAATCTTCGGCTGCATTTTCAATTTGTCAAGGAAAACTTGTGATTCCTTTGCCTTGGTGATCTCTTCGGGTGTCTCCTTCACCGTATCCTCCTCATCTGATGCTAAATCAATTAATGTTGTTTGCGGCTCAACAATCTCAATGTCATCATCATCCCCATCACCCTCTTCGGGTGTTGAAGCCGTAATTTTCCCGGACATTATACTCGCAACATCACCCCCAAATCCGAGAGTCTTCATGTTCTCCATTGATTTCTCCTGGAGTGTCTTGAAGCGATTAATTGCATACGTCAGGAGGTAGGACAAATGAATGTGAATCTCCTTGACATCCTTCTGGGATTTCATGGTCTTGTAGGCATTTGATGCCACCAATGTATTCATCTTGCCAATAATATGCATACAAATCTCCTGACCATTGCGTATCTAGAAAGTAAAGAAAATCAGGATAAGTATTTAATATTATTGCAGAGAAACGTTCAAGAAAAAGGTTTCGCAGAATATGAGAAACGAGGAAAGAATTTGCAAAACGTAAAAAGTTCGAAGTTGTTCTACAGAACACACAAAATATTAGAAAAAGTATTATAAACTTGAAAAAAAAAAACGTTCTGTAATTCGTAAAGCATGTTAATAGTTTTGTAAAAGGTAAGAAACCCGATAGAAGTTTCGTAAAATATAATAGACTCGATAGCAATTCCTTAAAACGTAAGAAAAACGGATAACTGTTCCCTAAAATGAGTGAAACCCAATTAAGATTCCATAAAACGCGTAGAACCGAATTTAGGTTCCGAAGAACGCGTGAAATCTACCAGAAATTCCGTAAAACGCCTCTTATTGGACAGACGTTTCGTAAATCGCTTGAATCTCGATTGAATTGCCAAAAAATACATGAAACCTAAAAAACCTAATAGAAGTTCCGTAAAACGATTAAAACCCAAAAGCAGTTCCGTAAAACATAAGAAACTCGATACCTGTTCCTTAAAACGTAAGAAACCCAATAGAAGTTCTGTAAAACGCGTGAAACTCAATACAAGTGCAGTAAAACGTTAAAGGAAAAACCGTAAAACGAGTGAAACCCAACAAGAGTTTCATAAAATATAAGAAACCTGAAAGTAACTTCCGTAAAACATGCAAAACTCTATAGAAGTGCCCGTAAAACGTAAACAGAAGTCTCATAAAACACGTAAAACTCGACAGAAGTTTCGTAAAACACGTTAAACCAGAGAAAGTTTCATAAAACGTGTGAAATCTGATAAAGCTCAGACGTGATAAGCTAACTTGATTCAACTTCATCATGGAACATGAGAAACCAGAAAAATCTACGAAATGTAGAAAAATCTTGTATGTACACGTATAAAACCGAAAAACTACAAGATATGTACATGAAAAATATAAAAGTGATCTCGAAAATACAAAAAAAAACACAAGAAACAGCAAAAAAAACAAAATTAAAAACACAGAAACAAGAAACGAAACTGGGTCCGCAAAACGAAAAAATAATTGAAATATTTTTAAAGCTTTAGGGATCATTCTGTTTTTACGCTTTTTCAGAACGTATTAACGACCTTAAGACTACTGTGACTTCTTTGAAATTAGCCTGGTTTCTTAGGTTTTTTTTTGCAGAAATTTTCGTTTCGTAATTCTTTTAGATTCTACGAACTTTTTTTTTTTAATTTTACTTTAGTCTTTTAGGTTTATCATTCAGTTATTTCTTATTTTTCATCATTAAACTTGTATCATAGGGTAGGGACCAATCTAAACATATTAAACTGTGAATCATCCGGGTAAACTTTTCTACTTTAAAAAATATTTGTTATGCGTAAAAAAAATAATTTCAAGTATTGGATGGGCAACGTACATTATGCATAATGTCCTTTTAATAGTACATTGATAACTCACCCTGTTGTCCAGCTCCATTTTAGCCTTCCCGTAGGGCGTATTGGCGGCCTGTTGGGAGATAATGAGTGGCGGCACATTGAATTGCGGCTGCATCATCCCATTGAGAATAAGGGGGCGCTGCTGCTGAGCCGCTGGATTCATCTGTGGCCGTATCTGCTGCTGCCGAGCTTGTGCCTGCCGCCGGGGCTGTGCTTGATTGACGCCCCGTACAACTGGAAGCTGCTGCGACCGGATCGGTATCTGTGGCCGCATACCGCGTATTGCGGGTGGAATGAGTGGTGGCATCTGCGGGGATGACTGTTGCGTCTGTGTCTGCGGTGTTGATTGCTTCTTCACCTGAATCAACTTCCCATTGGGCAGACGGATTGTCTCCTGCCTGGCGGCTGAATTTAAATCAATACGATACCCATTGATGGTATGATAGATGGGGGTTGCCGGTGATTGATTTGCAATTGTAATGGTTTGAGTCTTCTTCTGTGCCGCCCCTCGGCTACTGGATGCCGTCGCCGTCACTGGAGTGCCATTAGCTGCTGCCGATGCACCATACTGACGTGGGATTTGCGTCAGTGGCGGCGGTGTCTGCTCTGCTGTATTACTCTCAAACATACTGAGAATATCTGGGGTGCAAACTACCTCATCCTGGCTCCTCTCATTGGGTACAACACCTGAGGGAATTTCAGTCATTGGACGCTTAGACGGTGGGGCTGCTGTGTAATCCGGATCACCGCGTTTTCGTGTTCGCGTAGCTACTTTCTGCACAGGTGGCGTCTTCTGGATCACCGAAGTTGCTTTCCCCACTGTGGCAGGTGCCTTTGCGGGTGTAACCTTCGGGGTGGTGGATTTCTTTGCACTCGCCGGTGCTGGTGTTGCCTTCTGGCAGCACGTCGTCAGATCACGACTCAGCAGGGTGTTTACATCCAAATCCGAAACATACTGAGATAGAATGACTTTACGTTGCTTCTCAATGAAATTCATCAGGGCCCAGTGTTTAGCCCGCAGTGGCCACGTTATCTCGGGCTTGCACGAGAAGCACACCCAATTGTCATCCTTCATAATTGCCTTAATCGTGTCCTTGCTGAGATTCCGCACGATGCACTTCTTGCAGAAAACATAGGGGCAATCAGCGCAGCAGTACACCTCCCCACCTTGACCACACCAGCGGCAGTACAGCTCACTCCCATCTTCCCCCTTGTCGAACTCCCCACTTGTGTAGAAGGCATAGCATTTGCTGCACTGTGTAACCTTGAGCACAGGATGCTCCCGGATTGTCACCTCGTCAATAGGAGCTGTACCCAAGTGAGTATCGCACGATGTACAGTGGACACGATCTTCCATCACCTTATCCACAGTGGGATACTTTGTGCGATAGAAATCCTTCTGCTTCTTGCTCAATCCCTTATCCCACTGCACCGTAAAGTCTACAAGGAAGGGAATTTTTTCTTAGAGACTTATTCTTCTTTTAGGGTCATTAAATAATTTTTTTTGAATGTCCTGGAAGAAATCTTTCTTGTTTTGTTGAATAAAAATCGAAAAATTAAAATAACTTTTCGCCATCTTGAGATTTTCCGACCTATCCACAAAACTGCCCTAAAACACAAAGGTAGGTTTTTCTCAGGATCTACTAGATGGATTTTGATGGGGTAAAAAGCAAATGAAAGAGGAAATTTCAATGCAGATTTTGATGTACCAGAATTTTGAATTTCCATTCTAGGGCTGAGAAAAGTGAAAAAACGTCAAAAATATTCAAACAAAAGTCACATTTTCCACTTTTCTCAGCCCCAGAGTGGAAATTCAAAATTCTGGTACATCAAAATCTGCATTGATATTTCCTCTTTCATTTGCTTTTTACCCCATTAAAATCCATTCAGTAAATCCTGAGAAAAACCTACCTTTGTGTGTTAACACTTGGAGGACCCAATATTTGGCACAACGCGGAGGATCAAATTGGTAATAACTACCAGCTGATAAAATATGCTCAATAATTAATTATTAATCAGTTTATTGAACGAGGATGGATAGTTTCACTAATTCTCAATCTCCTTCAAGCATTCCTGCATCTATTTACTAAATATTTAATTGAGAAAATCGTCAGTGAAAAAAAATGCGTCGAATCGATGCAAAATTGCCAATTCAAACGACTTTTTTAGTTACAATTTCACTTAATTTATTATTACGCCTAAATCATCACAAACTTTGATTCTTAAAGTAACTTTTTAGTCACTTTCGGCAATAAAATTAGTCCATATTAATGATTTTCACCGAGGAAAAGTGAACAAGAGTACTTTATTTGGGAAATATGGGGAAACATAACCTCAAAACCACGGCAAAAATGTATGGGATTTTGACTGGTAATTACTACCAATTTGATCCTCCGCGTTGGATTCTCACTTTGACCTCAATTATCTTCCAAAGAAAAGACTTTTCTCGAGATTTTCTTTCTTCTATCTTAAAGTAATTAAAATTCCCTACACATAGATGATAAATTCATCGAGATAGGTCCAATATATTTTATTCTGTGACGATTTTTAGGTTCAAATTGGTAGCAAGTACCAGTAAAGTCCTCCGAGTGTTAAGGAAAACCACAAGATGGCGTCGCACAAAAGATGGCGGAAAGTGATTTTCTTACTCTTCAATAATAAGTCTTTAAATGTGACCAACACCGGAAAACCAAGTTTAAGAAAAACCTCAAGAAAAATAAAAACATTTAATTTCACAATCTCTCAAAAGAGATCTCCTATTAAAAATAATTGTAAAAATCCTTTTAACACAGATGATCGAGGTTTCTAACCTCAAAACTTTGACGTTGACTTCCTGTCAAAAAGAAAATGTTTTTCAAGATTTCTTTCGGCGAACTTAAAGTAATTGAACTTCCCTACATAAAAATGTAGAGTTTATTACGAAATATTAAGTAGATTTTAATTTATGTGACGCTTGAAAAAAAAGGCGAATTGGTCACTTTGTCTAGGGAAATCCTTCAGGAGTAAGAAAAATGTTTTTGACATTTCTTAACCCAAATTGAAAAGCTGTTTGCTTTATAATTATCTTCTTTATTTAATTTTTAATTTACTTTAACGTCCGGTTAAAATAAATAAAAGAAGATAATAAAAATTCGCAAAAAATATAGCTACATTCGGATTAACCCTTTCGGAAAATATTTTTCAGTCAAAACATCTTCCTTTGCCTCTTTTACGTAAATTGAGCGCATTTTTAACTTAAAAAAATGTAAAAAAAAAGTACTCAAAATTATTCAAATTCGGGAAAGTTATTATATTGCCTTCATATTTGGATTTTAGTATGACCCATAGGAAGCTAAAGGGTTAAATAATTAAGAAAATAAACAGAAAATCTTCATATCATCACCTGTTTTTCTATCTCCTGAATAAATTCGATAAATTCTTTATGAAGATACGACAAATGCTGATACAGCCAACGAATTAAGCAAAGCAAAGAAAGTAAGAGTTGGAAGGGTTAAAAGAAAAATCAAAAAAGTATTTACTTACCCGGCACAGCAGTATCCTCAATTTGAACCCATTTGTAGTCCTTCGTTTGGGCGGTTGTTGATCGCCTTGTTGAAGATGATCTCTGATCAGGAGGAGCATCTAACAAGAAAATGAATTTTAAGTTTTTAATTAAAAAGAATTAACAAAAAAGATTTTCCGGAAATAAATACCTTCATAGTCAAACATTGAAGCGAGCGGTATCATCAAATCCTCGGCGGAAAACATTTCTCTGCAAGAAAAAAATCACATTTTAGGAACTTTAGGGTTCTTTTGGCGCAAAATGCTTAAAAAAAAACGAGGAAATTCCTCCCACATTACTCTTGCCTTTCAATAGTTAATTCTCCCCATAATTATTTTTTAATTTCCCGGCAAAAATTAAGAGAAACTTTGTGTTAAAACAATCCCCCAACTTAACAAATTTCTTGGGAAAATTCGTGAAAATTATTTTGCTAAAATCGGTCTACAAGCAAATAAAGAGGCCGTACTTGGTCATTTCTGTTTCTCATTAATTCCTTTTTACCCCACAAACCGTCCCGGATGGGCCTACAACTTTGTGCCACAATCTGCACGATGGGCACCCCCTGAATACGGCTCTGTTTAGTTCGCATTTTCCAACTTTTTTCACGACAAAAACCCCTGAAAATCTCCAAAAACTCCCACTTAAATCATCACAAAAACCCCCACAGAGTCACAAGTAATTGTTTAGTGCAATTTCTCACCGAGAAAAAATGGAAATTTTCCCAAAAATTCAATAATATTCTTCCACACAGAACTCACAAACTCATTTGTGCAAGAGTCGAATCGCTCAAATCAAGTGAAAAGACGACGACGTCGAGCGGTCGAGCTGGCCCAAGCGGCTGCAAACTATGTCACACCTCGCCTCGCTTTCGTGCACCACTCGTGCTTATGTGCCATCATTCGGGCAGACATCGGGAGCCGAATAGTAACAGCTCCGCCATCTTTGCGGAGCGGCCATTTTGCTTTGACCGCATTTTCTCTAACCTTTTAGTACTGTCACATAGTATGGGTGTCCGGGCAGGGACTTGGCTAGGTCTATTTCTACACATTTCCCACCGGGTATGTGTATTTTATGTATCGATCTGAGGTATTATATTGCCTAGATACGAAAAATCATCAACTTATGACAAAAACACCTAATTTTCAGGCGTTTTTTGCACTTTTTTGAGACTTTTTCATTATTTTTCGATAAAATGCAATTGAGCAAGACGGTGTGTCTAACTTTTTGCCCAAAATTATACTATCTGTTCTATTGTAGGTCATTTTTCGATTTTTTAGAACAATTTTAGGGTTAAACTTGTAAATAAAATCAATTTTCATTTAAAAAAAATATATTTTTAGGAGATTTTTATTTTAGTACATTGCAGTACCTATTATTTAAAATAAATTTGAAGAAAGTACTGTGATGGATCGAAGGAAAAAAATCATCCTCCCCGGCGGGGAATCGAACCCCGGTCTCCCGCGTGACAGGCGGGGATACTGACCACTATACTACCGAGGAATTGAGTAAAACATTATTTTCAGCAAAGATTAGTACAAAGTTTTGTGTTAGTCTTTTCTTTTAATTTACATAATTAAAATAAATAATTATCAGTAGTTTTCCAATAATCTAAAACTTGTTATCTTTCTTTATTTAACAAATTATTAATAAGTACCATTAGTACTAAAGATCTTTTAATCGCATTTAAAAATTGCAAAATATTCTTCAAAACTATAAGGATAAACAAGTACAATCGGGATCCTTTAAAAACTTTTAATAAAAGGAAAGACTATTAATTTAGAACTTTGTTCTAAACAAATCTACAATGGACCTATGAGGTCTAGATTATTGCTATTATCAAAATAGGATATTTCCAGGTTTTACATATCACAGCGCTTTTAGTAGTTCTAAAATAAAATTAATCTCAGTTTTAGAACAAACAATTTAGTACAGCAATTCCCAGAGCAAATATTTTAGGAATTCTGTTGCATGTAAAGAAGTTCGCCTCTGGATTTTCCTTAATTGCAATCAAAAGGACATACCGGCAAGAGATTAAGAAAAGCCCTCCCCCCGTTATATGTTTTGTGCATTGATAAGAGAAGGGAATCAAAGGAATGTAGTAAATTTTGGGTAAATGGAAACTTTTCAAGAATCGCAGGAGATGCGAAAAAAACAATTTTAAAAAAATCAGGGAAGATCAGTAAAACCTTACCTGTTTAGGAGGATCAAGGTAGTCAATATTGAATGATAAACCACGTTCAATTGAACTGATTAATTTTTAAAAGAGTGTTTATGGAGAAATTTTATGCGAGCACGCAAGATTCAGTGAAAACTCTCACATAAAAACTATGACAATGAACAACGGGAGGCATCTAGTGGTGAGAATTTGTTTTTTGAGAAATAAGAGAATTCAGCGCCATCTACTATTAGAGTTGGTAAAATCGTATTTATACTTACACAATTAACCGTTAAAAGTCCATTTCATTGCTTTTTTATTATTTTTTTTATTTAATTTCCATTAATTCATCGATTTTAGCCTTAAGACGCCCTCTTACGGTTAGATATTTAATCATTGCAGGTTCCTCTGCATTATTCTTTGCCATGAAAAGGTTAGCATAATGGGATATCAAAGAGTTAGAAAGAGAAGAGAAGAGACGCCTTGACCGATTTAACCCAATTCCCGCCATTTATAAATTTTCAGAATAAGTGTGCATACTGTCCTTTTGTATATCCTTTTGTAGCATTTTTAAAGAGTCTTTTATTTCAGAACTTTACAAAAATTCAATTGTCTTATTATTCAATAAAAATATATATATACAGCAAACATATAGGTTTTACATGTATATTAATAAACTCCTTAAGAATTAAGGATATAAACTTTTATTCAGGGATATTTTTGAAACTTTTTATCAGTGATTATTTGTAATATTTTCCCAAAAGGAAAATACTTTTCGTCGGTTGTATCTCGCTATTACAGCCGACGGTTTTTTTCCTTTATTTTTAAATCAATATTCTTAATTTTAATTAAAAACTAATAAAAATGTGCATGAAAATTAGCAAATAAAAACGTGAGAAGAATCATTTATTAATTTTCATTAGAGATTTTTTGAGTCTCTGGAGGGCAAACTTTGCTGCCCACGCCATTGTCTGCTCTTGTGATCCTTCGGGTTCAATTACGAGAATAGCCTCGCTGTCTTTGAGTAGATGATAGACCTCCATTAGTCTCTTCCTTAATTCTTCAGCATTAATTTCCTTATTCTCATACTGGCGCGTAGCTTGAATCATAAGTGGAGCATGAAGTTCGTACATTATAACGCCACGCAGGCGTGACATTCCCGGTTCTAGGTGATCTACCACACGAAGTACATCGCGGCAGTAGGTCTCCTTTGTCCTGAGTTCCTTAGCGGAGAGATCACGAATGAGGTATCCTTCAAATTTGCCATATAACTGACACAGGGAGTACTTAGCTGAGATACTAAGGTAGTGATTGGGATGCAGAACATTTCGATATTTTTCCAAGAACTCCTCTAGATTCTCAATGCTGTTAACATCGGTGGCTTCAAGTTCGTCAAATATCCTATCCACAAGGATGCTCATTGATTTTGCACTGACTACGTAGCTGCAGTCCCGACATCTTGAAATTAAAAACAGAATAAATTGTTTTAATTAAAGATTCAAAATGGCTGAAAAAAATTATCTTGGACTCACTTCCAATCGGCTGTTTGATTGAGCGGTTCCGTGGCTATGATGATCCCTTTTGTACATTTAGGACACGCCAGTGCACTGGAGTAGGTTCCAAATTCCGTAGGATCTGTGCAACGTTGGCAGCAACACCAGAAGAACTTTCCTTCCTGCAGATGTTCGCGTCTCTTTAGCGTACCCTGTAGTGTGTAGGCGTACGTTAGCGTTATTGTTTCTCCCTTGGCTATAGGGGTTGTAGCTCTAATGTGTAGCTCATGCGTAACCGGATGATCTGTGTGCGTTGTATTTGGGCGGCAATCGTGTGCCAGAAGAAAAGCCGATGGATAGAGCGCCCTAGCGCGTGATTCATTGTGCCCCACTTCGAAGCAATTAACCTGATGAAAGGAAAATTGTGGGTAAAGATTTAGTTAGATGCTTAAAAGTTGCTACTGTCTATTTTTGTTTAATTTGTTAACGTATTTTTGGATTCTCAAAGATTTCTAATCTGAAACAAGAATGAAACACAAAAGGACGCTATGTCAAACATCAAGACATTGGATTTGTCCTTAAAGGTTTTAAATTTTAAATTTCTTTCAAGATCTCTTTACAATTTCTCGGTAAAGTTTTCTTCTTTTTTTTTAGGGATTCTCAGAAAATTCTTAATTTTCAGAAGATAAATGTACAAAATGAAATATGGTAAGAAACAAATGTGAAACATAAAAGAACTCTGTCAATTTTCAAAGTCTTTGAACGAAGCAATTGACCTATACCTACAGATCAATTAGGATGTTTAAAAATCCTTCAGGATCTCTTCTTTTTCAGAAATTTTTCTATAATTTGTTCTCCATTGTAACTCATTAAATAAATTCTCCATTAATTTATAAATTAGTACAAGAAGAAACAAGAATGAAACACATAAAGGACGCCTCGTTTTTCTATTTACCTCAATAATTCCGCATACGGTGTGAATTTCCTCCTCGGTGAATTGCTTCATACCCCAGGAATTTCTTATTCGATCCACAATCACTTCTTGATTTCTATTCCAAAGAATCGGCAGTTTCCTCCTGACTGCATTGTGGCTCTCCATATCCATGAGAATAGCCCATCGTTTGGGATCTGAATCTCTCAACAGGAGGCATCTCAGCGGGAGGATACATTCGTAGATTTGTTTCATCTCATTTTGCCCGTGAAACTTCTCGAGTGTATCAGCGAGTCTTTTCTCCCGAAGAAGGGAACACTCTGTGCTACCATGGCCGAATTTCTCTCGATACCCGGGGCACTTGGTTGAGCACATTGGCCATCCGCAACCCAGGCATTTTGGTGAACGCATGGGTAGTGGAATGTAGCATCCAAGACACACCATTCCACCATCAACTGATGGACCAATTGTGAGTGTTCTGTCCTGGATTATTATGTCACCTGGTTTGAGATCACGAGCAGCCACCAAGTAGCGTCCCATCACCGGCGAGAAGCCAATGCTATAGGGGAGATTTGCATTGTTATTCCTCTTGTCGGAGTCACAGGAACTCTCCCAGGAACCAATTGACGAGACTTCTGTTCCTGAATCTCCCGAAGTGCTGGCATTATTGTTATTTTTGTCATGATGATGGTGCTTATGGTGTTTCTGCAAGGGAGAATAAAAGGATGATAAAGTAATAAATTTGTTATTTCAAAATTTCCCACGAAATTTTTGAACGAAAAAACCCGGCGCCTCCACTGAGAATGAGCCGATTTTGCTATGTATGTATATAATATTAAAATTGATTTTTCTGAGAACTTCATAAGCGTCATAAGAAGAAGAATATAAGAATTTATAAATTTTATTCAACGGAAGCGAACTATCGTTCATAAGATAAATTGATTAATTTTCTCTTGAAATTTTTTGTAGAAAATTGAGAGATGAAAATTTTGTTAAGATCCAACTGATGAAAAGTCGGTGTGTGATGCTATTTTTGATCTCCCTCAATTGATTATATGCATTATCATTTTCATTGCTCCTCAATTGCGGGATAAAAGGTGTTTAATGTGATCTTTCACATCAACCCACGCGTGCGATTGAATATTTTATACAAAATTGATTCACATCACAAGAGATCTCATTCAAGTTCAATGTGAGAGGATCAGTTTTTTTTTCTTTTCGGAGGATGCGGAGTGTGGCCAAGAATACGTTGAGTACATAGAACATTTTCCACACGTGCTAATTGTAAAAATAGAACAAAAAGAAGCAACACACGCTTGGAGGACGCGCGAGAGAGAGAGAAGTGGAGAAAATTGATTTAGTGACAAAATAGTTCGGGACTCCCAACTTGTTGAAAATGATGGCTCAATAAAAGGAGGAGAAGAGTATATTTTCGCGCCAAAAAAACACAAACACGCGATCGTTTATGACCTACATTTCATTTTGCACAAAATACAAAATCCCACGTCTAAATTGGATGGGTAATGATTGTCAGCTTTTTGAGGACATATGCAAAATATAATGTTGATAAAATGCGCCTTGTGGTGTACAAAATAGAGACATTTATTGAGGTGCAAGGATGATTAATGTTTACAGCTTTACTAAAGAGAGATCTTCATGTTTACTGACTAAACTACTCTTTACTCAATTTAATTTTCTTTTGTGTTTTAAATGTTGCAATGGAACAATTTCCGCATTTTCCTCAAGAATTCGAATTTCCCAAAATTCAATGAAAAATTCAGGAAAATGCTCCATGATGCAATTTTGAATACAAACCAAATAATGATCAACAAACAAATTAACCAACTAATTATTGGTGATTTTCTCTCTGGCGGCTTTTGCGGCATTCTCATATACATATTAATGTTTATTTTGCCAACTTAAAACACTAAAAATTCCACCAAAGAGCCAAAAAGAGGCGCTTTTTGGCAAATTATATTGTAAATAAGCTGCACTAGTAACTAATAATAGAAATTATTATTAATAGAAATTATTGTGTGTACCACCGAGGTCATGTATTTTATGGTAGAAATTCTCTCACACGATTTGTCGTGATTTCCGGAAAATTTTTTTGCACACTCTACAATAAGAAGAAAATATATTTCTATTTATTATGCATAGAGGTATGCAGAAATTCCATTAATTTGTTAACGTTGTAAAATTAATTTGATTAAAACAACTTTGAAGATTTGTTTATGATCACGATGTATCCAATTTAGCCAATTTAGGCCTCCTAAATTCTACAGAAGCTGAGATATTGCTAGGTTCTTATGAGTTTATTTAATAACTACTAATAGATTTTTCTTTCAATTAAAAATCTTAAAAATTTTTGAGAAAAACTCAAAAAAAATCAAATAATTTGAAAAAGAAATTCCAAACGTTACCATAGCGTCACGCACAGAATGTGTGCGTGTAGTATTAATGACGAAAGCATACGCATTCACAGCACCTGTTAGCATGCGGACTGTTGATCAAATCCCACAGCTGATGCTTTTTCTGAAAATCTCTATGGTTGAATTTTCTCTCTAAATAATCGCCCCAACGCACGCGCCACTGATTCATCTTCCCGAAGAGCACACAATTTTAGTTTTCTTTTGCAATGATGAAAGCACACAAAGACTCGCTTGTTCTTGGCCCTTAACCGCATGAAGGTTAATGTCATTCTATGAGTTTTTTTGCGAAACACCTTCCCAACGCATTTGTGAGAGAACTCAATTTTATTGGCTTCTTTACTCTAATTTTTTTTTCATCATCCCATGCTTAGAATTTGCAAAACATCCGAGATCTTTCAATACTTTTGTCAATATGCCAATCAATCAATTAACTTCCTCATTTTCTTCACATTGTACACCGTACCCCATTAAACGTATTTGGAGGAAAAACTTTTGGATATCTTTCAACAAATTTATATCGTAGATTAAACATTTAATTAAACACGCTTGAAAGATGATAGAGATGTTCTTTCTGAGATTTAATTAATTACGAAGTTTAACGGATAATTTGAAAATATTGTCGATTTTAATGAGGAATTCCACATTTAATAGAATATGAGAGGGTTTGAATAATTTTTAGTAATTTATAAAATGCAAATTTCTCGAAAATCCATTAATAGCACCCTTAGAAGAAATTAATTAGTATAGTATTGAGGAAATAAAATGCATCGAAATTAATCAATCGTTGAAACTTTTGGCAAAATGAATCAAGTAAAAGAACTGAAGTTATCCGGAAAACGGAAACTATCTAGATTAGAAAAGAATAGACTAATATTTTAGTCTTAATAGATATTTTTTAAAATGGAATCTGCAATTTTTGTTGACTACTTTTTAAGGGTGAACATTCAGTGGCACAATTGCTCAGTAACTCAGTTGTTTTTTTTAAGCAATTTCTAGATCAAAAAGCCAATAGAATTATTTTTATAAGTGTATTGTAAAATGTCAAACGTTAGAAAAGGAATGTCAAATTCTGAAAAGAAATGTCAAACGCTGGAAAAGAATGTTGAAAAATTTAAAATTTAAAACTTTTCGAGTTTAGAAAATTTATAGCCAAAGTATTACAATAAGAAATGTCAAATTATTGATAAGAAAGGTCAAAAGTTCGAAGATTAATATTGAACGTAAGACAAGAAACGTAAAATGTTGGATAAGAAACGTCAAATGTCAGAAAATAAACGTTAAACGTAATAAAAGAAAGTTAAATATTAGAAATGTCAAATATAGAAAAAGAAACATTCTAACGTTTTCCACGTTAGAAAAAACACATCAAAAGTTAGAATGGCATAAACAAATGTCAAAAAGTGCTAATTCGAAAGCATTAATCGTTATTAACACTCGGAGGACTTTACTGGTAATTGGTACCAATTGAAACCTTAAAATCGTCACAGAATAAAATCTATTGGACTTATCTCGATGAATTTAGCATCTATGTGTAGGGAATTTTAATTACTTTATGATAGCAGAAAGAAAATCTCGAGAAAAGTCTTTTCTTTGGAAGATAATTTAGGTCAAAGTCAGAATCCAACGTGGAGGATCAAATTGGTAATAACTACCAGTCAAAATGCCATACATTTTTGCCGTGGTTTTGAGGTTATGTTTCCCCATATTTCCCAAATAAAGTACTCTTGTTCACTTTTCCGCGGTGAAAATCATTAATATAGACAAATTTTATTGCCGGAAGTGACTAAAAAGTTACTTGAAGAATCAAAGTTTGTGATGATTTAAGCGCAATAATAAATTATGTAAAATTGTAGCTAAAAAAGTCGTTTGAATTGGCAATTTTGCATCGATTCGACGCAATTTTTTTTCAGTGACGATTTTCTAAATTAAATATTTAGTAATTCGGTGTAGGAATGCTTGAAGGAGATTGAGAATTAGTGAAACTTTCGATCCTTGTTCAATAAACTGATTAATAATTAATTATTGAGCATATTTTATCAACTGGTACTTATTACCAATTTGATCCTCCGCGTTGTGCCAAATGTTGGGTCCTCCAAGTGTTAATCTCAACTTCAAAAAATCTTGACGCTTAGTCATTTTCTTTTATTCAATTATAAGGAACATTTAATTCAAGAAATTTCTGGCTACGCCACCACCAAGTCTCGCAAATAATCTTTTTCTCCATTGGAATGCAAAATATTTATTATCACCTATTGATAGCTTTTCATTTTGAATTTACAACTGCCAATCACTCTTCGTGAGAATAAAAATTCAAACACACCAGCTCAGCTTTTTTCCTCCTTGGTCTCTCGTGCCGCATTTTTTCGTGCGTGCTTTATTATCGTCAAAATAAATAGTGAGTGTCGACTTTCTGGCTAATTTTTGCACACCCTGCCTTTTTTCTTGATGAGCAACATCTGGAATAGACTAAAATAGCGCGGGGCGATAGAATAATCTCCATATTGATACCACGTGTGCATTTTTCATTATTTTCCCAATTTTCCCAGCATGAAAGATGGGCTTTTTCCTTTTTCAATTATGTAGCAATTTTGAATTAAATTAGCAAATGCATTTGGGGCATCGATTGCGATCTGTTGGCATATCTCTTGGTGGAGAAGCTCAAAAAAATATTTATTTATATTTTTAGTCATCCAGCTATGTAGATTGCATCGAAATTATTCGAATTTTAATTTGATTTTTTGTGCAAATTTTAAAGAGACTGAAAACTTAATTTAATATTAACGTTGACTCTTAACGAAATGATTATTAATTATTAAATCAGTTTGAATACAATTGACCCAAAAATTATGACATACACTTTAATCAATGACTGTTCTATATAAATTTATTTTTATTGCCAAAACATCTCAATTATCTCTGATAATTAAAATTTATGATCGAGCTTCGGGATGAATTAATGATGCCCCCCCACAGCCCTTGATTAATAATTTGCTCCTCCGAGTTGCAAAAATAAATGCAAAAATAGCTCAAAAGACGATCAAAGATCTTGAGTGCAGATTTCTTGAGAAATATGCATGCAATGCTGAAGAAGTTTCGTGCAATTAGTCGATTAATTTGTGTGCTTTTGCATTTAATATTTGTTATGGGAATTCTTCAAAATTCATCGAGACATACTTCCACTCAACACACATAATATTGAGAATATTTTATGTGAGATTTTATACAAAAATAATGCAAAGGAATAAAATAATGCTTCTAATATGAAAAACTTGAAGTACAATATATAATGCCAAGATGTGTCGTGTGCGGTCTTCTAATTTTTGGCACAAAACCACTAATTACGCGATGCATTATATATCTTTCATATGTTATGTATGTATATAATTTCAAGATGCAATTTTGCACACAATATTAATTTGAAGAAAATTGTATTTGATCATTATGTAAATTGTGGGATAATTTTAAACATTATCACTACAATGTCACTTTACTCTTCATGCAACGATGCCGTTTTCAAGGTTCATGAGGAATTGTATGTATAGCATAAAGGGCTACATGGTTATTTAGAAAATTTATCCCACCAATTAATTACATTTGTCACGCAAATTTACGAAAATGCGATAAATGTTTGAGAGACAAATATTTCATGTTGGGATTTAGATGATTTGATTGATGAATGATGATGCTTTGCATGCAAGGTGCGCATTTTGTATAAAATAAACTAAATTTGTAATATTGTTATTGTGGCTCCGATGTCCTTTGTAGGAACCTGGTTAGGCCCCCTTGCGGAAAAATAAAGGGGGGCTTTTCAAGACACTACGACATGAGAGCCTCTTAACGACTAATAGTGTATCGAACTCTTGATCTAACTGATCAAAGTGAACTCTAAATTGCACGTTAATGAAGCATTAAACGTATGAAAAAATCAAAGATTTTATTAAATGTTTCCACAATGCTAGTAAGTAAGTAATAAATTAGTTTCAATTTGTTGCAAACATTTTACCAATTAATTGCAAAAAAGGAGCATTGAAAAGGAGAAAAAATATTCCTTATCTAAACAATCTCTTTGGCCATTAAAAGGTTAAAGATCAGTTTTATCTTTTAATCTCAATAAGAATTTTTAACCTTCTAATTCTCCAATTTGTAATTAACGTACTCAAATGCAAATTCACGCATTGAAATAAAAAAATCTATTTTTGTAATTAATTGTGTAAATAGTTTCTTAAATAAACTTTTAGAAAATAGAAACAACATTTGGAAAAACTCTCAATCAAATGACGAAAATCCCCATGAATTTATTCCTCTGTGGTTATATTTCAATTCTCTTTTTTTTTTAGACAAAAACCACGAAATTGCTTTTTTTATTTAATGTTTGTCGGAAATATAAAATTGTTAATTGTTCAACTATGTGTGCGCCTTGAAGAGAGTTGAAGACAGGATTAAAAGAAGTAAAAGAAGAAATCGCCATGCGTCGAGAAATATCTGTGGTTTGTGTTAATGTCTTTCTGTTTGGACGATAACCAAAGTGGAATAATAAACATGTTTAAAAAAAATACATTGAGAGAATAATATGCTTCAAGAAAATTCTTTTTGCTTTATCACCCTGAAAAAATTGTCAAACGGAGTCTTTTGCGCGGGTGGGAAAGCGAAATTAATTGGATTTTCCATTGATTTTGTATTCAATTGATTTTTTCTTGAGAATAGTGATTGAGATATAAACATTTCTCATCAATAGCAATCAATCCTATAAGAAACGTATGTCCCAAGGCTTGAGGTCAACAAATTTTGCAAGCTAGAAAATCAATTTGTAGGTCTTTGATACACGATTGTAAACTTTCAGGATTTTTTTTATACAATCACAATAAAGAGAAAAAAATCAGCTCATCGAAACTATTAATAGAAAGACGATATAGCGACCGTGGGTGAATATTAAAAAAAAATGAGAATTAGTACATCTTTTAGCTGTTTTTTTTTGTATTCTTCGAACTATGCCTTGCACTTGGGCTTCTTTATGCCGTGTGTGCGTCTGTTGACTTCCACGTATAATGTTTTTTTTTTTTTTTTTTTTGAAAGCAAAGTCTGTAAAGCTTTTCTTACGAACTAAGGAAAATGGGGTTATTCGCAAGATGGTCCGTTGTACGACGTTATTATTTATCTTCCTCCTTATCGCTGGGGAATCATTTATAAACAATCACATGCGGATCTTTGACGTCTTTTCACGAAGTTTTCAACTTTTATTTATTCCCCAATTTGATGGGGTAAATTTTTTTCTGCACATATATATATTTTTATGTTATGTATGAAATAAACGTTTTTCCACCTTAACGTCCATCAGGATGTGTATATTCTTAAAGAGAAAAATTAGTCATTGTCCCGCGAACGTTGCTATTTATGTCACCTTTATTTTAACTAAAAATGACTAATTTTCTCGTCGTGAGGAAATGGAGGAAATTGACAGAAAAAAGATGTTGCTAAATTTGGGGGCGTTAGAACAGGCTGAAAGAATGCGCTTTTGGGATGCTTATATTTTCTTTTTATATACGAAAATAATATTTTGATGGCTTTTCGGAATGTTTGATGATTTAAAAAATTTTTATGAGCCCCAAAAGAGGCAAATCAATCATAAAGAAGAAGCCTAAAATGATTTTCTGGCTAGATTCACAGAATAATCTAGTTCAAAAATTATTCATTTTCCGCTGAGAAAATTGCCCATTACTCCTTAATGATTTAATAGTTATAAAAAAATGAAATCTAAGGGGAGAGCGGGGTTAAAAAAGTCACTTAAGGGTTTAGAAAAAGCTCAAAATATCATATTTCCCAAACAGATAAAGCAAAATGTATAGCTCAATTCTTTAGGATATTTCTTGCCCTACAACTCTTTCTCAGATCATTTTGTTCTATCTAGCTAGGAAATATGATATTTTAAGCTTTTTCCAAACCCTTAAGTGACTTTATTAGCCCCGCCCTCCCCTACATATTTTTTGCATAAAATAATGAAACATGACAGAAAAATCCTAAAATTGAATATTTTAAAGCTTCTTCTAATATTTGGTGAATCTGTTCTCAAGTTAATTTGACTTGAGGGTGGTTTTGAGCCCAAACCCCACTCCTGGCTACGCCACTGATTTTCCTAAAAGTAATTCATTTAATTCGGGAGAATTTAGACCTTAGTCAGAAGTCAGTAGAACCGTCTGAAGAATTTTTTTAAAAACTTTTTTCCCCAAAGATTTCCACACTGAATGCTCATTTAATAACCCCCTCGATGTCGCTTTTCATTGCCTTCACCAGCAACTTAAATTACCATTAAATTATCTACATAGAATCGACACATGAATTTTATGTAGGGGAACGTGGCCCAATTCGGACCGCCGCCCAATTGCGACCGCCCCTTTTTCTCGTAAATGACGAAATATTATAAAATTAGTTTCACTACATTATGAAGATATTATAGTAAGGTAATGTTAGCGCCTAAAATTAATTAATTTGGTACACAACAGGACGAATTAAAAATCAAAATTCATTTTCAGCACTTGGCCGACATTTTCTGATTTTAGAAACTAAGTTGATATAAGTTTTTTTCCCACTATTATGTCTCATATTATGCCGCGTTTCTGTAGCTTAGAGGGTCTAGTTTATTACTTGATTTACAATTTTTTGAAAGATTTTAGGTATTTTAAATAATTAAGTGAAAATGTTATACATGCAGAATGGTCTAATTGCGACCCCCAAAATGTTCCAATTCGGACCGTCTATTTCCACCATTCACCACGGTAAAGCTGTCGCGCGTGCGTGTAGTAGTGTAGAAGTGTCTTTCTCACACAGACCGCGCTGTGTTTTGATTTCGGGAAAATCAATATTTTTTCACGTTTATTGAAAGTTTTTTCGCAGTGAAAATGTTCCTACAGCCAAAGGGGAGTGCAGTTAGTGTAATTTACGCATTCCTCAGAAGAATTTTCGTGGATTTTCTGGGAATTACGTCAGTGAGTGCGCAATTGTCGGTGTGTGTGAAAGTGTGTGTAGTCACCTCGAGGGCGAAATGTCAAAACAAATGTGGGGAAAATTGAAAATAAATTCTTGATTTTCCACCTTTTCCGGGTAATTCATGGTGTTTTTCCTATTTATAGTAGTGATAAAAGTGATCTACTAGTGAAAAACCCACAAATTACGGCAAAAACAGGGGGTCGCAATTGGAACACTCGGGGGGTCGCAATTAGAACACCGTGGTGAAAAAGTGCAATTTTAGCAACTTTTTTTAATTACATTATTTCTCAGAACAGGTAAGAGTTAGAATGTTTGCATCTATGGAACAAAGTTAGCCTATTAAATGACCTTTCCAATGGTACCACACTTGGGAAGATTTAATTCCTTTTTATAGGACTTTTTCCAATCCTTCTGAAACAGAATTTAGGGGGTCGCAATTGGGCCACGTTCCCCTATATATACTTTTGACGCACAAAGAATTTATAAAATAATTACCTCATGAGCCTGTAAAAGATTCTTTGCAATTTTTTTTCGTGCGCTATTTTCCTGCGATTTGATTATTTATTTTAGGATGAATGCAAAATTTCCTGGTGCTATTTGAATGTTGGTAAAACGTATAAATTTTATTTTAATTTCACCCCTATTTTCCATAAATCCAATAAATTTTAGTGAATTTCCAAACACGCACCTGTGTGCTAATTTGGTAAGATTGATGCAAGAAAAATAATCAAAATGTTGTTCAAATTAATTTTTGGTGCGCATCCACCCAATATATCTTAGCTCGATGTTGTGTTAGACAAGAACTAATTATTTCCTGTTCTTTCATAGATTATTATATTCTCTTGATATTAACCATATACATTGCTTTTGATGAGCTAATAGTGGTCAGTGGAGTAGTTCTGTTTCTTCTATGACCGATAAATTGGTGGCAAGAATCTCTTGTTTTCAGTATTTAATTTAGGTTAAATTCATCGTTTTATGCTTGATAATTTCACAAATGAGAGTATAAAAATATTATTTTTTGAAAAGAATTTTTAAAAGTTAATTTAGGAATAGCTGCAACGAAAATTAATTCTTTTTCTAGAATTTTTTTTTAAAGAATTTGTGAAAGAAATCTTAAATTTTCTGGACATATGTGGGTTACCCCTATTCCTTAATCTTATGTAAATTTCAAGACATATCTTCAGGGTATAACATGAACAATATTAATCGGATTATATGCTCGAGGAAAACACGGACAATTTTATACGCGTCCACACTACATTATTTTCAGTTTGAGAATGAAAAATTGTTCTGGCGTCTCTTCGAGGAAATCTTGTGGTTTTGTTGTTTTTTTTTTGCCGGGCAGAGAAAAGAAAAGTTTTTCAGTAGCATGAGAAGGTCATAGAGGCACGTTTATTTAATTTTACAATTCTGTCTCCTCTCGGACACAATAAAATTTGAGACAATTTTTTATATAATTCTCTTGTATCCCATTATTCTTTTGCCAGAGAGCATAAAAGAAGAGAATATTGAATTAATTTTTCTATTTTCTCGTAGCAAATTTTATATGTTTTTTTCTTAATTAACAAAGTGAAATTAAAATCGTGGATTCTTGGCGAGTTTGTTTTATTTATTAAGGCAAAAAAAGTGATGATAATGAAAATTCCTCAAAGAGATAGGATGAAGTGAAGCAGCTGAGAACAATAAAGTTGAAGCTTAAAAGAAAAAATTTCCCCACAGGATTTTGTTGTTGTATTTAATACTCCTAGCATGGTTATACTTGATAAATCGCGAGGGTGCAGAAAAAAATTATAAATAGACATTATAGAGTAAGGTAATATTGTAAAAGTTAAACAAAAATGTGCGAATCGCTTGATCTTCACTGACCAGAGAGAAACACGTGGATTCGTCAGGCAATTATCAATTTTTTTCACAGTTTATTGTAACACATTGAAACTCATCTGCAGGTGCGTGTACAAGAAATTCTCAGGATGATCGCATCACGTTTAATTTTATAAGAAAAGTGAAAAAAACGAAAAGGAAAAGAATATTCCCCATCTAACCTTCTTTTTATGTCCTTGATGATTTTGAGGCATTTTTCCCTTCAATTTGGTGTGCAAGACAAGATGGCACAAAAGGAGAAATTAAAAAAGTGAATTCAATCCACAAAAAATGTCCAAAAATTTATCATTTAAAGACACACAATCACTCTCACTTTACTCAATTAAAATCCATTTATTTGAATTTTTAATTAACACAAAATTAAAACAAAATTGAAGAACAATTTCAATCTTCAACCGCACAAGAAAATCACAAGAAGAAAAAATTGCAAAATTCCTAATTCTTTGGAGACGTGTCTTCCTTAGTTGACGACTGGGAAACAACTGAAACAACGCTGTGAAGCTCAATGAAAAATTCACGCGAGAAAACTCTTTTCCTCGCGCGGTGGAAAATGATTCAGTGTGAAAAGCTACACCGTAAATTTCATCAATTTCACACAACTTTTCATCACAACCACTCACATTCGCATCTTTATGGGGGGAATGCAAAATTCGCTATATGCGGAGTAATTATTGTGCTGAAAGACACCGCACATGAATTTCTTATTTTATGAAAAATGTTTCAAAATAATTTTGCAAATTAATAATTTTTTTTAAATAAATTTAATTATCTGGCAAAAAATATTAGAAGTGATTTAAAACGTTCATGATCATCGGTTATATTACGTTTTCTTTTCGTTGGTGTAAAAAATAATCAATGGTGTAGAAAAAGTTTACCCGGCCGAACCATGTTTTCAATTTTATTATAATTTTTAGACATTAGGTCGTATTCTGCTCACAAGAAATCCTTGAAATCGTTAAAATTTCAAAACAAATATAATATTCCACAATTTATTTGCTCAAGAACTTTATTAGACCCAATTTAAAGACGCTTGAAATTTTTTTTAATCTTTGTAGTAAAATATTTAAAATCTTTATAGAAAAAAATTAAATTCTTTCTCATGTAAAATATTCAGTATCAAGAACTTAGAGCTCAAATGTTCTAAAGCTGTTAGTTTTTTTTAATCTTTTCTTCTTTTTCTTATTGTTAGTATCTCGCGGAATTTTCTTCTTTTTTATTTAAAATTTTTCATTTTGGACGATATTTCGATATTCATACAGCTCATACTCACGACGAAACATAATTTCGTGCATTTTACGGTGTAAGGACTTTAATACTTTCAGGTATTGCGTCAGTAGTTAAAAATCATTAAGTATACGGTTCCAGTCGGGTAAACATTTTCTACTGTATTAATTGTTACATGAAGCGTAAAAAATATTTCGCGAGTATTTTATCGGAACTTTACTTATTAAAGAAATCAAATAAAATTATTCAGGGACTTTATTCTTCAAAAATTCTTTTAGTTTCTTATGCAAAATTTTAAACTCTGGCTCTGATTTATTTTGTTCCTCTGATATTTAGCGGATATGTTATAAATCATTGAATTTTCTCCCAAAAGAACATTTTTTTTTCTAGACGTTCTAGATTCTCTTGCTCTGATAAAGTAATACGAAACTTCTTTTAACGATTTCCCTCTGTGTTTAGACTTTCTCCAGGGCAAATAAACTTTGCATTTTTATTGTCCTTTAGCTGAGATGAAATTATTTTTAGACACATTCAAATTTTAAGTATATTGTTTAGGAAATCCCGCATGCAAATTATTTATCTTTGTTTATCAGACACGCACGACCCATTGGCACACAGTGACGCTATCCAGAAACTCCAAAAAGGGGGACGTCCTTTGTGGTTCATTGATAAAAAGAGAAACTTCCTTAGTTACTGTAAAAGATGCATTTCCACTTTATTAATAATTTTATTAATAAAATTCTTAAATATGTTCTTGAGGTGGTGAAGGGATGCAATCAGAAGACAAAACCCCCATAAATCACTCAACCGACTCCACTCATGATCATCCCATAAAAGTTGCTTCTTGTGCCCACTTTGCATGGTTTGGCTGTAAAATTTTAATAAACATCACGGAAAATATTCTCACATAAGCTATAACATTATAGAGTGGGGGGGGATTTGTGTTTATTTTCTCTGGTGGGCATCTTTCTTTTGGCCCACCACATTAAATTAAATTTCAATACTACGCTTTTGATAAAATAAAGCATCTTTTTTCCCTCCTAAAATAATATTTTATTGATTTGTAATTGCTCTCGTGGGTTGCTTCCGGATGTTAGTAGAAAATCCGTATGAGAAGGTGGAAGTTCTACCAAAAAAAAAAAAAGATATATCTTGTGGTGATGAAATGGAAGAAAGAATAAATTTTCCTGGGGATTGTCTCTGTTTTTAGTGGTTCTTTTTGTGTATTTCCCGCCAATTTAATTGTATCATTACTTGTCGAACAAAATGCCTATAAACTGAATTTATTGCTTGTGGTTTTTTTGCACGGCAAATAGTGAGCTTTTCTCGCTTTCCTCTGAGCTTTTTATGATTTTCCCATGGACAACCTTTAGGCGATTTTTCCGTGGAGCTGCTCTGGAAAGTAGACATCAGCTAGAGGTGATGTGATTCAAGGTAGAGTTTCTTCTCTATGCCGATCGCTCTAGCCATAGAGATATTGTGTACTTTATGATCTTGCACTTGAATATATTTTCTCAATTAAAATATTTCCTTGAATTTTAATTAAAATATTGAATAAGAATTTAATGCAATAAAAGCTCAATGAAAGTAATTAAATGATTCTATTTTATTAAATTTTAATTTAATAATACATTCATAAGAAAATTCATCCAGATAATGTAGAAGAGAAACTCAGAATGGGAGATACTAAAGGCGTATATACTATGAATAGTTAATTATAGTCTAGACACGCGAACAAATAAAAACATTGAACTTTTGTTAAAATAAAACTATTAGATGGGGCACTCGTTTAAAAGCAATAAAAGCGAAATTTCACCCAAATGATCTGCGCAGAGAAGGTATATTTTTGAACAAGGGATCGTTGGATGCGGCTTGGCTCATTGAATACCGAATTCATGGCGAAGGAGATATTTTATGTGAATGAAGTAAATACAACACACTCGATCTTACTTTTCCCACTTTAATCGCATGACATTCTCACCAATCCTCCAATTTTAACCTGCGCCACATCACGGGATAGGATCTCATTTGCGTTTGGCTCTTAAAGTGTGCAACTTTTAAGTGATATTGATACTCAGAAAAGGGGTTAATCAACCACCATTTATTGAAGAGTTTTATATTATTTTATTAGTTGGTATACCACAATCGTGGCATACCAAGTATTGTAATCATCGGAAAAACCGCCCACCTCAGATCGGGCTCAAACTTAGTATAAGCACGTTTTAGATATCCCACATTACGAAAATGGTGGTGGAAAATTTTTGATCCGGCCGGCCTGCCGGCCGGCCGGCCTTCCGTTGGTCCAAACTTAGCCTTATAATTCGAGAACGGTAACAGATAGAGACTTCCGGTTTGAAGTTTTTTAGAGAAATGTGGGTGTAAAATTTCATTTTTTCGCATTTTCAAAATCCAAGATGGCCGCCGTCCGCCATTTTGAAATACCGTCAACCACTTCCCTTATAGCTAGAGGTCTGAAATTTTAGTATGTTGTAGAGCTCAGTGAGACGTTTTCATCGATAACTCATACTTGAAAATCGGTTAAGCGGTTTAGCAAATATGGCGGCCTTAAGCAAAAAGTGTTTTTTCGATATAACTCGAGAACGGCTTGACCGATTTTGACCATCTTGGTATCAAATGAAAGGTATTGAGAAGCCCTACAACTGTCTAGAACATTTCAAGTTTCAAAAACATCCGCAAGAGCCGCTAAAAACAAAAACAAAAATTGCCTAACTTTAAGGGGCAATATCTCAGAATCCCGATCATAGATTTCCTTGAATTTTTGATATGTTGTAGCCTGACTCAATATCTTTCATCAGTCCGAAAATGAAGAAATTCTATGTCGCCGTTTAGAAGATATAGCCATTTGAAAAATTCTTGAATTTGAAAAGTTCTAAGAGCCATATCTCTTGAACCGCTTGTCCGATATAACTCAACTTAGTATCAAATTAAAGGTTTTGCAATTATCTACATCTTTCTAGAACATCAGAAACCTCTAGAATCATTCTTTCAGGACGAAAAGTGCAAAAAACTGTTTTGGTAGAACATAAATCCGCCATTTTGTGTTCTGAAGGTGACCTTGAAATGTATCGAAATATATGTTAGATTATAGCTTATTTCAATACCTTTCAAGAATTAGTCAAGAAATTCCTGTAGGTCTAATAGAACTTAAGATATAAGCATTTTTATCTTTCATATTGATGAATTTCATAAAAAAAATTAACTTTGCCTACTAATACTACTTAAAAATTAAATTACAACGCATAGACTGACCCATCCGCGTTGTGGTATACCAACTCTAATAACTGGACGCGTTATGATTGACTTTGGTTTTTTATTCATAATTCTAATTCACAGAATTTGCTATAACTAAAGGATTAATTAACAGATGAATTTTATATTAAAGCCTTTTAGGGTAATTATAAAAATTCTTCAAAAAAGAAATAAATTGTTATAAAAAGAAAAGAAAGGTATTGAAAAGTAAACTTACATTTCTCTTCCATTGCTTTCAGCAGGGAAATTCTAGCTAATATTTTCATAAAAATGCTAACAATGACGTCACTTTTGTATTTTTTGTTTCTTTCACAAAACATTGGCACAGATGTTTCATCGATGAGTTTTAACCCTTTCACATCCGCATGAAGGATAAAAACATTGAAACATGGCAACTTTTTATCTGGATATTTATTCTGTAAATGCTCTCAGAAGGCCATTTTGGAGTCAAAACGTCTTCTTTGGTCTCTTCTACATAATCTTAATGTATTTTCAACTAGGAAAAATAATTAAATTCATTTAAATTCGAGAAAACAAGTGGATCAGCGTATGACCCAATGGAAGCAAAAGGGTTAACAGAGTATTTTTGAAACATTCCTGTAAATATTGTGCCAACGGCCGGAAAATCTTATTAATCGACGAAGATTCATATTGAAATGAATAAACTCCTTTTGGGTATCATTGTCAAAGAAAATGCAAGAAGTAATTAATTTTCTTTATTAGATAATGAAGAAATTTTTCTGAGAGAATTATGCCCATTTCGATCAGTTCCCTTCAATTATGTTTTATGTGGTTATGGGGGAATAACATAAAATACCTATAGGTAAAGATTCTCTGAGGTTTTTTTTAATGTAAATAAAATCAATAAAAAATATGAAAAATAAAATCATTTTAGTAGCTGAAATGTTCCAAAACATTCAAAACTCATTTTTCACCTCAATCTCTATAATGTTATTTTTGTCCAATGTAAATATAAATATACATAATGCACTATATAAATATGTTTCAGATATATATAATTTTTTCTACGACATTTCTCTCACATCTTGAGCGAAAGCATTAATTCCGCATGTCATTTAAATCATCACACGAAGTCATCTCAAAAAAAAATCATCGTGAGGCCATCTCTTCTCGCATTTTTGGATGAACCCCTCGATATGAAAATTCGTGAGGTATATGGATGAGGAAGGAAAGTGCGTGTGTGAGCCAAAAAGACACGATTAGTTCATCTCCAAACGATCACCAAGGAAGATCACAGAATTTTCTCAGCAACGACGTTGTAATCTGTGAAAAGATCATCTTCAAAGGGAAGTGCGCGAATCTCAATTTTCTCCATATCGCGAGGAAATTATTTGTTTAAAACAAATTGCTTGTAAAAGTCCAATTGCAGGGAAAGTTTTAGCGCAATTTCGCTAGGAATTTTATTGATCGTTAAATTTTTAATGAGATTGTTTAATGATCTTTCAATGTGAATTGAGTAATTTGTAATTTATGCCTCTCGATCTTTCTAATTCATTTTGAATGATTAATTGCGCGATGTGTGCTCATCAACTGTTGAACTGACTGACCAAAAATACCTTTCGCACCTAATTTTAGAAGGAAAATTCATTGGATATCAGTGATCTCAATTTGCGTATATTTCCTCCCTGAAAATCTTTAATCACACTGCGATCCTCGAGTTTAAAATCTTTAATAAAAAGAGGTTTTTAAGACGTCTTCTCAATAAACAAAAAGATCATGGAGGGTGAAATTGAGCCCAAAATGGGAAATTGTGTTATTTGTGGTGTTGAGTGTGAGAAAAAATGTGCCAGTTGTCATAGAGTTTTTTACTGCAGTGTTGAACATCAACGAGATGATTGGAAGAGTCACAAGAAGTCCTGCCCAGTCTATCGGATTTGCCACGATGGGACAATTGGCCGGTTCTTAGTGGCAACGCGGAATATAAAATTCGGCGATGTTGTCCTCAAAGAAGCCCCTCTTGTTGTTGGACCATCGCAATTGACAGCACCTGTGTGCCTAGGATGCTTGCAGGTTTGATTTTTTAATTTTATCTCAATTTTTGTTAATTTTTCCTTTATTCTTTAATTCTTTGGAACTTATTTGATATTCGATTGTAAGCTCAATTCAGGCAGAGAAGCAAAATAAGGAGAATCAGGGACCAAAAATGTGCAAAGTTGCTTTAAATAAATAAAGAAAACGGACTAATTTTATATCAATTTTATTTATATTTCTTAATTTTTAATTTACCAAAAACTTACCAAAAATAAAGCCGCCATTTTCCTTAAGATGTCCCTTTTCTAACCTCAAATTTCTAATTTTAATCTCATTTTTTTTCAATCAATTTGATCATTTTTTTTTCTTCAAGTTTTCTATTTTAAATTATTTCTTCACAATTTGATTTTATGTTTTATTTGCTTAAAAATTGTTAATTCACTAATTCAGTAAAGAATTTGAAGCAGGTTGTAAGTTTGTAAAGCTTTTCTAAATTGCTAATTTTTCTGCCTGAAGTTTGCTGCATTTGATAGTTTATTAATTTAAAGGCATTCAAATTTCAACTGCCTTAAACAATAAAGAAAAGATTTTTCTTCCACCATCTTGAAAGAAAAACGAATTTTCCCTTTTCAGGAAGTAAATGAGCGAACAATGATAAAATGCGCAAAATGCGGATGGCCAATGTGCAGCAAAGACTGCCAAGAAGCACCAAATCATGCTGAAGAGTGCAAATTATCAGCAGCACGTGGTGGTGTTACAATTGAGCATTTTGTAGCACCACATCCAATCTACCAGTGTATCCTAACACTGAGATGCCTCCTAATGGAGCAATCTTGCCCCGAAAAATGGGAAAAAATCTCTCAACTTGAGAGTCACAACGACAGAAGGAAGGATTCACAGCAATGGCTAAGTGATCGTGAGTATGTTGCAAAGTTCATCCCAAAATTCTTCAAAATCCCCGAAAGGTGGAAAGAGGAGGAAATTATGCGAATCCTTGGGATTGTCTACATCAATGGGCATGAAGTTCCCCTCACAGATCCCGCATATGTTGCAATTTATGCTACTGCATCATTCTTTGAGCACTGCTGCTGTGCCAATGTGGCTAAAAGTTTCACTGATTCCGGTGATGTTGTCTTCTGGGCCGCCAGAAATATTAAGAAGGATGAGCATTTGAGTATTTGCTACACAGATGCCCTCTGGGGTACACAGGCACGTCAGGAGCATCTTCAGCAGACAAAAATGTTCTCATGCAATTGCTACAGATGCATGGATGTAACGGAATTAGGAACGAATTTCAGTGCAATTAAATGTGAAGCTTTCCGCGAAGCTGGTGCTCCTGGATGCGATGGGTTGTTACTGCCAGAAGGACCGCTGGCGTGGTCCAAGGAGTGGATGTGTCGTAAATGCCAGCGAAAAATTACATGCAAACACATTGAGGAGCTTGTGGAGAAAGCCGGGCACGATGCTGTGGAGATGAAGGAAAGCCTCCGTGGTTGCCAGGAATTTCTCCGGAAATATGAAAAGATTTTATCTCCAAATCACTTTATAATGTGTGACGTAAAGTGTGTTATGGGGCAGAAGATTGGCGAAGGAAATCCACAGGAATTGCAAAATATCCCAATGGATATGCTCGAAATGAAGGGGAAGCTTTGCAATGAAATGCTCGAACTTTTTGCTCTTCTTGCTCCTGGTAATTATTTTGAGGATACTTCTTGTCCTTTTTTAGAATCAAAGGATTAAAGGAATTTTTCTTTTCAGCGGAAAATCGTTCTCATGGCTGTATGCACTTTGAACTGCACGCTGCATTGGCTGAGATGGCAAGAAGAGGTGCTGAATGCGGTATAGATTGCAAGGATATCCTGGAAAAGTCCCTTTGGCATGCTCAGAAGGCAACTCAGTGGCTCGAAAAGGAACCCTCTGTCCTTGTTGAGGGAAAAATTTGTGCCCAAGCAAAGATAAATGTTAATTCCCTCAAAATTGTCCTCAAAATGCATAATCCTTCCACATAAATCTCTCATCCTCTACAAAAAGGACAATTTCCCCCTCAATGACCTACCCCTAAGGATTCAAAATAAAACAAACTCCCAGTTTATTAACAGAAAAGTGATTCTTTTTATTTTAAAAATCATTCAAAATATATTAATTAGAAGTAATTTCTTTTGCATTATATATTAATTCTCAAGGACGGGATATTTAAGACGGAATCAGGTTGTTTTGGGGAGGTGATTTTGCAAATAAATTAGAGGATCTCACACTAAACTAAAAAAAAGGGGTATTCTTAACATTTTTGGGGTCTTTGCTCTCATTAAAAAAAAACACCTTAAATATTATTATTTATTGCATAAGTCCAGTTCAGTTGATTTGCTCTCTTTGGCTCCAAAATGTATCTCACAGCATCTTGTAGTGCTGCTCTCAGGAGTAGATTGTCATGAGGATCATCTCCTCAAGGGTTAATGGGTTGGCTTTTGCTTTTGTATCCAAACTATGGTAGCGTTCTGTTGAATAGAAGCAATTTGATTGAAAATCTTTCTTTCAGAGATTTTTTTTGTTAATTTTTCTCACCATGTGCTAGATGAAGACGCGCCATGGACATGAGGTAGCCCTCTAGGGTAATTTGTTTGTTGCGACAGAATCGTCCAACGAGGGCTTCGAGGACTTTATTGCTGGCTGTGGCTCCACTAGCCCAAAGGAGACCACGGAGGCTGTATGAGGAAACACGGGAACCCCAGGTGCCACGACTAAATGACAATGTACCCCCACTTGAGGGGCCACATCGTCGGAAGGCGGCCTTCCAGAAGCGCAGGAGACTCATGAGGGCGGGAATGTGCTCAATGGAGAGTCGTCCACCGAGACCGGGATCTCTGAGGGCAAGTAAAGCTCGACAGAGGTCCAATGAAGGACCCCCAAGAGGTGAGAGGCCACGCAGAGTTCGCCCAAAGGTACATCCCTGCATACGGAGGATTGATTGCAGCTGCGATGCATCAATTTCTGCTGGATATCGCGTCCGTAGCCTATACAGGAGTCGCTGTAGAATAAAATACAAGAAATGAGGATTTATTGAATAGTTCCTTATGATCTTCACAATAACATTTCTTACACAATCCACACTCCTCTCCTCAATAAATTCCGCAGCAATATTCTGAATGACCACATTGTCTTCATTGACCTCCCACACATCAGCATGCTGATCCGCAAGGATACGTACAAGGAATTTGCCCTCACGATGCTGCGTGCTATGTGGTAGGACTACAAAATCTCCCGGTGGCAAAGCAAAAAATGTCGCAACTTCACGAACATTCTGCATGGGGGCAAAATCCAGGGGCATCTGCTCACTAACAAATTGTGGAGTCACACGAGGCATTCCCGGGGGAACCTATACGAACAAAATTTCTTTTTTTTTAAGATTTTCTTTGTTAAAAAAAATTATGGGCCCTATTCAGCTACCAAGAAACACTTGAAATTCGCTTGAAATCTTGAAATTTCAGTACAAAATTCAAAGATTTCAAGGGTTTCTTGGTCGCTGAATAAGGCCCTATATTCATTTTTGTTTGATTCATTGCTTCCAATGAATAATCAATAGAAATCTTTATTATTCTTTTAGGATCGTTTGTGAATAAACAGAAGATTTTCTTAAGTAAAAAATTACTAACCACGCCCCCATACCCTCTCGTAGTTTATTTTCTCTTAAAATCTACATAAAGCTTATGCACTAGTGCTTTTGAGGATTCATTGCATTTAATATTTCTTTTATATCACGAAAGCTTATGCTTCAATACATAGTTAGATGACCTCATGATGAAAAATTATTAAGTTATTAACCTGCTGGCCGCCAAGACCTTGGAGCTTCCTTAGAGCGCCAAGGTGGGGTCGTTGAACGACCCCAAAAAGGAAGTCGATTTTCTCATAAACTATAAAACCGGGAACTGTCGGGTCACTACCTTTAGACTCCTTATATAGTCCTCTTGCCCCTTGCATCACAAATTCGCCACCCGGAAACACGCAGAAGAAGATATTAGGGAAAAACATTTTTCACTCATTTTTCACACTTTCTTCGTGAGAAATTTGCCACGAAGTTGACCGCAACTGCTATTTTTTTTTCACTACTTCCCCACATTCCCCTCACTTCCCGCACCGTGATAAATGGCAATATTTCTCGAATATTCTTTATTGTTTTGCACATTTATATGCTTCTAATTATGTTTTATGTTGTTTATGTTACTTATTCGCGATAATTCTGACACTGAGATGGTAAAGTGAGAAAGTAAACACAACCCTTCAACCCCCTTCAACCATATGATTTATGATGTGACTAACTTCATTCTAAGAAATTTTCCGCAGCATGGCCGTTACACCAATTTTTGAATTCCCTTCTTCTACATTTTCCTTAATAACTTTTCTTGTGGTGGACGGATTGAGCTGAAATTTTTACACAACTTTGTGTTTGAACCTGGCGTGAGGTAATTTTCTTTGGGTTTCCGGTCGTCGCCAGGGGTAGAGATTCTCGTCCAAATGAAAGACGTACTTCCCAAAGCTTTCAACCCCTATCCGGGCCTTCTTCAGTGGTCGTAACAGATTCTTTGGACACGTCTAACGTCACTGACTTTTACATTACTATAGAACATCGCGAGGGAGATCTTTGATTCTATGGGGGTGGTTTTTCCTCGGTTTTAAATGAATTTTCCTACTTTTCTTGTACAATTTGTGTTAATTCTCTTTGTTTGGCGGAGAAACTATTTTTTAGACAGAGGCCGTTAAAAATAGTTTCTCCGCCAAACAAAGAGAATTAACACAAATTGTACAAGAAAAGTAGGAAAATTCATTTAAAACCGAGGAAAAACCACCCCCATAGAATCAAAGATCTCCCTCGCGATGTTCTATAGTAATGTAAAAGTCAGTGACGTTAGACGTGTCCAAAGAATCTGTTACGACCACTGAAGAAGGCCCGGATAGGGGTTGAAAGCTTTGGGAAGTACGTCTTTCATTTGGACGAGAATCTCTACCCCTGGCGACGACCGGAAACCCAAAGATTTTTACACAACCTCCTCAGATAACCAAGGAACTTATTTCCAAAAGATGGGAACGCTAACTTTTATATTTATTAAGTTATAGCACGAAATATAGGGCTGGGGTCGTTCAACGACCCCGCTTGGCGGCCTAGAGGTTAAAAGATTATTATATTAAAATTTCATTATAAAAGCATCGATTAAAGCTTCGATGCATATGCTTAACACATTCAAAAACGGAAAATAAAATACAACCAAGAGATTGCTTTTGAATTTTTGTATTTATTATTATTTTCATTTAAAATTAATTTCAAAAATCTAATATTTATTGAAAAATATTGCCAAAAGCACTGACGCATATGCTTTATGTAATGGAAACATAACTGAAATACAATTAAGGTGTGGCTTCTTCATTTTCGATGTTACTACATCCCTTTTAGCTGTGTTTCTTTCAGACACAGCTTATGTGTACCGAGCAATTTTATCAAGAAAATTTCTATAAAAACACTGATACATAAGCTTTATGCATTTAGATATTAGATATTAGATAGATAAAAAAAAAAATTTTTAAAGAGAAAATAAAAAAAAGGAGCGTTGTTTTTGAATTTTTATTTAAATGAAAATCTCCCAGTTTTTCCGCTGATCTCAGTAAAAGAAATCAAAAACAAGGATTAAAAAAATTCTTTTTCTTTTACCTCATAAATTGTAAAACCAATTTCAGCTTCCTCATCATGTCGACTGCGGAAGCATTCATATTTTTGCGCAACAGCCACAACAACATGAGCCTTTGCAGCAGCTCCTGGTACCCGAATACGAAATTGCGGATTAGTTGCTGTTGTCTCAATATGCCGATGTGGTCCACCGGCATTGAATCCCGGACGCCATTGACGCAGTGCAAGGGCGGCCCGCCATGGTGAACGGGAATGAAGTGCTGGCTCCAGTGCCCAATCATCCGGTGAGATATGCGCCAACCATATTACCGAAAATCTCTGCAGAAACTCCGGAACAGCCATCCTGACAAAAAAAAATAGATAAAATAGTTTTTTTTTGCTTTGATTATTTTTATTCACGTCCGCAAAGCACAAAAAAAGCTCATAAAACCAGGAAGATCTTTCTAAAGCTGTTACTTTTTTTTTCTTTCAACACAACATTCTATTTACATTGTGTTTAGTAGAAGAAAAAAAAATTCCCACGGAAAAGATGAAAAGTTTTCCTAAACACCAACACACGCGCCAGATTGGCGTTAAGTATTGAACCTGACCTTTCGGCAGCATATAAAATCTTATGCAATAAATTGCGCGATCGCAATTAAGTCGCATTTTGGTCAGGAAAAAAAATAATAAAAAGTAGGGGGAGAAATAGTGTGAAGTCTATAAATAAGGAAAAAAAATGTTAAAATCTCGTATTGCGCTTAGACCGGGTTGCCTTGTACTTGAAAATGATCACTCCCTGCCGGGGTTTTTTGCGGAGTACCACAACACGTGAAATGCGGCACGAGAAGGTAAAAGAACATGCGAGAAATTATTATTTTACACGCTATTTTATTACTTCAGAAGAAAAAAAACTTAACGAAGCTTTAATAAAGCTTTATTTTTTGTGCAAATTATTTTTCAAAACCACAAAGATATATTCAAATTATAACTGAATTCAAATTTGTTAGTTTAATTGACTTTCTATCGAAACTATGAAATTATCCATTGACGTAAAATTGAACGAAAACTGTCAAACGTATTATTGGGAATATATCATGTAAGTAATATTGACACTAATTATTTTACATAGCCAAATAATATTGTTTCTCTTTGCAATTTAATTTTTTAATTGAAGTTTTCCATATTAGAAACATTAGAATTATTGAATATAAAACTTAACGAAACAAAAAAAATATGAAGAAGAAAAAATGCTTGAATCCCAAAATCCTTTTAAAAAAATATTTAAAATGCTTAATCTTATGAATTTATTTTTATACTTAAAAGGTTCTTAAAATATCAATGTCAAAAACTTGACGAAAGATTTTTCGTTAAGTCTGGGAAGATTGCTCAAGATTAAAATCTTTTATCAAAAAGATATTCTTCTAAAATATTTTTCACTAACAGAAAAAAACTCAACGAAACTGCATTAAATATTTTTCTACGGCACATTTTCTACGGTAGAAAAACAAACCCACGCACTTTAAGCTACATTTCCAAGGTACACCTCAACAAAGCTTGATCGTCTTGTGCAAAAACATTTGTACAGTATCCGTCTGAGAGTATCGATCGTCGCGCGCGCGCCAAAATGATACGATCTCGTGCTAAAGTTCTTGGCGGGATTTTTTTGGGGATATTCTTTGGAATAATTCCCTACATACGAGCTTCTTCCTCCCTCTTTGATCCTTCCTCAATGGATCTTTTTCGTGAATTAATTGTGAATGTATCAATCAATGAAGGAAGTGTCCCAAATATAAATCTTGAAACGATGTTTGGATTAGAATTTCCACGAAGGAAGCTTCAGGAAGCTTATGATTTTATCATTGTTGGTGGTGGACCAGCTGGATGTGTTCTTGCGAATCGTTTAACGGCTGATGGGAGATTTTCAGTGGCACTCCTGGAAGCTGGACGACCAGAGATCCCTTTTACATCGGATATTCCCATGGGAGCCCCAAATCTTCAGTCAACTCCATTCAATTGGGGCTACACAACGGAGCCCCAGGCGAATGCATGTTGGGGTGTTCAGGGGAGAAGATGTCGATTTCCACATGGAAAAGCCCTCGGGGGATCGAGTATGATGAACTACATGATCTACACGAGGGGCAATCGAAGGGATTTTGATGCTTGGGCAGCTGCTGGGAATGATGGGTGGAGCTTTGCTGACCTTCTGCCACTTTTCATACGATCTGAAAATGCCACACTTAAGGATTACCCCAATAGTCCCTTCCATGGGAACGATGGGGAATTTCCCGTTGAAGATAATCCCTTCAGGACACCAATTGCCGCAGCTTTTGTGGCAGCAGCTCAAAAGGTTGGATTTAAGCGTATTGACTACAATTCAGGTGATCAAATTGGTGTGTCGTACCTGCAGCAGAATACACGATTGGGCAGGAGAATTTCGGCATCAAGGGCCTTCCTTGAACCCATAAAACGTCGCAAAAATCTGCACATATTCACGAGTACACCAGCTGTGAAGCTCGACCTCGATCGTGAGTGATCATAAAGCAATAGTGCGATCTTTTTGATCTTATTAGCTGCTTTCGTAAAGGGAAATGATCTCTAAATAATCTTTTATTGCAGGAAAAGATCACGTTAGAGGTGTTTATGCCATCGTTGGAGGACAACTGCGAAAAATTCGTGCAAAAAAGGAAGTGATCCTCTCGGCGGGATCATTCGAAAGCCCCAAATTGCTCATTCTCTCCGGCATTGGACCGCAAGATGAGCTGAAAAGACTACAAATTCCCCTTGTAAAGGATCTCCCCGTGGGAAAACTTCTCTATGAGCATCTTTCGGTATTTGGTCCCATCTTCACGATGGATCCCACCCACGATGGACTCATCAACTTTGATCGTATCGTCAGTGCAAGGTAAGAAACTCGCAGAATAAAAAAATCATCTTGCAATTAGCGGCACAGAAAGTGGAGAAAAAGGTGAAAAAAAGAGATTCTCAGGGAGCTCCATTGACCCTGCCGTGATGAGTGTCGTTGCTGATCTCACGAGGTGATCAGCAGTGATCGTGTGTGTGTATGTTAAAAATATAAAATGTTAAGAATCATTATTGCTCGCCCTGGACGCAAACATATGATTAGAGAACTGTATGAGAGTTTAAAATGAGACGATGAGACTCCAAAAAGTTATGAAGACGTTGGATTTTTCTTTAGCTTAAAAGTTTAAATCAACATTTTATTAGTTCTATAAACCTTCTTGGTTTTTTTAGCTACGATTCTCCATAATGCAAAAGGTTAAATCACGAACATGATTTAAGTGAGAAAATCAGAAGATTTCTTAAAAGAATTAACTTAATTTCTTTAAAAAGATTTTTTTTTAATAAGAAATTCCAATTCTTTTATGAAAAAAGAATTTTACGTTGCCTTCCTATTTTTATCATTCGTTTGTTTTTTAAGTTATTTTAAGATAAATGAAGAATTAATAGGTAAAAATTTAACGGATTAGGTAGTTTTCACAAAGAATTTTGGATATTCTTTGCAATCTTTTCAAGAATTTTACTTAAGAACGCTGAGAATCAATACGTTCATAATCAATAGGTACCTACTCACTGCCGACACTGCTATCGAAGTAATTTACCTGGCTGGACACAACGTTACCTTAACATTTTAATCAAAACTTTCTTCGAATATGAAATTTAAATTTTAACCGTCTTAATTTATCACCTAATTCAAAATCTAATCATTTCGGTTTTAATATCTTTATTTCTTCTTTTTTTTTTCAGAGTAATCGTGGACTATTTCCACGGAAAAGGTCCTCTGACGGTAAATGGAATTGAATCTCTCCTCTATGTCAATACAAATGCATCCACAGAGGGAGATCCCAACATACCGGATATTGAGATGATGCAAGCCTTCACTACGGTTGCATTTGATTCAAGTCTCGCCACGAGACTCGGTCTGGGACTAACTCAGACCCTTTATAAGGATGTTTATGCACCACTTGAGAATCAACGAGCTTTTCAATTTCTCCCAATGCTTCTGCATCCAAAGAGTCGGGGATTTATGCGAATTCGCTCGAGAAATCCATTTGAACATCCTGAATTTCATCCGAATTTCCTCACACACCCCCAGGACGTTGAAGCTTTCCTCAGGGCCATTAAGTTGGGAATGAGAATCACTGAGGAGGAGGAATTTAGGAAACTCGGTGTTTCACTGTACATGCCAACGATACGTGGATGCGAAGGGATGGTGAAGGGAAGTGATGACTACTGGAGGTGCTTCATAAAGTACCTTTCTTTTCCACTTCATCACCAAGTGGGAACATGCAGGATGGGTCAGGATACAGCGAGTGTTGTAGACAGCAATCTCAGGGTGCATGGATTTAAGAATCTTCGCGTAGCTGATACAAGTATCATCCCTGAAACCCCTTCGGGACACACAAATGCCTACAGCCTGGTTATTGGGGAGAAAGCATCTGATCTTATCATGGCAGCATGGCCTGCAATTGATATTCGACGTCTTAGAAGCCTCAGGACCCTCAGACGGCATAGAAGAGCGAAATTTGATTGGCAGAAAAGTGAAGAAGTCCCCGAAAGTTCATCTTCAACTGAACTTAATCCCTTTTTGGATCTCTTCAGGGATGTAGGTACGGAAGCAAATGCAAAAGCTGACACAGAACCCACAACCACCGAAGTTAGTGATTTAAAATTCATCCTGAGGCCTGATGGTGAAGATTTGAAGGATCCGAAAAATCAACTGAAGGACACGGAGGATAAATCAACAAAAAGCCCCGTGGAAATGATTGTGGAGAGTCAACCATCAGCTAGTGAGGATGTTCTCAAGAAAATATCTCTCCCAGAAGGTGTAAAATACGGGAAAGGGAAGGGACATCCAAGGGTGATAAGTGAGGCCCTGGATCAAGCTACACCCACGGAATTTGACGATACAGACGTACAAATTGATAATGAGACAAAAGTTGAGCATTTAAGCCCAAAACGCCCAAAACGGAGAACAAAGAGAGCCTACGAGACGCCCAATCAGGAAGATTTGAATGAATTCCGGAAAATTCTCTCAATGACCTGGAAAGCAACCAATGATGGATTCTACAATATTTCAGAATTCTTTAGAAAATTTGTAGATCCCGGAAAAGATCGTGAATGGTGAATAAAAAAAAATTGTTAATAGCGAAGGAAGAGCTTTAAATCTTTAATTACAATGCCTCAGTAAATTACTGAGACATGCCGAATATTCAAAAAACTCTTTATAAGAAAAGGAAGAAAAGATAAATTTAAGAAGTTAACTCACCAAAATTCTCCTTCATTCTGCGATCGTGACGCCAGAAGTTCGCGATCTCTTTCACTTAGGGCATTCCATTCCCAACTACGTTCAGACCAGGCACCTCCCCACACTCCACCCCATTCCCCACCAGCCCAGGGACTTCTCAGCCTTATGAGATTAGTATCGTGGGTTGATGTGACGGCAGGGGGTGCATCAGATGGGGTTGTTCTGATGCGCGCTAAGCCCGTAATGCAGTACGGATGTTCAGCTAGTAACCCCGAACGCCGATGTTTAGTTCCCTTGTCGGGATGTGTGATGGCCAGGAGGAGAGTTGAACGGGGAACAGCACCACCAAGAAGAGGTCCACTTGGGGGAACGCTCTGTACCACGGCGCCTGTGAAAAAAAAAAGATGAGAATTTAGTCAGAAAAGGAGGAAAAAAATTAAAGAATTAATTCTCTTCGAATTGATCTTGTCTTCATGCAAGGTTTATTTGAACAGAATAGATAGTCTTTACCTGTGAGATCTTGAATGGCTCGGCCCACATTGCCGTACTTGAGGAATGCATAACCACCGTAGAGCTTAGCATAGGCCTTCTCTAGCAGAGCTGCCCAGAATATATCTGGTTGGGAGCAATGCATATGGGCTGGACGATCTCCTCGTGTTGGAAGTCGATCATCCACGCGAACTTCAACCCATTTTCCCCATTGCCAGAAGCGGAATCTGCAAGAAAATTAAATTTATAATTATTTTTATCAATTTTTGATTGAATCAATAAATACGATCAGCAGTGTTTAACTGATCGGCACTAATCAGTGAACATATTTTTCAGCTTTGCCTACTTTCAGGCTTGATCAGTATTTTTGAATGAGAAAAAAACCGTTACAAATTCTCAAATTTTTCTCTACATTTGCATGGAGATCTCTGCAAATAATCTGATTTCAGAGAAACTTTTCCAAAAATTCGCCAAACCCTCCCCCTCTCATCCTCCCCCATCATAGTGCAGTTGAGTATAATTAATCATCTCCCAGGAGAACGCCTGGAGATTGGAGATAAATAATGATGAAGCCCGGCGAGAGCGGCACAGATAAATGATTGGTCTGTCACCATGCATCTCTGCATAGGCAGCCAGCACTCTACTTCTCATAACCGCTGCACCGCCACGGATTCACAATGTGATCTTCCGTATTTGGTGGCATGGCACGATTGTCGTTTCGCACCGAAGAGCGCCAAACTAACAAGCCACCAACGGACAACTTATTAGAGAGATGGTGCGTTTACTTGAGCACCGCCAGACATCCTCCGCCACCCACACTTGCTTCGCTGATTCTTGCATCACATTCGGGAGGAGGGAAAACGTCAAGAATAGAGACGAGATAGAAAGGAGTTTAGCCAATTTAATTGCTAACAAAATGAGAGAGAGAGAGATATCAAAAGGGGCTAAACATTTAATAAAAAAAATGTGACTAATTAATAAAGAAAGTTTCAGTTTAAAAATTAGAATTTTAAACATTTTAAATAACAATTCTTCTTTCATTTTGGAGTGTTCCGAGAAATTCTACTCTAGAGGAGATCGGTGGGAACAACATTGGTTCAATTATGGAATAAATAGATTCGAATTAATACGTTCTGTATTTTTCTGGTTTCTCATGTTCCGTGAAGATATCTTAAAATATTCACGATCTAAGATTTTTTTTGATTTCTGATGTTCCGATTAAATTTTTCGAATGTATAAGCTCTAGGAATTTTGAGGTTTCACATGTTCCGTGAATTTTTTTTCAAATGTTCACAATCTGAGGATAAATTTCTCTAATATAATAGTTTCTCATGTTTTGTTAAACAATATTCGAATTCTTCGAATTACATTCTATGGATTTTTCTGGTTTCACATGTTCTGTGAAATTATGTTCGGTTTTGTATATTCTAAGAAATGAAAATTCAATTTTCGAATGTTCACTATCCAAGAAATTTTTCTGGTTTCTCATGTTCTGCGAAAATACATTCGAATGTTCACGATTTAAAGATTTTTCTAGTTTCTGATGTTCCGTGCGAGTGTTTACGCTCTACGATTTTTCTGGCTTCTCAGGTTCCACTTAACTATTTTCGGATTTGTCCATTCTATAATTTTTTTTCCAGTTTCTCATGTTCCGCGAAGTTTTCCGAGTTTCTCGTGTTTGCGAAACTACTTTACGTTTATGATTTCATATAATTAGTTTTTATTGATTTTTTTATATTTCTCATCTACCAGAGAATTACACTCTGGTATCAAGCAATTTTTTATAGTTCCTTCGTGTTTCGTAGAATTATTTTAGGGATTTTTCACATTCTTATGAATTTTTATTAATTCAATGATCTTAAATGTGTTAAAACGTAATTTAATTTTAATTAAATAAAAAATAAAATTTCTCACAAAAATTTGCATTAAATTAAATCGTAAAAATTCCGAAGAAGCTAATTGTCAAGTTAAGCCACCGAAATGGATTTTAGGTGGGAAAAGAACCATCAAAGTGCAATTAATTGAGGTATCTTGAAGTGTGAGTGGGTGGTTTGATTGGTTTTGCCATCACAATGTGAATTCACGAGGTCATTTCTTGCACACAATAAAGCTCGCTTTGCGAGGGAGTGATGATCGTGAGTTCCTCTCACTTAACTTCCTCTCTATTTCTTTATATTTCTTCTAATAAGAATATTTTATTTTAATAGAAGATTTTGTAGTATAGAGAAATAAATGCGGTCATAAGTAGACAATTGTCCCAACTCTGTGGCCACTCCTCGAGAGTCAGTGCATTTCTATGCGGTGTGTGCATTTAAAGACGGGCAATAAAACACTAAAAAAAAGTGATTAAGAGAGTTGAGCCAATTTCGTTGAGTGTGTTTGTTTTATTTGCCATAGAGCTGTAAGCATTCTAATTTCTAGATGTTAGATAATGGCGGTACAATACATAATAATTCTACTAACATTTTTTCTTTATTCCATTTTGAGAATTAAGTACCTCAATGCATTGAATTCTATGCTGTGTGTGGAACAGCTCAATTGGAGTCGCGGCTCCATCGTGGTGCAGAAGGCGCGCGCGGGAAAGACAAGGTGGTGAGCAAAAATATGATGATCATATTCAATGATGACGATTACACACATAAATTTCAATTTGCAATCCTTATGGTGTGCGCATACGGGAAACCGTGTGGCTCTTTCCGTGCCAATGATTATGCCATAAATACCTTGTTACCATCGTAAATAAGATCAGCTTGTATAGAGCTATAAAATACGTGGATGAAAAAAAGGCACAAGAGGAGTCCTCTTTTGCATCCCCTCCTTTATTGCATTGTTCGCGACACACCCACGAAATGGGTTTACCATACACACAGTGAATGCATTTCTTTTTGGCGCTGAGCGTGAGTGAAGAAATTAATTCAAACTTTACAAGGCAAAGAGACCCCAACAAAAGCATTTAAATTCAAATTACTCCGCTGGCGATTCACGAAGCACCCAGAAAAAGAGCTGCGCGATCATATACAAGCACCCATATAGTTAGACCTTTCGTTAAAACCATGAATTGCTCATTGATTGAAGAGCACTTTCTTGTCACGTGTTGCATCGTTGGGGAGCTCTAAACAGGCAAATATATTGTTACCTTCTCACCACCACTATATGTACAATATTATTATGATTCCGCGGGGACAGAGAGAGGAAGAAAAGCATCACGGTGACTCAGGGAAGGCATGAAAGACGAGGAAGGCTCAAACACGAAATAAGTCACAGAATTATTGTTTGTTTGGGAAACGACAAGTTTTTTTAAAGGTAAAAAAAATGAACGACCCGCATAACAATGAAAATGATCCCCCTGAAAACTATTGTCTCTCATCTGATCAACTCAGGGGATAAGCAAACAAAATTAATAATTCCTTCTTATGAGGATTTATCGGAATATGTCTTTGCTAGATAGATTTGAGATGTAAATTATTAAAAAAAAAAAAAAGATTTTATGGACGATTTTTCATTGCATTTTCACAAAATAATTATGGAAAATGAGTTTTATTATTTATCAGACCTTTGAAATATTGTAAGAAAAAGGCAAGACCCATAGGGGAAATCGGGGCAAAGATGTCACTTAAAGGATTAAAAAAAAAGCTCAAAATTTCCTCGCTATGGAATGAAATACATTTCGCTTTATCTGTTTGGGAAATTTTGAATATTTAGCACCTATATGATGCTGTCTTGTAAAAACTATCGAAAAACAGCCAAGACACATACCCAAAAATTTATTAGACACAATTATTATAGATTATAAACGATAGTTTTAATAAAAAATTTTAATTTATTCTTTTTAAAAGGATTCAGAATATTTTTAAACGATTTTGAACATTTACCTGATAAATTGTACTAGGTATACTTTGTAAACTAAAAAAAATATCCAAGACACATTCCCAAAAATATTTCTGATAAAATAATTAATGTTGATCGTATTTGCTTTAAAACTTTTTCATTTAATTTCTTAAAGAAAATGATTCTAAATATTTTTCGATCAATTTTGATCACTTAATAAATCATACTAATTTTAAAACTCCCAAAAATAGCCAAGACGTATACCAACCAAAAGTTCAGTAAGATACAATATTTTCAAATAAAAATTACGAAGCATTTTAAAGTCATTGAAAGCAACAAAAAATCTATGAATTAGGTACTTTTCACTGTAAAATAATTAGCCTCTGTGGTTAAGATTTGAGGAATCGTGATGTGGTGGCTTTAGAGAGCGTGACACTCACCTGAACATTCCAATGTATCCATTTGCCACGTCGAAGCTCTGATCGGATGGAGACACGCGCTCAAGGAGCTTCGGGAACTGCGATAGACACCCGATGGCAGCCAAGAGATTAGGATCCCCAGGACCGTGTGGTTCCGGAAGTTCTCTTGCCGACAAAACACATCCACTGGGAGAGACACGAAATTGCGGTCTGGCACACATATCCTGCAGGTAAAAAAATCAAAAAATTTATTTAAAAAAAACCTAAAATAAAAAATGCCTGATCATGCTCTCAATTAGAAGAGGAAAGATAAAATCATCCAAATTGCAAACAAAGTTGATGCGAAAACGTGAGATTTCGGACCTTTAAATGATAAAAAGAAAATTTATTTTATTGTTTTGCACTTCCAACGTGCAGAAATTCAATGGTTATTCAAGGAGCCAAGCACTATGAAGATGAAAGTCAATCATAACGCGTCCAGTTATAAGAGTTGGTGTCCCACAACGTGTAGAAGTTTGTTTATGCGTTGTAATGCGATTTGTGAGCAGAATTAGTAGGCAAAGTTAATTTTTTTTGTGAAATTCAGTAATTTGATGCATAAAAATGCTCATATCTCAGGTTCTATAACACTTACAGAAATTTCTTGACTAGTTATGGAAAGGTCTTAAAATAAGCTAGAATATGGGATAAATTTTGATATTTTTCAAGGTCACCTCTAGAACACAAAATGGCGGCTTTTGTTTTACCAAAACAGTTTTTGACATTTTTTGAGCTTAAGGAATGGTTCTAGAGGTTTTTGATGTTCTAGAAAGTTGTAGAGAATTGCAAAACCTTTAATTTGATACCAAGACGAGTAAAATCGGACAAGTCCTTCAAGAGATATGGCTCTTAGAACTTTTCAAATTCAAAAATTTTTCAAATGGCCATATCTTCTAAACGGCGACATAGATTTTCTTCATTTTCGGACTCTGGTGAAAGATATTGAGTCAGGCTACAACATATCAAAATTTAAAGAAAATCTATAACAAATGTTCGGAGATATAGTCCCTTAAAGTTAGGCAATTTTTGTTTTTGAATTTAGCGCCTCTTGCGGATGTTTTTAAAACTTGAAATGTTTTAGACAGTTGTAGGGCTTCGCAATACCTTTCATTTGATACCAAGATGGTCAAAATCGGTCAAGCCGTTCTCGAGATATATCGAAAAAACACTTTTTGCGTTAGGCCGCCATATTTGCTAAACCGCTTGACCGATTTTTAAGTATGAATTGTTGATGAAAACGTCTCACTGAGCTCTACAACATACTAAAATTTCAGACCTCTAACTATAAGGGAAGTGCTTGACAGTAATTCAAAATGGCGGACGGCGGCCATCTTGGATTTTGAAAATGCGAAAAAATGAAATTTTACACCCACATTTCTATATAAAACTTCAAACCGGAAGTCTCTATCTATTACCGTTCTCGAGCTATAAGGCAAAATGGGGACCAATGGCGGGCCGGCCGGCCGGCCGGCCGGCAGGCCGGCCGGATCAAAAATTTTCCACCACCAGTTTTGGAATGTGGGATGTCTAAAACGTGCTCATACCAAGTTTGAGCCAGATCTGAGGTGGTCGGTTTTTCCGACGATTACAATACTTGGTGTTGGCCACGAAGTGGAACACCAACTAATTCCGTTCTCTTGTCTTTCATCATTTTTTTTGCTCACTCGTCTTCACACTTGGCGGCTGCTGCAGCTTGATGACTCTCTAAATTAACGTGGAATTTTTCTCACTTGGGTGTGTGTATTAGCTGTGTTTCTTTCAGACACAGCTTTTGTGTACCGAGCAAAATCGAAAGTCGTCAGATCGGGCTCAAACTTGGGATGAGCACGAATTAGGGTCCCCACATTCCAAAAAACGTATGCGCCAAAAAAAAAATTTCCGGCCGTCCGTCCGTCCGTCCGGCCGTCCGGAAGCAATCGCTAAATTGCGAGAGAACGGTGATAGATAGAGACTTGCGGTAAACGGCAAAGTTTAAATATCGACTGGAAGACATCCGATTATGATGTCAAATTTTACCCCCCACCCCCTCGTCCGCCATTTTGAATAACCTCAAAATTTTGTTTTCGCTATATCTCAGCCGCTATTATAGCTAGAGGGCTGAAATTTTGATATGTTGTAGAGGTCATCAAGAGCTTTCCAACGATACCTCAAACTCGAAAATCTATGGAGCCATTCCCGAGATATAGCCTTCTAAAGATTTCTTAGGGTATGACTTTTCAACTTTTCCCGACTTTGCGCGTATTTAAACAAATTCGCGTTCTAGTTTGCTCTCACAAAATTGGTACACTGAAAGAAACACAGCTCTCGTAAGCTTGGTCAGCTTACCAGTACATTTTTTTTTTCAGTCTGTATTTTGTGTCTTGAACTTGAAAGATATAGCAACAATGTAGGAGAAAAATAATATTACATACATCCCATAGTCAGGAACAAATTTGACAGAGCAAATTAATTGCATTCTCTCGCTTGATTATGGTTACTTCTTTTTATTTCAACGTTTTTTTGCGCCTCTTGCAGTGGGAATAAGTTTTTTTTCGTCGTTTTTGTCCATTGAGCTTCAAATGAGGCGATTAAAAGGGGAAAAGGGAAATGTTATGCGCTTTTTTCTTGCCTTTTATATATTTATTTTTTTTTTCCTTTTAAATTGAACATGCTGGCTGAAGCTGGGAGAATCAAAAAATATATTCTGTTCAAATTAACTATGCAACGATGCTCAACCCCGTAAACTTGGGGTAGCCAATAAAAATTCTTTGTCTGAATTTATGAGCCAATCAGAACACTTCTTTGCATTCCCGTAAACAAATTTTTGCCAAAAATTGATCAATTATTGAAATCAATATTGAGTCAATGAGATCCTCTCATCCCCCTCCTTTGATTGATTGACAATCATTGATCAATAGGATTGAGCATTTCTTGGCTTCATTACGCAATTAATTTACTGGGTTAACACTTAGAAGACACGAATTTCTAACCTCAAACTTTGAGGTTAATTTTCTGTTATAAAGAAAGCGATTTTTCAGATTTTCTTTTTTCGAACTTGTAGTTATTGAAGTCACCCACACATAGATGTAGAATTTATCAAGATAAGTTGGATAGATTTTATAATCTGTGGCGGTTTAATAAATAAATCGAACTGGTAGAGATTACCAGTTTTGTCCTCCAAGTGTAAAAAATTGTCTTTCTTATTTATTTTAATTTTATTTACAAAATATTGCAAGGTTGATTTGAACTAACTCTTTTTTAGTTTGTATTAGATAAATTTGTTAAGGAAAAAACTCACATGTGGTCGCATCCACGTGATATTTTTCTTCCGCGAAATCGTGCGTGTTGTGAGTGGGAAATCAATGTCTTCGTGCAGTCCATTCTGATTGCGCGTGAGTAATCCATTGATGGATGTTCTTCCAGATGGCAATGTCCCATTTCCATGGTGATGAAATTGATGCTCCACCGAGCGCGTGCGTGAAAGTGTTGATGCATGATCGAGCCCCTGAGTTGGTGGCCAAGGTTGCCTCACCTTTGTGCCGTCTAGAAAAAAAATAAACCATAAAAATTTCTTTTCTTTTTTTCGCAAAAATTAGCAATAAATCTCTTTGGCACACTTTATGGAGTTTTTCTTTTTTGTTAGACTGAGAGAGGAAAGATAAGAAAAATCTCAAAAGCAAAAAGGTATTTAAGGTGTGTCGCATATCTAATGCGAAAACAGTTAATATGGGCATTCTTTTTTATCAAACAACTCCATAGTTTACATATCAAACTCTTAACCTTAGGCAGTTTCAATAAATTCTTCGTTTTACCATCTGTTTGGTGAGATTCTTTTGCATTTGGATGATCATACTGTGGCGATTGGTTGGCGTCATTATAAAGATACCACCAAGAGAGATAAAGTATTTGAAATATTAGAAAAAATAAAACAATCTTGGAAAGAATTTTGTGTAAAAAAGCACTTTTTTAACGGATTTTCTTTGCGAACTTCCGCTGTAAGATTTAGTTTCGAAGATTGATACATTCCCATCCGTTAAAAGGTCTTCACGTTGTTTATCCCGAGTGCCCCCTACTACTCAATAAATTTTTAAAAAGAACCCAAATGCCACAATATATGTTTTTAAATGAATTTTATGTAATTTTCTTTTTTATTGCAAATGGAAAGAAAAATGAATTTCAGAGCGAAAGTCATTGATGATTGCAAGTACATCCCACTCATTTTGAGCCACATGCACGGCACGCATTGAAGCCACACTATTGAGTGTTTGACGGTGAAAAATGATGCTCAATGGACCCATTTGGCGGGTTTTGTTGCTTCACATTAAGCAATAACTCCCCTTTTATTATTTACAAACGTATCTTCATTCAGTTTTCCTTCCACACCATGACTCTATTAATCAGTCTGAATCGTCTGAATTCTCAACTGATTGACACAAATAGGTTGCGTGTTGATTATTTGCTTTTGGTGGGATTTTCTTTTAAGCTTAAGAGGTTGAAAAATTAAAGAATTTCCTTTCAAGAAAAATCTCTCAATATGAGAAGAATTTTGCATGAGAGATGAAACGTCCCTCAATGCTCTGTGAGTGATTTTATGATAATCTCCTGATGCATCAGCATCAGTGCAACAAGATGAGATTCTAATGAGATGGTAAAATATCATTCTCCTTTGGTTTTTCGTTCAAACGCATGATTTCTCATGCAATCCAAATATGTTCATGCAACACTGTTGCACAATGTTGGTTGGAGTTAGCAGTGCCAGGGGGGAAGTGAAAAGAATATACTTTTTCAGTGCGCACCTAAACGTTTTCGTCCGCACTCAATGGTATTGTGGGGCTCCATATGTGAGGCTTCTTTCGCATTCAATGACTTCCCTTTCAAAATCTATGGGATACACACAATGAAAAAAAAAATAACCATAGCACCTTCTCCAACTCTTATGTGGATGCTCTTCTGCCTTCACAACTCAAGTATTGTTCTTCCTTCGGAGCGGATGAGAACATCGAGGCATTTTACTCCATGACATCTCATTGCGAGCGATGCATTGAAATGGCATAGAAAATTCATGCGTAGACGGTCTTTGAAGGTATTTTCGTGTGATTTCTTCTTTATACTAACTTAGATCAAAGGTTCTGTATATGTGGAGGATTTAATAAGACTTCATTTTGAGTTTCTTCCGAATGGGGATGAAACAAATGGGAGGGATAGAACCATTTTATATACTATTTTCTTTAATATAATTGCGCTATCTTTCATGTTAAATGATTATTAAGGTTCACAACATTAGACCTTTGCTATCTACACATAGTATTACAAAGAAGGGCGAAAGTGCCCAAATCGTTTCGGCCCTTCCTCATTTGAGGGGAAGGTAGATGGCGCATGAGGTCTTTTTAAGGAAATTTGGGGGTAAGCGAAATGCAAGGAGGACCTTCCTCCCATTCACAAGATCATTTGCTTTCGAGCGCTCATGGTGATCACTTGAAGGGTCGCATGAGCTGAGCGTTTTTTCTATATGGACTTTTTTTCTGTATGGACTTTTTTCTGTATGAACTTTTTTTTTTTGTACCTACGATGAGTGGGTTGCAGAAGAGGTGCACAAAAAAGGGCTGAAGGAAGAAAAATGTACACGGAGTTGAGTTCAGATCTTGCAACATTTTTGGTTGAACATTAGTGGGAATGAACAGAAATACATTTTCTTTCCCTTTTGCACAATGAGATCTTCCAAAGTCTCGAAGAGCACAAATTTTGTCTTTTCGAGCAAAATTCTGCCTCAAACACGCTGGCTCACTCAACACAAGCTGATATTGCTACTAATGAATTTAAAATTTGCAATAGAAAACTTTTATTTATATAAAAAAAAAATTTAAAGGCCTTTTCAATCATTTTTTTATTTAACTTTAAATCAAAAATTTTCTTCTACATGCGAGTAAATTAATAATTTTGAAAACTCTGTGGAAATATATGTAAGTTTTGAAAATTGTGCGTTTGTGCGTTTGTGCGGTTGTGCGTTTGTGCGATTGTGCAGTTGTGCGGTTGTGCGGTTGTGCGGTTGTGCGTTTGTGCGATTGTGCGTTTGTGCGATTGTGCGGTTGTGCGTTTGTGCGTTTGTGCGGTTGTGCGTTTGTGCGATTGTGCAGTTGTGCGGTTGTGCGGTTGTGCGTTTGTGCGATTGTGCGATTGTGCGGTTGTGCAAAAGTCCAAAAGGAACCCCAAATTCAACACTTTTCGCGAGTCTATACCAAAATCAGTTTTTCGCGTTTTCTGGCTCTTCTGTACGTTTTAGAGTGAAAAGACGTGAATTTTGGGATTACCCCAAAATTCCTTGGAAAAATGAGAAATTTTTTAAAATTTTTTTTTCCTTCAAATTTTGTCTTCTCAACCAAATGGGTAAAATTCACCATTCAGACATCTTAAGATAACTTAAGAAAAGTTAAGATTTCTTAAGAAAAGTTAAGATTTCTTAAGAAAAGTTAAGAAAACTTAAGAAATCTTAGCTTGTGTTGAGTGAGCCAGCGTGTTTGAGGCAGAATTTTGCTCGAAAAGACAAAATTTGTGCTCTTCGAGACTTTGGAAGATCTCATTGTGCAAAAGGGAAAGAAAATGTATTTCTGTTCATTCCCACTAATGTTCAACCAAAAATGTTGCAAGATCTGAACTCAACTCCGTGTACATTTTTCTTCCTTCAGCCCTTTTTTGTGCACCTCTTCTGCAACCCACTCATCGTAGGTACAAAAAAAAAGTTCATACAGAAAAAAGTCCATACAGAAAAAAAGTCCATATAGAAAAAACGCTCAGCTCATGCGACCCTTCAAGTGATCACCATGAGCGCTCGAAAGCAAATGATCTTGTGAATGGGAGGAAGGTCCTCCTTGCATTTCGCTTACCCCCGAATTTGCACCAGTCCGCGCGCCATCTACGTTCCCCTCAAAAGAGGAAGGTACGGAACTCTTGGATTTTTTCATCCCTTCAGAGATTGTATTACTATATAAAATTATTATACAATGATTAGACATATACATGTATATGCTTTGTTAATGATTTTCTGACAAGAACTGTTCTAAGGACACAAGAAAAGCATAAAAGTAATTAACATTCAAATAAGGGTAGTAAATTCAGTAATTTTCATGTACAGGGTGGCCATTGATTTCAAAGAAAAAAAATTAAATCATCTCTTCAAATTCTTGAAAGGAGATTAGGGATTTTTAGAATTTTATCGGACACAACAAAAAGAAAATCTCGTAAAAGCTCAAAAATCATTCAGGAAAAGCCATTTTCCATTTTCCTAGACTTTCCATTTTCCATTAATAAATTAATAAGATTAGTAAAGTAATAAAATTTAAAAGCCACGCCCTTCTTGTAATTTTATTGTTAGTTAAAATGTATAAAGCATATGCTTCAGTGCTTTGGTTTGCTTTGGAGATAAAATTCATAAAACATTCATAAAATCATCATAATTGATAATTTTTTATCTTGAAAAAAATTAACGTATCGAAACATTTATGATAATTATTTACAAATACATATGTACAATGTATATGCATAATGCATATGTTTTATGTATTTCAAGGTAAATTCTTAATGAGGGTGTAGGTCCTTTTACATTACTTAAAAAAGCATACTTTCCCCAACTGAAACTTTCGGTATCTTCTTCAGTTGAAGCATTGATGCATATACTTCATTTGATGGAAAAATGAGATTAAATAGGCGGGACTTTTGCATTTTATAACATATCTCTCCTAGTTGATCCACAAGAAAAATTGAAATCTTATTCCCATACCAATTGATTTTTCTTGATTAGATTCTGTAGAACTTTGACGAGCTTAAGCTTCTTATGATTTATGACGTCATTGAGCAATTGTCACATGACCTTTAACTTTACCTTAGATATAGAGAATATCAAATTAAAACATCTTTGGGGCACTACAAGAATTTCCTTGCCTTTCGTGTTTATTTTACATAATTTCATGATGAAGGTCTCATAATGAATAAACTCCTTTTTCTTCGAAATAAAAATGTAATTAATGGAAATTTTTCATAGAGTAAAGTCCAAGAAGAAATTCCCTGATTAAAATATAGCATGTGAAACAATAAGAACCATCAAGCGAGATACCTCGTACACATGCTAAAAAGCCCGCGTGGGAATTTGGAGACACATCATCTCTTATACGAGACAATCTCTTGCGCAATAAAAATGGAATAATTTTCATTTTTAGCCATGATAATTGCAAACACTCGAGCAAAGTGCTGTTTTCCCGCACATGATTGTGATCTGCATAATTGATCAAGACACACATCAAAACATTTAAATAAATGTTTGCATTTTTTATGTTTTAACGAAGAAAAGAGGAAGAAAAAAAAGTTCTTTCGTGATTTTTGTGAAGCGCGATGAGAAACAAGTGTTACATTAGAGAGGATTCCCTCAGACTAGTTTCTTTAGTTTTTTTTTATTCTGAATTCCCTCCTCAAGTTCATTTTGTTCTTTTGAGCACACGAAAGACACTGAAGAGACACGAGAAATTCATGAACACAATCGTTGTTATATAAGATAGGAATCTCTCTTTGGATGGTGTTCTTTCTAATTATCCAACATGAAAATTCTACGAAGAGACAGTCGTTTTTCCTGCAATTTAATCCATATCTCTTTATTTTCTGTGTTGTATATAGCTTATGGCTAAACATTACCTCTCACTCTCCATCATCATCAAAGTGTTTTCACACCATTTCATTTCTTTTTGTTAATCATCAACATCTTCGTTGGTTGACTAATCGTAGCGATTTATTTTGACTGTATGCCGCGTTTGTCGATGATCTCAATCAGATTACCACACACCAGGGTTAAAAGCCATCAATGTACTTTTTTTTCTCCTTATTAATTGCCTTCATCACGCAAAGGAAATGTGTTAAAAAAATCAATTTGTATGTGAAGAATTTTTCCCATCATCACCATCACACAACACAGGAAGAATCAATAATCTGGCCCAAAAATCAATCATTCCTCTCCTCTTATAATATTCAAATTACAAACACACATAGCAGAGCTATAAAAATTTAAAGCGCGTGTTTTGCTTAGCAAACATTTATCATTTAAATTTTTGCGCCAAAAAGAAATTACATATTATATGTATCTAAATAATGCAAAAAAAAACAACCATAAGAGAGAGAGAATATTTCGTTGCGCTCCAGCGATAGAGAAGCTCATCTCCATGGCGGAAGAGAAGCAGTTAATTGCTCGAAAACCAACAATATTATTGTGCTCGATAAATTTTACGCACATTCACTTTATGATGAGAAAGGGCACATCGTGAACTCGCGGGATATACCATGCTGATTCAATTAGAAAGAGATTTGTCTGTGAGATTAATTTTTGACGCTTCTTGCGCTTTCTTTACCATTCGTATTTCGTAGCATACCTACATGTTAATGCTAAATACTTTATAATGTCACGCATTCACTACACGGGGAAATTTTTGCATTTTAATTAATATTCATTCTAATTTTGAAAATAACGCAATTTGATGAAAATTTCACAAAGAGACGTTAAAAGTTTTTTTTTCTTTCAATTTTCAGATATTATTCTTTTTTATTGGACTCAAAAGTAACCCAAAAATTGAACAAAATTTGTCCAATATTTGATCATTTTTTTAAACAAGATATTAAAAAAATGGAACGCTTAAAAATTGATCCAAGTTTGATCAAAAGGCGAAAAGATTTTTTCTTAGCGGTATTACGGCAATCTTTTTATTTTTAAGGCGAAAATTGCGCAAAAATTGATCAATACTTTCCCAATTAAATCAAATTTAGCTGAAAATAAGAAGTTTGAGATGAAATTGAGAGAGGTTTGATCAATATTTAGAGAAATATTTAATGGATTAATCTGTAATCCTTATGGTCTATCTGTCTTTAGTTTCAGCATGTTTGTTTCTTATTTGTTGTAAATCAAAAAGGAAATTCTAACCTCAATTTAGCAGTTTCTTTTTCATCTCAATTTTCCACTTTATACCGACTTTTATCGATGTTTTTCACCTTTAAATTAATTTTGTTTTCTTTTCTAAATTTTTCTAACTTACAATTCAACATGGAGAACAAAGCTTTTTCTAATTTTCTCCATCTTTTTTCTTATCAATTTCAAGGCGTCTACATGAAGTTTACCACAATACATAGCTCTAAATTCGAATTCCAACCGTCTCTAACAAACTCATTTATCAGTCACATCATGAAATGAAGGTAAAAGCTCAGAGATATAATAAATTTATTATTATTGGTGTATTGAGAACTTTTCAAGGTGAGTTTCTGAACAGTTTTTGAGATAAGAAGACACTAAAATTCTCTATTGACTTCAAATTGGCATTTATTGGTGTTTATTTACAATCATATAAACCCAATCCTCGTGCATATAAACACATTTCCATCCATTCTTGGTTACTTTTTGCAAAATCGCATGGAATGTTACATCGTGACATTTTCCAATAGGGGATTGCACACACGGTCACAATATATATGGGGAATGAGGTATACACACCCCATAAAATTCCCCATTAAAAAAGACTTTTATTCTGTTTGGTCAAAGATGTTGCAAAAGCTTGGAAGTTGGATTTCATGAAAAATTCTCTCGCGCGCATTTTTCTTTTCAGCATACATATAGAGGCAAACATATGTAGATAACTACCATATATATGTATATAAAATAAGATACCCAAGCAAAGTGCTAAGTGGCCGATCTTATAAATGCCTATTTTGAAAAGTAATTTACCTGTGTGCGATAACGGTGTTTCCACGAGGTGTCTCACCGCGGAGATTCTTTACCAAAAGCCACGCTGTGAGCCCCGTTTTCAATAATATTATTTTCTTCTCTTTCACGTTGTTCTGTGTGAAATTGAAATTATTCAACATTTTGTACCAATCAATGAGGCAAATCTCCCCAACAACAGCTCCCAAAGTTTATATTTTCCTCCCAGCATAAACTCTCAGGTGAGTTTCAAAGGCAAAAAAGAAACGATTGAGAATTTTTAATATCCCCCCAACTCCCATCTTTTATTCTACAAACGTTTTCAGAAAATCAACTTGCTTTTCTTTTCCTATTTTATTCATTACATATGGAATAAAATTGTTGAGAGATATTCTATCAGTTAGTTTTGCCCTTATACATAAAGGTATATAAAAACTTCATTGCACCCGCAATCTCTCACTCGCACCTAAAGTCTTTCGTGCTAGGCAATCGTATTTAGTGCCAAAAATAAAATGAAAAGTGAGGTATACTTTTCATTTGCACACCCACAATCTGATTTTCAAACGGGAATTGTACCTTTTAGCTGTGATTCTTTCGATTTTTACTTAATATCTTCAGGTGAAGTAAATTCTACAACTCTCCCTGAGAAGTGTTTCAGAGGCATTTTCTTTAAGTTTTCTTGCAAATTCCGTGAAGAGTAGAAAAAAAAGAAGGATTCTTGGATAAAAATAAAAAAAGAAGACTTCCAGCTAGAAATAATCAAATTCTAAACCAAACATTTGACCAAAAGGAGTCTATTCATTTTTGTTTACCCTCAAAATTACGTAAAAGACTTTAAAAATCTCTCTCAAACATTGAAATACTTCTTTGTCGAAAGACTTTCATGTTAAAAGCCCTGAACCATTGTCCATTTCAATAAGTTTTCTGATCTCAGGTGGAGTTCACGTGTTTGTGCTCATTGTAATTACTAAATGGTCCGAAGAAAATAACAGACAATTGAGAGAATTTCAACTGTCCCATAGCACCTCCTTTGGGTTTGTTTGGGCTTTTTTTCTTTCTTTCTTGTTGTGCCAACATAAATCTCCATGAGTGTGAACATTCGACAGGAAATATGATATTTATGAGCTTCCGTAAATGTGATATTGGTATTAAAATCGCGCGCTCTCACAATTCAATGTGAATAAACTCAACACAGCACGGGGTGAATAATTCGTGAGGTTGTAAATGTTCTTTTTTTTTTGTAAAGAAATGAGGTGTGATGGAGAAGAAATTCTCCGAGAATTCCTAAATGGATTATTTTCTTTCCCTTTAGAGGAAGTCTCAATAATATTTTGTGATTTAAATTTAAGCCCTTCTGTGGGTGTTACAGAAAGGGAGTCCTAAAGCTATTTAGCCCAAATGTCTTTCTGACATTTATCTGATTATTTAACTTGAAATTTCAAAGGGAGAGAGCATTAGGAAATATTTTGAAGGAGATAAAGAGAGAAAATCGAAGGAAAAAAGGGATATTCTGCTTGACTCTGACGCGATTCGAACCTTCTCTACTCGCTAATAGCTCAAGATGTGCTTCTAGAACCTCTCGGCTATCTGCCTTAAATTTTTCAAAGTTAAGATATTTCTTTCTTAATTTAACCAACTTGTTAGCCCCCTTTCTGCACGACATTGCTCACTACGAAAAAAGAGAAAAGTATCATGTGCAAGAGTAAACCGTCCAAGAGGTGACAGTGTAGCCGAATTGATGTAATATGCTTCTAATTTCCCAGGTAAAAACATAAAATCCCGTGTTGAAATTCACAAATTCAACAGTTATTGTTCACCATGAGCGACTGATGTGTGCGATGCAACAGTGAAAAGGAGGTGATTCACTCTTGTTAACTCGATGTTTGGCCAGATAAGGAATATTTATAATTTTTGTTGTTGTTGTTAGTCTTCAAACCTCTTTTCTGTGCAAAATTATTCCATCTCACGTGAGTGAAGAATTCTCCATGGTTCTATTTTTTTCTTTTCTTCTTCGTTGTTTTTTTTTTTTGGACTTCCATGTGAATGTATTTGGCATTTTGTGCTAATGAGGTTTGAAAAGCATGTTGATGTGCAAGAACAATTAACTTCTTAGCGCAATGCTGTGTGTGCATCCATTTGGGGCAAGCTTGAAGTGAAGAAGAATGGGCATAGATTGGTGCACAGAGAATGAGGTGTTTACTAGGTGCGTAACTGTTTTTACCTTCAACTTCTTCATCTTTTCTTGGCAGAAGTTGAGAGAATTCCTACTGATTTCTTTTATTTTTTTCTCTCTATTTTAATTGTTCCCTATATATTGGTGGTGCACTTCATTCTTCGTCTGCTCACCTTCTTTTCTTCTTTTTTTTTCAACTTGTTCTTCTGTCTCATTGAGTCAATAGGACAGACACTACGTGAAGAACTTTTCCCATGACACGGAAAAGTTTATGATAAAACTACGAAGAATTTAAAGAGATTTGTACATGACACATTTCCCGGGAGGAAATTCTGTTCTATTTTCCACCCTCACCCATCAAGTCCCGCAACAACCAGACATTTTCATTCCCTATCGGCAAACTTCTCTATGTCGGCGCATTACTATTTTAACTTTGATTCAATTGAACACCGCGCGCACCGGGACTATGTACAAGAGAATACGGAGGTGCTCTACAAAGAAACAAAAAAAACGAACCATCAAAGAAATGTTAATGACTGCGGGAAGAAGGCAAATAGAGATTATTGACAAAAATCACCTTTATTCTCAATACATGCGGAATGCACAAAAGGAACATTTTGTCTTATCTCCTCGCTCAATACTTCGTGAAGCATTTAAGACAGAAGAATTCCCCAAGAAATATCATTCCCCTCATGTTTGTCTACATACATACAAAGTTTAGTTACTTTTTTTTAGAATTTTTGTAACTCTAAGGTCAATTCTAATAAAAAGAATAAAAATCTTTTCTTTTCGTTTTTAACAATTTAAAAGTTATTGTAAGATTTTGACAGTTGATGTGTTTAAATCTTTCTATTGTCGTTCTAAAAAAAAATGTTGTTCCAGAAAATAGTCAGAAAGATTTTTAAAGAGCCCTGGAAAATAATTTTTCTTCAAAAATTTAATTAAAGATACAAAAATAAAGTGTCAGAATCTTTAAGATTTCTTCCAGAATACCAAAAATCTTATATTTGACAAACTGTAAGAAAATAAAAGAAAAGATTTATATCACAATCTACCCCTCTACTTAGATTTACAATGTGAAAAAACATATAAAAACGCTTTAAAAGAGTTTATTCATCGGGAAGAGAAAAACTTCATCATACGTAGAACAATTTTAACCCACATTAGCTTTTAGATGATTGAAAAAGAAAAGACACCGCATCGGTTAAAAAAAATGTAAAACGGTGACGTAATTTGTTGCATTTTTGGCCAATCTTAGCCGGTTTTCTTCCATGTGATCTCAATCAAAAATAGAGTTTCTTGATAATTTCCTTTTCTTTTTTGATTCCATAAAAACTAATGTGAATCAAAATTTGTCTACCAATGGGAAAGTTTTTCATATACCGATGAATAAACTCCTTTAAAATCAATTCTCTTGGACAAGGCTATCTTCATATGAGAAAGAAATACTGATTTCTCATTTTTAACGAATAAAATAGGGCTATGTAGATAAAAAGATATAAAAATTTCTCTAAATTATTTAATTCTTCATAGGAAAGAACTTTTCACTGTGAATTTGAGCTAATTTCTTAACCAAATTTTTGAGTCAGATTTTCCTGAAAATTTTAACAATTTTACGTCCATCCATAGTTACTTCACCTTGCTATGTGCCCAAGCACTTCTCGTTAATTGTTTCCCCCCCACAAATATATTCTTATGCACACTACACTACATATCTCTATAATCCACTTTGCTTCCCATCGTGCCTTCGGTGACACTCAAACATATCGAATATTTTCTCCTCCCGCAGACAAATCGCAATTGATTTGTGAAGTCTTTAGCAGCCGAGAAGAAGTATAAAATTCATGGCATTCATGTGAACATTGTTGACCATCTATGAGCGTGCTGATTGTGTGTCGCTCCTTTTTTCCCTAATTAATTGCAATTGGCGACTGGGTGGAATTCTTGAAATATTTGGGATTGTCTTGGCAACATTGCTAAAGGAAACCATCGAAGATATAGCTTTGTTAGTTAAATATTGAGTTTAGTCATAAAATTGCCACGCGAATCACGGAATTTTTCATAAGAAAAATAAATACTTTTAGTATTTTGAGAATATAATAAAATAAAGGAGTCTATTCACCTTTATTCGTGTCATATAAATGCTTTAAATAGTAAAATATTCTTTAAGAAGGAAATTCATGAAAAATAATTGAGCTATCTGGTATGGTGATGTGTCTACATTTCACACAACAAAAGACCTTTCCCAATTTGAATGGGATAAAATAATCTATACCCATCCACTTTAGATCAGCTGCGCGCACAAGACATGGTCATGAAGTGATTTATACCTTCTCGCTCGCCCTGTGGGGAATGCATCTGGCTGGTGTGTGCACAAGAGTTATAGGCGAATTGATTTGTACACATGGCTTTTATGTTGCATTGGAAAATATTCTTATGGTGTGATCACACAAGTGCCCCACTGAATGATGCGTGCGACGTGCCATTCAACTATTACCGTAATATTTAATATTCCCATCTGTTTGGCTCTTCCTTCTACAACACACTCTTTTCCACCTTGTCACACCTTTTGCCGTATACGTACACTTATTTCCACCTTTTTGGTGTGTGGTGGATGCTAAAGAGGAGGAACAGTGCTGCAGATCGCGATCGCGGTGGCATTATGCAAGAGAGAACCTGTTGTGAAGGGCATGTTGCTCATAAGATGTACATACATATACACATATATGGGATATTTATGGGGAATCCGTTAGAGACGTTCTATGGAAAAGCATAAGTTTATGAAGGATTCTTCACAGGTATGCGCAAAATATTGGAATAATTTCCACAAAAGAGAAGGATCAATTAAACCAATTAGTATTAATTTAATAATTCCTTACGTGCTGTGAGGTACCTAATAATTAAAATTAAATTTAAAGTCAGCAGAATAATTTTCAAAAAGACTTTTTATTGCCCATTGAAAAAGATTTTTTTCTCAATTGAATTACTTTTTATTTATTTATTTTTTATAAGTAAGACAAATTGAAATAAATTGCAATAATTCATCCTCCTTCATCACGCTGTGGTCGGGCTGATTGGTTGGCAAAATATTTCATTTACTCTGAAATTTATTTTTTACCTCCACCAGTTACACCTTGAGCAACTGCAGTAACTGTTGAAACTATAAATAGAAAAATACAATGACTAAGACAATTCAATACCAAAATATTAAAGAAAAGGGCAATCATACCATAGCCGGAAAGACCATCAATTGGAACAGCTGATGCTTGAGGGAATGATCCTAAAATTTGAAGAAAAAACAATTATTTGAAGAACTATTTTATATAACGAACGTTTTTTAGAAAATGTAAGGAAACTTGGAAAAGCAGCCAGAAAAACTAAGCACCACTTTTTCTTTTTAGGAAAGGAGTTTATTCATTTTGAGGTTCTCGTGACATTATTTGATATTCGATACTCAAGAAAAAACATTTAGACTTAAATTTGAATTGAGAAAAAATAAGAGCTTCAAATTGAATAAATTCCTTGAGCCTGGGGTTGTATTGTTAAGAATTTATATATAGAGGTAAAGCAATTTTTACATTAATCACAAGTTAAAAGAAACTGATTAAGATTATTAAAATTCAGACGAGCTACTTGAGACACATTGGGTTGTATTCAGCGACTAAGAGATACCTGAAATCATTGAAATTTCAGAAGAAATTCGTGAAATTTCAAGGATTTCTTGGTCGCTGATTACGACCTTTTCTTTTTAATTTTCAAGCTCCTTTCGAATTTAATTTAATTTAAATTTAAATTATTTAGAATAGAATTTTACAAATTAAAACACCAAAGAATAAAATATTTCTTACCAAACATCTGAAGCACAACAGCAGCTCCAAGAGCAAGAAGGGTAAACAGCAAAGCTCTATTCATTTTTTCTTCCACGATAAATTCCTTTGTCAAATCACTTGGAAATTTCCACAAAAATTGATGGCAATTTCCCATTGCTTTCCATATTTATAGAAGCCTTGGGGGAGACATAATTTACAACTAAAACGTGATTCGTGTGGCAAAATTAATGATTTAGTGCAATGCACACCAAACAACAGAAACTTTTAATAATATTTTGTTGATATGCATGCGGTCATTTCGGGAAGGCATTATTCATGGAAAAACTACATTAGGTATTAAAAAAAAACTTTGTTACGCTGTTTTAAGACAAAATATTCTTCAAAGAGTCCGTAACCTACATTTCTGTTGTTAAAGCATTCAGACATTTAATTTTTTTAGCATGCAATCTTCAAGAATCAAATCTTATGAAAGTAATTTTCAGTTAGAGAAGTTTCAAAAAAAAAACTCAGCTAATCTTCATCACACGATCGAATGCAAAAAACCGTATGATCCTCCGCATAAATATGTATAGTGATTGAATTGAAAGAGACAAAGAAGTGCCAAAGAAGGAGAGATAAAGGTAAATTTGCTCACGGAAAAGGAGATTATCGTGGTTATAATTTCCCGTATTTTGCACAATTTTACCTCTGAAAAGTATATACAATTTGAGCATTTCGCCGTGCAAAGTGCCGGCAACGTTGTGGTGGTGGATGGAAGAGGGCGAGGAGTGATAATTGAACCACCAACAAAATAAATGCACAATAAAGATGATCATTTGAGAACATGAACACTTGGAAAATTGATGCCTTCTGGTTGAAATGTGCGAGAAAATGCAGTGTGGTAGTTTCTCCTGTACAGCACAAAATTGCATCTCCACCATGGCCTTTTCTCCTCTTTTGCAACAAATTTTTCATCATATCTTGCCTATTCCTAATTGGCCACACAAGAAAGTTGCCGTGTGTGGCAGATTATGTGAGGGAAATTGTTGCAAGTTTTTCGCATCACTTTTCACATTTTGTTCGGGTTTGAAATGAAAGAAAATGAGTTTAAAAGATTTTTTTTTAACTTCAATAGCTCACAATTTAATGACAATTTAATCACAGGATGTGAGAGTGGCTCTATATATTAAATATTAAGTCCGCCACAATGTCAATTAATATGCATCTAGAGCTAACAAATTATGTGATGATCATCATCCATGGGAAAATGAGGCGATCGAACGGCAATATCGCGGGGTTTTTGTGATCTAAATTGGCGATAAGCACCGCCAGCCAATTTGTTTGATTCACTCGCTTTTCCATCTTCCACACCCAAGCGTGGAGATGTCATATTAAATTGAAATGCGAAAGCTCCTCGCCATGGTGCACACCACCATCATCTTGTGAGCATTCTCTCACCATTTGTGAGGTTCAAAAGGTTTTGAGTGTGACATTTCTTGCACGATGTTACCAATTTATACACATTCTTTCTCCACCTCACCTCACTCTGGTGGACTTGTGCGCCCCAATTTGGTGCACACACAACACCACATCGTTGTAGTCTATATAAGACTTTTCTCTTCTAGAGCTAGATTATCCCACTAAATACCGCTGCTGGTGGAGCGCGATCTCAAGCAAGGTATTACCTACAATACAAAACGTGTGCCTCTAAATGGCGTGTTGTGGAGCAATTTCATGTCTAAACCACTTGGCTTTTCTGCACACAACCACTGGGCGAAAGAGCAAAAGGAAAAATGCCCTCCTATATGTACGATAAATATTGCTAAAGAGATTCACTTGCTATAAAATACAAGAGAAATAATAATCCATATCTAACATTGTGACTACAATGACTTCACTCTCAACTACTGCAAGTGATCACAACACGCAGCATCGAAAGGAAAATTCCTTTTAATGATTCAACATGTAGGTACTACTGGGTCCATGCTCCAAAGATCACTGCATTGAATCTTTAATATTATTTCTTTTTTTTTGTTTATTCTTTTGTACCTGTTAATGCCCCAGAAAAGAATCATTTGAAAAAGAGTCTTATTCATCATACATGGAGTTAATCTCTAAGTTGTTAACCGATTTTAGTTTTTTAATTATTGTAAATCATTGTTGAAGATTAAAGGAAAATATGGTAATTTTCCGGAAAAGTGCTGGGAAATATACGAATTTCCTGATTAAATTAAAATCAATATTAATTTTTTTTACTGAATTCAAAGCCGTTAAATTGAGCATCGTTCCACACTCTGTGATTAGTTTCATTTTTTTGTAATTTGTGATAAAGTTTTTCCGTTTATTTTAACTGCCTGATGAAGAGGGAATAAAATCTTCGAAACGACATGTGTAGGATTGTTTAACCCTTTCAGGACCGCGATCAATCTAGCGAACTGATTGAACTAAAAATAGTTTTTGTGCATCCCTTTGAGCTCAAATAAGACATTGGTCTTGAGAAGGGGATGAATACAAAATTCACCTAAAAAAAACTGCTACAATCAATTAATCACAATATTGTAATAAACAAATGTTGGCGATAAAAAAATCCTTTACTTTTCATTGTCCGTATACTTTTCCATCATTTTCTGCATTTCAAATAAATAAATTTTCTTTATACATATCACATTTTTTTTATTTCTTTTACAACTCATAGAATCGTAAATGAAGAAAGCTTTATCACATTTTCTTTCGAAATATTCTTCGATCTTGACGTTTCCAGGATAATCTAAAAATATATATTTTAAAGACAAAACTGATGCATTATTTAATTCCATAAAATATCTGCAATGGGTTTCCGAACGACTTCAGCATAAAGTTGAATTTTTAAAAATTCCTTTTTATCCTTGCTATTTGAAAAGACAGTACCTATCAACGCGATTGAATCATGCCTGGAGGCAAATCCCTTACGCCATTTAATAATAAATCTTTTTTATAATAAGTCTTTTCCTTAAAGAGAAAGAAAAGTTTTGAAAAAATTATGATTTTTGAAAGAATAGGTAAAATCTTACCTTAATGAATGGACAGGACATCCCTCAACAACGTTTGTTTGAAAATTAATACATATATTCGGCTTGTACAATAAGGGGCAATAAGTTAAAAGTGCAAGGGTTCGGAAAATGGACTGAAAATGCATTTTCCCGTTGAGTTAGAAAATAATCGTCTGAGACAAAGTTTTAGACCAGAAAATTTTCTATAAGATAGTTGTCACGGGAAAACTGAAATATTTTCAGGGAAATCAAGAAAATGTTTTTCTCAAAAAAAAAAACTTTTAGCCCCAGGTTCCCCTACTTGGGAAGCGCAATAGTTGTTCTAATGAATAAATTGGCTTTTAGAATTTTTTTTGCGTTTATTAAAAATACAATTAAATTCATAAACTTCATAAATCTCCTCTGAAATTCTGGAATACAAACATCGTGTTCTTTCCCTTGAAGATTTTTCCTGTTTAGAATTCTTAATCTCCCTCATAGTGGATCATGTCAAGAAGACCAAATATTTTAAATCCTCTTCACATAAGATTACTTAACTGCACAGTTAGTTTAATATGCCCAAATATGTACATGTGGTACCTGTATAGTGCGTATGCTTCTCAATTAAGCCACCTCAATGGCCATTTAGGAAGAACAAAATGCTTGTTTGTCTTCCCATCTGCACAATTTGCGAAAAATAGTCGCGCGGCTGTTTGATTTTAAAAAGAAAAGAACGCGAAAATTGTTTTTAACTTTCATCCTATTTAATAATAAATAGCAAAACGTATATATATGGTGGCATAGTACCTATTTATGTTCTTTGGGTGGAGATGAAGAAGCCATTCTGGTGGAGCATTAAACCGGTTCTCTCAACTCTTCCGCGCCGTGAATCTTTACCTATCTATGGCCATTTTCTCAACTAGAGAAGTTGGAACAACAACCAACATCATTAAATTTAATATTAGCCTCCCAACTTGTGTCTATATGACTGACTTGTGCGAGAGATCACGTCCTATAATGACGTTTTCTCCTCACTGTGCATAATTAATCTGCGTTAGTACTTTGCCGTTCATGCGCAATTTTGCCATTCATATCCACCTCCATACTTGGGAAAAAAATTGCACGAATGAAAATCCCTCAATGGAAATTCACGTGTGAGGACAAAGCGCACGGACAATTCATCTCAATTAGCAGAAAATTTATTCAGCAACAAAAAAAAACCACAAGAAATTTTCGATTTTGCCCTCCTTGAAAGTTAATTAACTCTCGCGATCATTTTCTATCCACAATAGGGGATCAATCAAAATTCGAATGAAGAATGTAGGTATACGTACAAAAAAAATATTAATACGAGATCACTGCGTATGGGAGGCGGAATGGTAAAGAAAAGCTAATGTAAATTTCATTATAATTTTACCAAAATTGTCTGTTAATTTGAAATAATTATGCCTACCTCACACACATCACATATTTTCCTTTGAAGATCGTAGTTTAATGTTTTTTTTTTGGTTATTCTTAAGAATTTTTCAAAGGAAAAGGTGTGAGAATATGTTGTGAGATAACAGAGTTGAAAGGAATAGATCATATGCCCTACAACATAGGAAAATAAGGTGTTTCATTAACAAAAAAAAAATAAACTCATTTTTTTTAATAAATTTTTCTTGGATAAAATCCTGATCCTATCCTGGAAAATTCAAGGCTTCACTCGTTTGCATTAAATAGAGAGGCGTTGAAAAGAAAAACTTCTTCGGGTAAAGTTTATCTTCAATCTAAATATCCATCAAGTTTAGCATAGGAAGATGGTTAATAAAACTCACTGAGATGGCCATTTGGTGTATGTGCAGCAGAAGCAATTCCATTTGGACGGAATCCCGATGGCATATTGACTCTCTTCGCTGCGGGGCCTTAGTGACTAGCAGTGGCTCACAGAGGTTTGATTTTTTCCTCACTTCACCTCACTTTGATGCAAGAAAGAGATTCCTCCACAATCAATCAGTTGATCCTCTGTGATTTATCCACCCCACCGACTCTCATAATCACTGCGCCACTTCTTCACGCACACTCAACACTCACCATGAGATCCAATTGGGAAGATATACATTTTTCTTCACTTTTTTTCTTATCTTTCCTCCTTCTCACTTTTCTCCTGACTTCACGTGAATTTGTTGTGTTTTTTTCTTCAATCTCTGTTATGTCTTCGTTATGCACTTTGATCCGCGATTGCCACGCATGTGTGGTAGCCCAAGAGCTGCAATGAAGGGATATAGTGGAAGAGATCATGCGGAAATTTATTTTGAAATTTGGTTAAAGCAATTCGCAAGAAAAGATTCTTTTGAGGGGAGAAATTGCAAAGATTTGCCCATAAATCGTACGCGGTTTGTAGAAGATTGCAGACAAAATAGAAATTGAATTTTGATGAAGATGAATTTTCTTGCAAGATTTTCTCATGCGTCATGTTCACCAGGCGCCTCCACTGGCTAATGCTAATTTTTACAATTTAAATGCATTTATGATTCCAAGAAATAGTTGTTTTAACAAAAGATAATTTGTAGAAGAAAATCAATGATAAATTGTAAGAAAAATTATCTCTTTCGACACGGAAAAACATTTAAAAGTTAAGAAGGGGTGTTTAGGGGTTGATTCTGATAAAAATCTTTTCTTTTTCTTTCTAAAAACTTAAAGGTAGTTGTAAGATTTTTACAGTTGATGTTTTTTTTTAAATCGTTCTGTTGTTGTTCTATAAAAGAAAAACAAAGAATTTATTGTTCCAGAAAATTCAGAAAGATCTTTTAAGAGCTCTGAAAAAGAATTTTCCTTTAATCCTTGGAGGATCAATGATTCTAACCTCAAAACTTTAACTCTAATTTTCTCTCACAAAGAAAATATTTTTTCAAATTCTTTTGACAAACTTGAAGTATTTAAAATTCTCTAAACACAGATATAAAATTTATAGCGAAGTGTTAAATAGACTTAACTTCTCAGACGATTTAAAAACATTGAATTGGCCATCGTGGCCAGCAAAATCCTCCAAGGGTTAAAACCCCGACTAGAGCAACAAATAAAATGTAAAATAATCTTATAATATTTTACTCAGAATACTAAAAATCATATAGTTGACGAATTGTAATATAAGAAAAGACTTTTATCAGAATCTACCCCTAATTGCCATTATAAGTTTGTGGATTTTAGAGCTTTCATTGAGTCTCTGGAGCAGAAATAATAATAACTTTACATTATTCAGTGACAAAGACGTAGCCAAGGAAAGAATATGAACATTTAAGAAATATCCTAAAAATCAGGCTGTTAGGGATTTTTCCTTAAATTAATTTTTTAGTGAAAATCTTCACTAAAAACCTGATCCTCAGAGTTAAGTGGAGACGCCTGGTTGTAAATTTATTCTCTCTTTTCTTTCCAATTTTATAGAAGAAATATCTATTAGTATTTTGTCTATAGATATTCTCTTTAGCCCCCAATCAAAGAGGTTAATCGCTCGCAAGAAATTGTAAATTATGGATTGAAATTGATTTTCCGGAGGCGAAGATTGCTGATTGTCAAATTAACAATTCAAGAAACTAATCCATTGATATGCCCCCGCAATTTTTTGCATGTGCGCAGAGAAAAACAATAAAATACAATATTCCTCATAAGAGATTCCCGATGTCTTGTTGAGCATTTTGGATTCTTCTTTTTCACATATTCCCCAATAAATTATTGCTTTTGCTTGGGTGAACAAATAGCCATGACAAAAATGGTTAAAAAATGCGTAAAAGACAGTTAGGTATACCACGATGGAGTCGGATTCCACAACATCTCAAACGCCGCAGCAATTCATTAGTTTTCTCCATTCACATAGAGATCTATTCTTCTTCGTGCATCAGCAACTACTCTTTAGGTGAAGACGTGCTATGTTTTAGGAAGAAGATGATGAAGAAGGGGAAAAAATAAGAAGCAGGAGCTTCCCCATAATTCTAATTACGACGAAAATAATTTTTATCTAATCCATTGTGTCATGTTCACAAGAAGCTAAACCCCATAGAGAGGTATAATTTTTCGCCAAGACTGACATAAATCAATCAAATATTGCCTCTCAATGGATATTGTACATTGGGTTGTATAAGGAAAAACGAGATGATGCTCTTAAGAAAGAAATAAACTTAAAGAAAAGAAACCATCATCACGATCTCTTGTGAACAGTTTCCGTGAGAAGACTCACTGCGAAGTATTGGTTTAAAGTTTTTGATATTGGCGGGAAGCGGGATAGGAGAAAGAAAGAAAGAAAAAAAAAGAATTCTAGAGCAAATTGATGAGAATGAATCTCTTTGACCCCCATAACTTCTTTCACCAATCCAATTAACAAATAATAAATTAAATAAGGCGGTCTTCTTCAATGCAAATTCAATGGTTTTTCTTTTTATGAAAAAAAAAACAATCAGATGGTCAAGCAAGAGAGATTAATTAAAGAAGTAATGCCTCCATAATGGTATAGCATCGTAAAAAAAAAGCGAAAAGCCACTCTTTTTTTTACATCTTCTCCGTAACACTTGGTGGAAGAAAAAGAAAATCCATCTGCATTCCACACTCACTTAGCAATTGGGTGTCCGATGCGTGCCACCAAGAAATCAACAAACCACACCAAATAAATTCATCAAAAATCTTATTTTGTGTGTGTGAAAAAGTTCGCAAAGTAAATGTGAAAAGAGCCAAAAAAAAAGCGAGCGCAAACACTGTAAGAAATTCTGCGTGAAATTACGCAAAAAGCGCAAAAAGGATTGGAAATATACTTTAAAAATTGTCGGAAAATATTACAAATAGTTTCAAAAGGAGTTTATTCGTTTTTCTGTAACTACAACTCCCATATATAGCTGGATAGTCTCCTTTAAATTGTGACGTCATTATTGTGATTTTTTATATCCTTCAAAGCATAAATTGAATTTTAACAAAATATTTTAATGTTTCATTCAATTAAACAGACTATGATTGTGATGTTATTATTTTCATTTTTAACACTTTAAGGATTTTTCGCATTTTCTGGACACCGTGGCCAATTCAATTTTAAAATCGTCAAAGAATTCGTTCGTCAAAAGAAAATTTAATAAAACTTTTTCTTTTCGTGAGAAAAATTTAAGTCAAATTTTGAGGGTAATTTTGAGGTTAAAACCAACGATCCTCAAAGTGTTGAGCAAAAAAATCTTTATCAGATCTTTCCAGATGATCTTAGTGGAAAATTTGGAAATTTTAACAATTTCCTTATTCTGTTTAAACCCCCTACAAGATTACGCGTATCTCAATTGTATCTTCGAAAAGAGATCTACCCCATATAAAGACGCATAAGCTCCTTTTCATACAAAAATCATTGAAAAAAAAAACACTCAAAAAAAAATTACTAAAAATTCTATTTAAATCCACATCTCTTTCTTTATATAAATTACCAATCTTTAGCGGATTTTCCATTCCAGCACGTCTTGTGGATTCTTCTCAAATCGAAGGCAAAATAAATCATTCGCATCTTCGCAATAGGAAAAGTGATTAAAGTTGAAAGAACGGTATTTTGATATGAAATATATCTTTGGTGTTAATAAATTTTTCTTCCCACCTTTCTTTACCCAAATAGTCCCATCGATGTTGTTTAAAGTAATTTATGGGGTTTATTGGCCCACAGTGTATGACTCATTGGCATCATTGAGTGCAATTAAGAGGTAAAAAAATTTGTTTTTTAACCGCTTTTACGTTCTAAAGGACTTTATGCACAATATATGGAGCTTTCAAAAATAAATATGTATTAAAATAGGCGGGAAATTTTTAATTTTTATTGCAAAAGAATTATATTGATTACTTTTGCAAAGTAATATTCTATACCGTGTTTTATATAGCAAAATGCTGAAGAATCCACATGTCCATATTGAGAGAAATTTCTTCTCTCTTCATCAGTGCGGGGAGCATCGTAAATAAATAAATTATAAGCAATAAAATGGAGAAATAAATGCGATAGAGTGGAAAAAGGAGTGCGAGATTCAAATGCGCGATGTATTGGATGGGGGTTTTATGTGTGTCTATATAGAAAAGTTGAAGAGCCTCCACTTTGAGCGCCACGAGAGTGCTGCGCTTCTTGCATCTGGGCAAAACTAAAGAAATAATAAAAAAAAAAGTAAAATAAAAGAAGATGGTTGAGGAAGAACACACCGAGAAAATAATGTACCGTTGATGGCGTGAAGTGGAAGTTATGGGAAGTCGCGAGAAGTTTTCTCATCAAAATTACGTTAATGTATGAAAAGGGGCAATGAAAATCCCATATTTCTTTAATTTTTTTCATTTCTTTCAATTTTCTTTCAACTAGACTGCAATTTTAGTGGCACCGGAATTTGAATAAATGAAGAAATGCTGCAAATGTAAGAATTTTGTCAACTTGCGAGGTAATGTTGCTTCTTCATCTCATGTGACGAAATGTCTTTTAAGCGTCAGCGCAATTGAATCAACAACGGAATAAATAAATTCACATGGAAATTGTACAAAATTCAAAATGACTCAGTGATGTTAGATGGAGAGACACACTGAGATAGATTTTGTAATGAAATTACCATCCTCATTGATGCTTATCGCAATTTAAAAGGAATTCAAAGGCTTGCATTGTTGACACAGTGAGAAAATCCAATTGATGACCTTCAAGAATATAAGATGCTTTACAAATTGAAAGGTATTTTAAGTAAAGATAAATCACAAATAACAGACGAGATCGGTATTCAAGATTAAAGGAATTTCGGAATAAAATTCAAGGAAACTAACCCGGATAAAATATTTTCGTGAAATCTGTCTATCAATGTAATTTTTTTAACGCTTCAAGAATTCTTCCTATAAGGAATATTTATTTAAAAATACTTTAAAATAGTACGCTTGAGTAATTCAAGGCCTTGATCCTAAATTCCGGGAAATTTGATAAAATTCTTTCATGTTTTAAGTTTATAAGGACCAAAAGGAATAATTTTTCCTAACCTCAAATATTTTTTCTGCAATTCTTTAGCCAAACTGTTTCTTTTCTTTAGGATTTTCTTCTAAAAAGTCTATCCTTAATTATTCTTTTTCTCTTTGAACTTGTTTTCTATACTTACAAGTAATTAAATGAATTAAATAAATTAAAACTGCTTCTCTGTTCTTCTTCTAAAAAACAAAATGGCGGTTAAATGAAGCTTCACTTCAAGGACAAAATTCAAATTTTAAATCCTCAAAGTCCCCAACTGTCTTAAATTACCTAATTCTTTTCTTGTAAAAAATGTGTTTCATTTCTAAAATTAAACATAAAAATAAATAAATTTCATTGTCTACAATAAAATCTTCAAGTTCTTCAAGTAGTAAAATGTAATAAATAGTTCAACCCATCACTGTGACTGTGAGTCTTCTTCCCGCGATCTAGCTATTCATGTGGAACAACGAACACGAAATACACGGACGAGGGAATTTACTGGTACAAATCATATATTTCATTTATAATTGAAAATTCGTCTCCAGCAAAGCGTGTGTTTGCACATTTCTTCAGCCCTCGTCCCCCCTGTGTTATAGTCTCTGATCGTGAGTATAGAAACTCCCGACAATGTTATTAGAATCATCATTGGATGAAAAAAAAAACAATAAAACAGTATAGGAGAAAAAATGAAGAAAAATCCGTAATGATCTTTCCACCTTCCTGAATCACAAACTCCTTATTATTTTTTTTTGCACACACACCTTGCAGGAAGCTCACAGAATTTTTTTAATCACGTGAGCTCACAGAAAAAAATCACTTCCAACCACTTAATCACTAACTTTAAAAAATTCTGGATGGAGATTTAAATGAAATAAAAAACAGCCAACGACAAAAATCTTCATTAGCAGTTCTTGCGTAATACGAGGCAGGAAGAGGTTTGTCTCACATAGAATCTAATACTATTTATTACATGTAGGTAGCACAGGTGATTCCAATATTGGAGGTATTTTGCTGGTGCTCTGTGAGTAAAAAAGCGCGGGAAATGAGAGATTTCCTGACCGCATCGGATGACACGCAAACACTCACTGAATGCTCTACCTCCACGGAACGCGGCAGCGGATCGGTGCGCTGAATAGTTTGGTGGATGGAGAGACACCACCAAATAGATTTATGCCGACTCTCTCTCTAATATGCACGGGGAGTTCGTGTGCCCGTACACAACACACCATGGAGATTCCCTCGCTGCCACACTCTGTTGTGTCTTCAATACAAATTTTAAGAATGAACACGCAGACAAGGAAAATCTCCCAGCTACAGAGAGAAAATCACCTGTTGTTGCTTTACACAAGAAGAACCCAGAGAGCATTCCAATACAACGAGCGAGTAATGCAAGTTAACTATTAAGATCTACCATACCTGAGAAGCTTAGTTTTTTTTTCTATTAATGTTTTTTGTTTAGAAAAATAAGATTAAAGATTAAAGTCTTACTAGTTTTTTAAGCAACGGTAGGTAAGTGTTTAAATTTAAAAAAAAAAACGTTATAAAATGGCGTACTTCAGTCTAAAAACAAACTAATCTTCTACTAAAATTTATTTTAACCCTTTTGCGTTTATTGGGTCATACGCTAACCCAACCAAAGCAACCAAACGTGAAATATTCTATTTTTCCTATTTTCCTTTTAAGTTAATTTAATTATTTTTCTACGTTGGGAATACCCTGAATTTTCATACAAGATGTCATGGAAGGAAGACGTTTTAATTGAGAAACGTTCTCTAAGCGATAAAAGGCTAAAATCTCTAGGGCAGATAGGTCAGGTTCTACAATAGTACGATTGATATTTTTTATTTCTTCTTGATCTATTCAGGATGGGTTCTAGATGCACAAAAATCTGCTTCAATGACCTTTATAGAGAAGGAATTTGAAGAAAAGAAAATTCTAAAGATAATTATAGTTTCCCGTAGATATCTGTTTATAGCCAAAGTCAACGGATTATTTAAAAACTATTAACGGATTGGTTTAGGTCTAATCCGTTGAAATGTTAATCCGGTCAGTCTCATATTGAATTTTCTTAAGCAAATTTTTTTCTGAAACTATTCAGATAAGGCTTAAAGATTAGACCTTATAACTAATAAAAGTTTTCCATATTTGATTTTATTTTTGACTTTAATTTTGAACAATCTGTTATTTTTGAAAAATTATTCAATATTCTCGCTTTTCTCAAAGTTTTCTTAACGTTGCTTTTTAATCCTTTTCATTAATTCTCATCTCTTCTCTTAGGACGCTATTTTCCTAACCTCAATTTGAATTTCTCTCAGGCAACTTATATTTATTGGGTTGTCCAATATTTACACGGATTTCTAACCTAAAATATTCACATAAATTCAGTACAATTTTGATTTTCTGACTCATAAACCAATAATTTAAATTTTTCCTTCTATGTTTTTCTCATTAGTTTTGTTTTCCTTACCTTACACAGATACAGTTTTTCCCTACTTACCTTCTATTTATTGTTTTCCTTACCTTTGATAAATAAATGACCAAACAACTCGCCATCTTTGCTTTTGAAAATCAAACAATGCGTCTGGCGTCTACCTGAAGTTAGTCGCATTTGTCTAAAATTTAAATCTCGACCATCTTGAAAAGTTTTTAATTCTTTTAAAATTAGTCTTTTTTCCTTTTATTTTACGTATAATACAAAAAATTTAACTAAACATTCTCCCAATCTATTACCAAATAAAATTGCCTCAAGAGCCTTCCAAGAGGCACACACCCTTTTCCCACAAGAAGAAAATATGTCCATAAATGAGGAGAATCTTAAAGAACAGATCGTGCATCGTTGAATTTCCACACAGTTTTATCATCAGCAGTACTTTCGATGACTTTCCCTTCCTTGGCGAGCTTCCGGAGATGGTGATTGACATTGTACGCCGCTACTGGCCACATCTCAGTCGGTGTATCCTTGTAGATGGCCTTCACGATGTCCAGATCCGTGAATGGGTGCTCTTTGTGCCCCTTGAGAAGCTCACAAATGGCCTCTTCGCGCTTATTTCTGTGCATTATGTAGTACTTAATCCTCTCATTGGGATTCTCAATTATACTCCCGTGTGCTGGATAGATCACCGTTGGCTCCAGTTGAAGGATCTTCTGCAGGCTACGCATGTATTCGTACAAATCCTCAAATACCGTCGTTGAATCCCCCAAAATACAGTCACCACTGAATAGCGCCCCGGATTCTTCGTGCGTGACAACAATGTGATCCGTTGTGTGCCCTGGGGTGTGAACAACCTCAATTGTTGCCCCCTCAACGGCAAACTTCTGCCCATCGCGCAAGGGGTGGAGATCCGTGGGGAGATCCGGGTAGTGATCGTCTGCATCTGTGCGTGGGAACTTCCATACTTTGCATCCTTTTGCCTCCTCAATGGCCAGGACGTCTTTTACGCCACCAATGTGATCATTGTGCCAGTGCGTTATGAGAATATTCTCAATGGCTACATTTTCATCTTTCAGCACCTGCCTGAGGTGCTCAATGAATTTTGGTTTATCCGGTTCTCCAGCATCCAGGAGGAGACGCCTAAAAGAATGAAGAAAATGATTTTTATTAGAACTTTCTGTGTCAAATTATTTTCTTTTAAAGCTTTCAGGAGCTCCAGGGGAGATTTAATAAGAGATTTCCTGGAAATCTTTATTTCCTGAAGTTCCTGGACAATTTTTGTGATGGGAATCTTTGGGGTATTGCCCCCAGAATCTAGGAATTGAGAAAATTTAGCAGATAGACTTACTTCCTTCCAGTTCCAATGAGATAAGTGTTTGTCCCCTGAAGAGTCATCTTCCCTGGGTTACATCCTAGAATCCTAATGACACTCTTGGATACTTTGGTGATTGCCGGGATGACCGGAAGGTGTGATACTGTATTCATGGCCATTATTGTCTGCATTGTTGATCTTTGGACGAAGGAATCTTCGAGATAAGCAGATGGTTGAGTTTTTTTTTAATGAAAATTCTCTTCAATCTTCAAAGATTCTCCCCAATCTCGCTCTTTCTTTAACAGAAAGGAGATCTTTGAGACTTCCTGAAGGGAATTTGCAGAGAAAAATTACTAATTACCTGGAATTTCGAGGAAGAAAGTCAGGAAGAAATCCGGAGAAGTGAATGAAAGTCTTATAAGACGTGTGTATTGTACTCCTGGCGACCTCTCTCGGCGACCTTGGTAAATGATACAGTGGCACTCTACATAGCGACCTTTTACTATTTTCTTCTTGAATTTTGGGGCTTTTCCGGAAGCCAGAAACGACAGTCTCGATTTAATCGACTTGCTTATAATCAATTTATCGATTTAATTAAATTTTTCCACTTCCGGCATCCAATAAATCTTAAAAACTTTCAATAAATTCAAAATGAAAAAATCAAAAGTTCGTTATGTAGAGCATGTACTGTAATGTATTTTGTCAATGAAAAAACTTCAATGAAAGCAACGTAGTGTGAAATTTTTCAGCTGGAAGGACAGGAAAAGTGAAGATTTCTCCCAAAATCACCTGTCCAGGATGCCCGTAGTGTACCTCACGCGAAAGGAGAAGTTCTCAGCATGTCATCGCCTCCACAGCCCACAGCTAAGTGATGAGGAAAATGCAAAAATTTACGGGAAATGCAACAATTTCCACGGGCACGGTCACAATTACACCGTGGAGGTGACTGTGTGTGGTCCTGTGGACCCCAAAACAGGGATGGTGATGAATATCTGTGACCTAAAGGTGTACATGGATGTGGGGATTATGCAGAAGCTGGATCACAAGAATCTCGACAGAGACGTTGATGCCTTCAAGGAAATCCCCAGTACGACGGAAAATCTGGCCGTGTTCATCTGGAATAGCCTCCAGGAGGTTCTGCCACAACCTGAACTCCTCCACGAGGTGCGCATTGAGGAAACTGATAAGAATTCTGTGATCTATCGAGGGGAGAAGTGACAATAAACTTACATTCCATTTGATAAAATTAAATTTCTTTATTTTTTGCATTTTTAAGACATTTTTTTTTAGACAGCTGTTCCCCTCTCGAGATTTTTCTTAATCTCCACTGTGTGCTCCCCGTAGAATCTCTCCAGCTTCCTGTTGAAGCGAGCATTCTTCTCATTGATGTAGTCAATGTCAGCATCATCGTTGTGTGTCCTCCTCCGGGAGAAGTTCTTCTTCTTATCAAGCTGCTTCTGGAGGTGTTCAACCATGTTATCAATTGCCCCAGCTGAATCCTTCGGACGGAGATGTCTCAGTGGATCCGTGTCCTCCTCTTCCTCACCACTCCTCTTCTTTGCTTCATAATTCTCCCTGATGCACGGTGGAAGGATGTTGATGGATCTCTCGTACTGCCTTGCCGTCTGTGCTTCGTAGCTGGAGAAACTCCCATCACCTTTGCGCTTCTTCTTAAGGGCAATCTCTGCTTCCCCCACGGATACGCCCAGCATCTTTACGCGTTCGTAGTCCTTACCCTCAGCTGCTGCACGATCTTTTGCTGCTTCCTCCGCCACCAGCCACTCTGTCTTGCGCTTCCGTGCCTCCCAATTTGCAGGAAGTTTCTTCATATTGTTCTCCACAATCACTTCCTGTTGATTCTGCACACGAGCTTGATTCCTTGCATCATGGAGCTTCTTTAGGCGCTCCATACGTTCTTTTAGCTTGTCAGCACAGTTTTCTTTTGTCTTTTCCATGATTTTCTCTGTTTTCTCTGCTATTTTTTCAGTTTGTTTTTCTTTTATTCTTCTTCTTCTTCTCCTGATAATCTGTCAACAGAGTGAACGAAGAATGAGACAACAATAGACATACGAATGAGAGAACAATCAGTACTTTTTGAACTTTCAGAATGATTTTTAACGGTTCTCATGAAATGTTATGAATGATAAAAATAACTAAAATAAACCCAATTTTGGTGGAAAATTCAGCGGAAAACGCGAGAAAATTGTGAAAAACCTTCCGTACGAACGAGACAGCAATAGTGACGTGCGAGTGAGAGAGTCTTCTTCGTTTTAAATGTAATTTCCCCGCTTAGAGAACTTTTGGCGCTGCAATCGCTAAAAAGTCAACTCTTTGTTATTGTTGTTCTTTAGTTTCCTGAGTTTCCTGGATCCTTGCGGTTTTCCTGCGTTTCCTGCACTTCTAAAGGAAAAGGAACAATAAATTTCCACAGAGGGTGAAGGAAAAATGAATCTGGAACTTCTTGGTAGGGAAATTTTGCATAAATAAGGGGAATTTTCAATGTTTTCTTGACAAATTTGGAAGGTTCAAAATCTTAGCCAGGAAAGAATCTTTATTCTTCATTTTGTGTATGAATTCTTGCAGAATCCTTTGGCCAGAATTACCCGGAGGAATTCGACGGGTCCCTGGATTGCATCTCACTCGCACTCACGTGTACCTTCAACAGATACGGAACCCTCCTGGCTGTGGGATGCAACGACGGGAGGATTGTCATTTGGGACTTTCTAACGCGTGGCATTGCAAAGATAATCTCAGCTCATGTTCATCCTGTTTGTAGTTTAAGTTGGTCCCGGAGTGGGCACAAGGTGACGTCACAAATTGACTCTCTTTCAATGCTTTTCCGGAAGACTGAAATTCTCTTCTTTTGTAGCTTCTTTCAGCCTCAACGGATAACAATGTGTGCATTTGGGACATCCTTAATGGGGATTGCGAGTACAAATTCCGTTTCCCATCACCTGTTCTCAAAGTTCAATTCCATCCACGTGATTCAAATCGCTTCCTTGTCTGCCCAATGCGCTATGCAGCTGTTCTCGTGGAAATTGGTGGATCACACAAATTAGTTCCCCTGGATCAGGATGTGAGTGTAACGTCCCCTTTTCCTGCCTCTTATTGGGGTCTGTCTTGACATTCCCGGAAGGTCTAAAATGAGGGATTTTTGGGGGTTTCTTTCAGGGAGATTTGAACATAATTGCCACATTTGATCGTCGTGGAGAGTATCTATTCACGGGGAATGGCAAAGGGAAGGTTCTGGTCTTCAAGACGGAAACAATGGAAATTGTGGCGACTTTTAAGATCATTGTGGGTGCCTCCAGTGTAACAGCAATCAAGAGTATTGAATTTGCACGACGTGGAGAGTAAGAAAGTCAATCATAACGCGTCCAGTTATAAGAGTTGGTGTCCCACAACGTGTAGAAGGTGTAGAAGTTTGCTTATGCGTTGTAATGCAATTGGTGAGCAGAATTAGAAGACAAAGTTGATTTTTTTTGTGAAATTCAGCAATTTGATGGATAAAAATGGTCATATCTCTGGTTCTACAAGACCTACAGAAATTTCTTGACTAGTTTTGGAAAGGTCTTTAATCAAGCTATAAGATGATATATTTCTCAATGATTTTCAAGGTCACCTCTAAAACATAAAAAGGCGGATTTTTATTTTACCAAAAGAGTTTTTGGCATTTTTCGACCTGAAGGAATGGTTCTAGATGTTTCTGATGTTCTAGAAAGTTGTAGAGTTTTGAAAAACCTTTAATTTGATACTAAGATGAGCACAATCGGTCAAGCCGTTCAGGAGATATAGTTCTTAGAACTTTTCAAATTCAAGAATTTTTCAAATGGCCATATCTTCTAAACGGCGACATAGATTTTCTTCATTTTCGGACTGGTGAAAGATATTGAGTCAGGCTACAACATTTCAAAAATTCAAGGAAATCGATAATGGGGATTTGGAGATATTGCCCCTTAAAGTTAGGCAATTTTTGTTTTTGATTTTAGCGCCTCTTGCGGATGTTTTTGGAACTTGAAATGTTCTAGACAGTTGTAGGGCTTCTTGAAACCTTTCATTTGAACCTAAGTTGGTCAAAATCGGTCAAGCCGTTCTCAAGTTATATCGAAAAAACACTTTTTGCTTTAGGCCGCCATATTTGCTAAACCGCTTGATCGATTTTCAAGTATGAATTATCGAAGAAAACGTCTCACTGAGCTCTACAACATACTAAAATTTCAGACCTCTAACTATAAGGGAACAAGTTGCCGATGTTTCAAAATGGCGGACGGCGGCCATCTTGGATTTTGAAAATACGAAAAAATGAAATTTTTCACCCACATTTCTATAGAAAACTTCAAACCGGAAGTCTCTATCTCCTACCGTTCTTGAGATATAAGACAATGTTTGGAATCCGGGCCGGCCGGATGAAAAATTTTCCACCACCATTTTCGTAATGTGGGATGTCTAAAACGTGCTCATACCAAGTTTGAGCCCGATCTGAGGTGGTCGGTGTTTCCGACGATTACAATACTTGGTGTTGGCCACGAAGTGGAACACCAACCAATAACTTCCGGATGGCTCAGAAATTGCTTAATTCTCACCCGATTTTTGCCTTCCACAGTGCCTTCCTCATCAATTCCTCAGACAGAATCATCCGGATCTATAGTATTAGGGATGTGCTTGCGTGTGGGAAGAATGGGGAACCAGAAGCAGTTCAGAAGCTCCAGGATTTGGTGAATAAGTAAGTTCCGGAAGCTTCCCGGAATTTCCCTTTCTCTGACCACATTCTTCCCCATTTTTTCTTTGCAGAACAACGTGGAAGAAGTGCTGCTTCTCCGGGGATGGTGAGTACATTTGTGCCGGAAGTGCCCGTCAGCATGCTTTGTATGTGTGGGAGAAATCCGTGGGGAATCTCGTAAAGATTCTCCATGGCACCAAAGGGGAGCTCCTACTGGATGTTGTTTGGCACCCCGTGCGTCCAATAATTGCCAGCATTAGCTCGGGGCTTGTGTCCATTTGGGCGCAGAATCAAGTGGAGAATTGGTCGGCATTTGCGCCGGATTTCAAGGAATTGGACGAGAATGTGGAGTACGAGGAGCGAGAGTCTGAGTTTGACATAACAGATGAGGATAAATCCATCGATATGAGCAATGAGGCGAAGATGGATGAGGAGATTGAGGTGGATGTGTGTCGTGTGGAGCAAATTGCAGCCTTCTGTAGTTCCGACGAGGAGTATGATGACTCGAATTCCCTGCAATTCCTCCCAATGGCACCGGAAGTGGAAGATCCGGAAGAAGGATGGAATTCACAGGAAAATCCACGTGAGTAAAAAATTAAATTCTCTTCGCCTCTTCTCATGAGAAAATATCCTGAATTTTTTTTATTCTTCTGGCCAACAGCTCAAGGGGAGAATGGTGAGAATGCAGCTCCGAATGGGAATCACGTCAACAGGAAGAAGAAAACAAAAACGTACGACATTCATTTGGAACATTCACCTGCAGATGGTAAGTAGTAGTCTGAGTAATCCCTAAAAAAATAATCTTTATTTGCGAAAAAAAAATCCACAAATATTCGGAGTTTTTCAAGGAAACTATTCCGAATAATTGGCAAAGGGATCGATTCTGTGTAAAATCTTTTTTTTTTCTTACAATTTAGAAGTTTTCTTTTAAGATTTTGACAGTTAGTGGGGTTCATTCTGTCTAAATGTTCTTTTTTCCTACAAATTAAAAAAAAATATGACATCGGATTTTGACAGTTTGTAGCATTATTTCAGTCAAAAATCTTTTCTTTTCATTTCTTAAAATTAAAAAAATAAATATTGTAAAATTTTGACAGTTGGATTAGTGAAAAGACGTTTCGTTCCTTAAAATTTAAATGTTTCTGTAAGATTTTGACAGAGGGGTCAATTCTATCAAAAATGTATTCTTATAATTTTTTTGCAAGAGTTTAAGTTAGTGGGATCGATTCCGTAAAAAAAACTCTTACACTAAGATGTTAAAAGATTTTTTTTTTAAAATTTTATTACGGGTTCCATCCGTTTAGATGATTTCCCCGTTAAAAGATTTTGACAGATAGATTAACTCTGTCAAAAAACTTTTTTGCTTTTGTTAAAATTTAAAAGATATTGTTCAGTTTTGACACTTGGATCACTTGGATCGAATTCTGTCAACAATCTTTTTTCTTTTCCTTTCTTGAAATTCAAAACAAAAAAAGATTTTGACAGTTGTATCGCTGAAGAAACGCGTCTTTTCTTAAAATTTAAAATTTAAAACTTAACTGTAAGAGGGGTCAATTCTGTCAAAAATCTATTCTTTTCTTACAACGTTAAAGTTTTTATAAAATTTTCAATTATTGGGATGGATTTTGTAAAAAAAATTCTTTCAATATGACGTTTAAAGATTTTGGCAGTTAGAGAGATTAATTCTGTCAATCTTTATTCTTTCCTTGTAAGATTTTGACAGTTAGATTGATTCTATCAATAATCTTTTCTTTTTTTCTTACAACATTCAAGTTTTTAAAAGATTTTGACAGAGGGATTATATTTGTCAAAAATCTTTTTTCTCTCAATTTCCTAAAATTAAAAAAAAATTACTGCAAGATTTTGACATGTTTGATCGGTCAAAAAACGTTTCTTTTCTTAAAATTTCAAAGTTACTGTAAGATTTTGACCCAAATCGAATTCAAAAATCGACTTGCTGTCAAAAAGTGTACAATATCTTTAACTTTTTTGTCTTATAATTTAAAAGTTCAATGATTTTGACAGATAAATGGTTCGATTCTGTCAAAAATCTTTTATATTTTCTTACAAATTAAAAGTTCTCAAAATATTTTTATAGTTAAGGGGATAATTTCTGTCAAGAATTGTTCTTTTTTTTTAATTTTGACAGCTAGATCGATTGTTAAAAACTTCTTTTTTTTAATTCAATCTTTTTAAAAGCTTTTAACAGAGAGATTATTTCTGTCAAAATCGTTTTTTTTTTACCTTTAAAGTTTTTGTAAAATTTTGACAGATCGATTCTGTCAAAATATTTTATTTTCTTGAAAAATAAGCTTTTTGAAGATTTTTACAGTTAGAGGATTATTTCTATCAAAAATTTTTTTTTTACAAATTAAGTTTTAAAAAGATTTTGACAGTTAGATCGATTAATTTCAATTAATTAGATTCAATTTTTAGTTGTTTTGAACGGAAAAATTCTCTTCTAAAATTTCTTTCTTTTTTCTGTCAAAAATCTATATTTTCTAATATTTTTTCGGTGTTTCAAAACAAATGATTTAGTGTTCCAGAAAACAATCGAAAAGATCTTTAAAAAGCCCCGAAAAATCAATTTTTCTTTTAAAACACAATTAAAGAGACTTCAAAATATTTTAAGGTAAAAGATTTTTGAAAGTATCCATCGCAATATCAAAAATCTTTTAACTGAAATTGTAAGATAAGTTTTTTAACAGAATCAGCCCCAATGATCGATTTTGAACAATTTCCTTCTTTTCTTTGTTTCAGAACAACATCCTCTGCTGCAGAATCGCACCAAGGAGAAGCAGCCCATTGCCATGAAGAAGGGCAATGCCCGATCACGAAAATAAAGGAATTTCTGACAATAAAATCGTCATTTTATCATTTTTATTGTTTCTAAAATTTTCTTTAATATTAGAATACATTTTTTTTTTTACTTTTTTTTCACAATCGAGATGATTTAGAGAATTTTCCGCATGAATTTCTTAGGATGAAATCTTGGAGCGTTTCCTTGCAATAGCATCCTCCACGGCTTTGAGTTGCTTCAGTAGTTCTTCACGACGTGTTGTCTTCTTCGCTGTAACCGGTGCTGGAGGTTCCTTTGTCTCAACTGCTAAGAAGAAAAAAAAAACATTTTTCTTGGTGAGAATTCTTTGGATTCTTTGGGCATTAAAACTTACTCGGCTTAGCTGGACGCTCTGCAGTTGTTTTATGACGATTTGATGGTGTTTCCCGGTGACCTGGAGCTCCCCTTTTGCGCCCACCCGAACGCCCAGAACTATCAGATGAACTTGATCCGGAGGATTCGCTGTCGGATGCCGATGAATCCGATGATCCACTTGACGATGACTTTGAGCGTCTTGGGGGCTTTCGATCGAACTTCCGTGTCTCTTTGGGCGAGGACACCTTCCTGCGCTTTAGTGGATGCTGCGACGCACTAATACGCTCCAAGGCTCGCTTATTCGACGACACAACAGGCGAATGGGCACGTCCAACACTACCCCGACCGTAAGAGTAACGTTCTACGGTGGAAAAATCAACATTTTAATGCATTTTTTACACGATAAAAATGCGAGAAACAGGGGCGTAGTGAGGGAGGGATTTTGGGGGTCAAAACCCCCCCTCAAGCCAAATTAACTCAAGAACAGATTGACCTTTCAAAAATCACTAAAATTTTCGATTTTGGGATCGTGAGATTTCTTAAAATTTTTAAAGTTTTTCAAAAAAAAAAACTTAAGATTTTCAACGTAGGTATATTTTAAGCGAAACTTAAGATTTTTTTAAGTCAGGGTTTTCGGGCAAAATGCATGTTTTTCGAAGATTTTTAATAATTTAGATGCCTGAAAAGCATCAGGGCATGAATTCTCTAAGAGGGAAAAACTCCCGTGATAAACTCCTGAAGGTTTTAGCGCTTTAAAAGAAATGTGAAAACCGGGAAAATCTTACGGGAGTTTATCACGGATGCATTATTTTTCTTAAAGGATCAAGATCACGTAAAGTTTTCCTCAATTTTACTCTGCAAAAAGCCTTCGGGAGTTTATCACGAGAGTTTTACATTATTACAGAATACAGCCCCAGGAAAAATCTTCGGAAAATATGAATTTGAACCAATTTAACCTGACAAGAAATATACTTGAAGATATTAAATATTTTCGTAAAAATATCGAGTTTTTCTTTTGAAAACTTAAGAAATTCTTAAGGTTTAAAAAATCTTTGGTTTTGCTTAAGAAAACTTGAAAAATTCTCAAGGAAATTTAATCTTTGGTTTTGCTTAAGAACTTAAAAAAAACAAGTTTTTTTTAAAAGAAATTTATGACATTTCTAAGAGATCTTAAGACGGTATGACTAGTGAATTTCACCCATTGATCGCCACTAAGGACGTTTTGTTCTTACAAAAAATACAAGTAGTTTTTAACCTTCGTCGTACAATAAAAAATAAATAAAAATGAAAGAAACATAGCTAAAACCCCCCCTAAAATTTGGTTCTGGCTACGTCCCTGGCGAGAAAAACTTACTTTCGGGGCTTTGGGATCTCCGGAAGACCTTCCGGGAATCCCTGCCCTTGCTGGTGCGCCCCGAACGTGCCTTCTTCTCCTTCTTCCTGTACATGGGAGGAGATTTCGAGCGGCTACTATCGGAACTACTTTCCGACTGCGACGAACTACTACTGCTGTAGCTTTTGCTGCTGAAACTCCGATCACGATGATGCCCCCCATCGCGTGGGCGCTCCCCACGTCCTGCTGGTGACTTAGATCGCATCCACGGATCATTCCACTCATCATCGCGCACCGGCTCCGAACGCTGCACAATCACCTCACGCACGGGGCGGACACGCCGCTCATCCTCATACTGCGGCATCCGGTGCGGCGGTAGCTCCCGATAGCGCTGTGTCCGCCCAAAGGCATCCTCCTCCATGTAGTGCTTCTGCCGCGGAGGATACTTCGGCGCCACTGGGGGTGGACTGAAACGCTCAGCAGCAGCAGCAGCACGTGGATACGCCGGCGGAGATAGCTCCGGGGAGCCCTTGTCCACACTGTAGTACTCCCGATCGAGATCATCCTGCCCCGTGGACAGATTCATCTTTTTATCCTCAAAATCCAAATCTTGCTCTTTGCGCTTATTTGCCTTTCGCAGCATCTCCTTTGCCGTACGCAATCCCCTCTCCCACGGGCTCTCCCCACCACCCGGTGGGTCAGCCAGCGGTGATGGACGTGGCAGTATTGCCGGTATGCCCATGGCATGGTGTACCGGTGGAATGTGCGGCTTTGGACGATCATAGCGCTCATAGGGACCCGGAAGTAGCCCCGGGGGTTGTCCACCAGCAATGGGGCGTACCATATCGAACATCGTGTAGTTCCCCTTGTCCGTGACACCGGGATGCAAGAAACGGCAGCTTACCCCCCATGTACACTGCCCACGCGCGTAGAAGCGACACACAGGCTTCGGTTCGGTCTCTTCGGGACGTCTATCGTCATCATCAGTCACCTCACCCTCTTCCAGCTCCTCCTCACGCTCCTTCACCTTCCCCTCATCCTCATCATCCTTCTTTGTGTGCACAACATCCTTCCCATCGTCAGCACACTCCCCATCCTCCGCCTCAAAGTCCAATGCATCCTCATCCGTGCGCTTTTCCTCCCCCAGACGTCCTGTCCCACCATTTGTGGCCCCAAATTCATCCTTATGCTCTTCCACCTTCTTCCGAGCATTCAGCTTCTCACGCAAATCCGTCACCTTCATCATCTCAACGTCATCCTGCAAAAAAAAATTTTTTTTTTCAAAAAAAAAAGGTTCAAGAGGCCCTCCGGACAGGGGCGTAGTTAGGGACGTTCTATAAGTGTCTAATATCCCTCTAAAGTTCAGAAAGGTCCGAATTTTACTTTACAAGTCAAAAGAAATTATTTTTAATGCGGAAAATTACATTAAAAAGGGTAAAAAAAATTCAAACGTCAAACGTTATAAAGAGAACGTCAAATGTTCAGATAAATGTCAAACGTTAAGGCAAATGATGGGAAAGCAACGTCAGAAAAACGTCAAAGGTTAGAAAAAAACGTAAAATGTTTTAAAACAAAACTTCAAACTATTTGGAAGAAATAGAGAGCTTAAAAACATTAGAAAACAATCGTCAAACGTGAGAAAATAAACGTCAAGCTTTAAAACAATTGTCAAATGTTTGAAAGGAACGTCAAATGCTAGAAAAATGTCAAGATTTATGAGAGAAACGTCAAACTTTATAGGAGAAACGTTAATTGTTAAAAAAATGAAGGATAAACGTCAGAAAAAAGAAAAAAACGTTTCAAAGGGAACGTCAAATGTTCAAAACAAACATCAAACGTATATTTAGAAAAAAAATCATCAAACGTTAAGACAAATGATGGAGAAGAAACGTCAAAAACAAAAACAAAAATGTCAAATGTTAAAATAAAACATTAAGATTAAGGTCGTTGGAAAAAATCGTCGAACCTTAAGACAAAATGTCAAATGATAGGAAATAAATGTCAAACGTTAAGACAAATATGATAGAAAAGAAACGTCAGAAAAACGTCTAAGGTTAGAGAAAACGTCCACCGTTAAGGTAAACGTAAAGTGGTAAAAAAAAAACTTCAAAATAATTGGAAGAAATAAGGAGCTTAAAAACGTTATAAAACAAACGTCAAGCTTTAAAACAATTGTCAAATGTTCTCAAAAAAATTCCAAAAGTTAGAAAATAATCGTGAAACGGTAAGATAAATGTTCCATGTCAGAAAAGGAGCGTCCAACGCTAAACGAAATGTTAAATGTTAGGAAATATACTTCAAATGTTAGAAAATAGTCCAGAGTCCAAACCAAAAAGACAATTGTCAAATGTTTGAAAAAAAACGTGAAACACTAGAAAAATGTCAAGATTTATAAGATAAACGTCAATTGCTAGAAAATGTAGAGACAAATGTCAGAAAAAACGTTAAACGTTAGAAAAGGAACATCAAACTTTACAAAAAAATCGTAAAGCGTTAAAATTGATGTCAATCGTAAAAAAAGAAACGTCAAACGTCGAAAATTATAGAAAAAAAAACGTTCAGCGTTGGAACCAATGTCAGATGCTAGTAAAGTCAAACTTTTGAAAAGAAACGTCAAAAGTTATAAAATAAATGTCAATTGTTAGCAAAGGAACATCAAAATTAAAAAACCGTAAAACATTAAAACAGATGTCAAACGTAATACAAGAAACGTCAAATTTTAATGTAAGTACTTAACGTAAGAAAAGCAATGTCGAACGTTAGAAAAGAAACGTCAAACGTTAGGAAAAGAACGTCGAAAAATAATGTTCAGCGTTAGAATGAATGTCAAATAAACGTCAAATTTTTGAAAAGAAACGTCAAACGTCAAAAATTAACACACAAATGTCAAAAATTTTGTAAAGAAATGTCATTTTTAATCCATTTACAACGTCTTCAAAAATTAGAGAAAAAAAAAACAGAATGTTAAAGCACCTCCTTGAATTGATTTCTGGTAACGCCTCTGCCCCCGAATTAAACCAAAATCCTCATTTTCGCGAAAAGAAAAAAATCAAATAGGTACTAACCTCATCCTCTTTAGGCGGTGGTGAGAGTTGCAAATTATTCCCACTGAGGGATGATCCACTGTCCACATCACTCACATCACTCAGATCTTCATGTGCCAAATCAAAGGTCTTCTTCTCCTCCACGGGCTCCTTCTCCTCCTTGTGCTCCCCATCTTCACCGTCGTGCTTCTCATCCTCCTCCAGCTCATCGTGGTGATCCTCCCCGTGATTTACCTCAGCCGGTGTTTCAGCGCGTTCTTCCGGTTCATGGGCGTCCCTTGAGGCATCCTGTGAAGCATCGTGTGATGCCTCACCGGGCATTTCGGGTGATGCAAGCCGAAAGGATTCATTGGATGAATCGGAACTGCGTGATGATGAGTGTTCGCGTGAAATGGCATTAGGGGTTGTTTTGGAATTGTCATTGGGTGCGGAATCATTGGAATCGGAGTCTGATGTGTCACTCCCATCGCTGTTTGAGGCATTCTCCTGCGGGGATGATGGACTATTGGATACCGGTGAACCCTGCTGGGATTCCTCGTCACTGTCCATGTCTCACTGTGTGCGTGGATGAGAGAAGATTTCCCGGAAAGGAGAAGAGAAATTCATGTTAGTTTATATTCGGCATAAATTTGACATTTTCCGGGTGGAAAGTGAGGTTATGTCACTTGCAGCCCCAAATTTTATATTTTTTCTTCCACTTTTTTTACCCCTTTTCAGGGTCTGGAAACACATTGGGGGTCTTGTGGGTACATTGGGGACCCCTAGTGGGTACTCATACACATCCCGGGGGGATTTAAGTGCCCCCCTTTCCGGGGAATTAGCTGAGAAACAGACGCGATGTCATCAAAGATGGATTCCCTTCGTCACAAAAGAAGAAAACTTTCAACACTCTGAAATTTCTTACGTTTTTCTTATGGTTTTTTGGGGTTTCATTTTCCACCTCCGCCACTGATTTCTTTACCTGCATATCACGCATCTATTTGGGACGACAACTATGAGACTAGAAATTGGATTTTTGCCGTGAAAACTGCTCACGCGTGAATGGCAAAAAGAGCATAAACGCGACTTTTGTCACAGAACTTTTTTTCTTCTTGCAAAACACATCTTTCTAACTACTTTTGTGTCCTTTCACCTACATTTTTTTTACATTACTTTTCCACACAAAATGCTTTAGCAACTCCTGCGTGAACTTGCGGTTTTACCAACATTGCCCTGGGCCCCAATAGGGCTCCATTGGCATACCTTTTTTCCTCCTCAATTCATTTTTAGGAACTTTTGTTATTTCACTTTCTCTGAATGGGGAATAAAAATTCTTCTTTATGGGGCAAATTATGGTAAATTAAGCAACTTTTGCAATACTCTTACAACTTTGACTGTATCCACCGAGATTTAAGGGATCTACCGCGGCTTTGAGTTCCCAAAATCCTTGGAAATGATGTTTTTTTTAGCCAAAAATCGTCCTGCTGGCGTGTTTTGTCTGTGGCTGCTAATGGCGAACTGAAGTTGGTTGCATGTCAGCACCGCTTTGCCGCATAGCGCTCAAAGCGCACGCGTGGTTGTTAAACGAACTATTTTTCCTATTTTTGTTTACCTTTTTTCTCCGCGAGAATTGTTTTCATTTCCGGCAGAAATGAAATTCAGGGATTTTATCCTGGAAAGAGCTAAAAAATTAGGTAATTGTAGGATATTTACGAGATAAAATTGAATTTAAATAAAGTTTGATTACATTTTGTTTTGTTTTGGGCAGATGAAAGAACAAACATAACCTCAAATGGTGCCAGGAAACTCCCGGAATGTGAAGAAAATACAGAAATAAGCAAAAATACATCATGTCATGAGAATTTAGAGAGGCAGGGAGGGAATTATCGGGTAATCCCCAAATTCTACCATCCAACACCACGTCCAGTTGAGAGTTTAATGTACAAACTCCGTGAGCACGTACGAACGTTATTCCTGAAGAAGCAAAGTGAGATGCTGCTCAATAATGCGGATCTCAAGACATTCTGGATGATACTGGAAAATCAATTTTCCCGCCGTACCCACAACGGGGAGCTATACATAACCTTCAGTGACTACATTAATCTCAGTAGTACCCTCAAGCCTGTCTACCGGCGAATGCTCACTGTGATGGCTTTTGCGCGACTTCAGTCAATTTCCAGCCTCCCGGGGAAGATCAGTGTAATCTCCCTGTTCAACTATGTCATGCGCAAGGTGTGGATACAGCAAACGCGCATCTCCCTGTCGCTGTATGATCACAATGGGCTGGGATACCTGAGGGAATCTGACCTGGAGAGCTACATTCTCGAGCTAATCCCAACCCTTCTGCAGCTGAAGGGGCTCGAAAAGACCTTCTACAGCTTCTACGTGTGCACGGCTGTCCGGAAGTTTTTCTTCTTTCTCGATCCCGCACGCACGGGGAAGATTCGCGTGCGTGACATCCTCTCGCATTCCTTCCTGGATGAACTTATGGAGCTGCGTGACGATGAGAGCCCCAAGGATTCCCAGGAGCTCAATTGGTTCTCCGCCCCGTCAGCCCTTAGCGTTTACGGGCACTACTTGAATCTCGATAAAGATCACAATGGGATGCTGAGCAAAGCAGAGCTGATGGGCTATGGCTCCGGAACCCTCACGTCCGTCTTCCTCGATCGCCTCTTCAGTGAATGCCTCACGTACGAAGGGGAGATGGACTACAAGACCTACCTGGATTTCGTCCTTGCCATGGAGAATCGTACGGAAATTCAGAGTCAGCAGTACATCTTTCGCCTTCTTGACCTGCATCAGCGTGGCTTCCTCACCCCGTCGGATCTCAAATTCTTCTTCAAGGGCATTGAGGAGCAAATGGCAGCTCATTGCGTGGAAACGGTGCACTTTGATGATCTCAAAGATGAAATTTACGACATGGTCAATCCCAAGAATCCCACCCAGATCACCTTTGCGGACACTGCACGATGCGGACAGGGGCCCACAATGATGTCAATTCTCATTGAATTCCACAAATTCTGGAGCTATGAGAATCGCGAGGCTAAATCCGAACTCCCTGATGATAAGTACCTCCAGTAAAAGGAGCTGAAAGAGAAGGAAGAAGCTAAAAAGCTAAAAAAAAATGAAAATAAAATTGTGTCAGAAGTGGGATTCGAACCCACGCCCACAGAAGTGGACTGCGACCTGAACGCAGCGCCTTAGACCACTCGGCCATCCTGACATGAAGCGCCAGCTCAGCAGGAGCTGCCACTGCGCTCAGAGGACTGAAAGGGGCGCATCAGTGCACTTTTGCAGTACCCCAATGCCTCGTTTTTATCACAAAAGTGTACTTAAGCCATATTTTTTTGTTAATTAAGTCTAATTAATTATTAATTTAATTAAGACATAATGTGGTATACCAACTAATAACCTGTAATGATGCCAGCTTAAAGTTTTTTTTAAATACCTAATTAAAATAAATGATTTACAAAAATTGTCTTTTTAATAAAAAAAATCATTTTGCCTTCATTCTTGAAAACATTTGAAAGAAAAATCGTTTTATACAACAAGTGTTGATGCAAGCGACGAAATTCTGCAGTTTTACTCGATTTTGCTCATTCTGAACAAAGGAGTTTATTCGTTTTGTTTGACAGTGACAGTGGCGTACACAGGGAGGGTTGTTTAGGTATCAATTTGTCTGCTGAACACCTTTAAAGGTTCTTAGATATATTTTACTTAGGTCCTTTAGGATATCAAAAGAAATTTTTTCTAGGCTGAAAATGACATAAAAATTTAAAAAAAAAAATAACAAGAGGGATTAAATAACGTCGAATTATAGATCAAACGAACGTTAGGTAGTTAACGTATAGTTTTGGAAAAAAACGATAAGCTTTAAAAAGAAACGTCTAACATTTAACCCTTTCGCGTTTTTTTTTCCTATTTTTAATAGGTTCAATTGTTATTCTAAGTTAGAAATGCAGGATAATCGTGCTAAAGAGGCTAAAGAAAACATTTTACCTGAAAAATGTCTTCTGGGAGCATCCATAGAGTAAATATCGTGATAAAAAGAGAGCATGTTTCACGTAGAGGTGAAATAAGAATCTGTCAAAAGTAATGAAACGTCACTCGTTAGAATAACAGTCAAATGCTAAAAAAGATCACTCTTAACACTTGGAGGACTTTACTGGTAATCGCTGCCAATTTGACTTTTTTAAACGGCCATAGATTAAAATCTATCCAACTTATCTTGATAAATTCTACATCTATGTCTAGGCGGATTCAAATACTAGAAGCTCCACAAAAGAAAATCTGTAAAAAGGTTTTCTTTTTAATAGAAAATTAGGCCCAAAGTTTGAGGTTAGAATTCCGTGTCCTCCAGTGTTAAAATAAGGTTAAAAGTCTGTCAAACGTTTAAGAAAAAAAAACAAAAAATGTTAAAAAAGAAATGTCAAACTTTAGAAAAAAATTTTAACGTTAAATAATATTATGATTGTCAATGACTGTCCTTTCGAATGAAACAGACATCGACTCATATTTTTTTTTCAACATTAGTTTAATTGATTACAAATGTCAAACGTTAGATTAAACTAACGTTAAATCGAAAAGAAACATCCAATGTTATAAAACAAACTTCAAACCATTAAGAAAAGTCCATCCTTGTAATAAAATTGAAAAAAAATGTTTTTAATGTTGAAAAAAAAAAAGATCAAAAACATATAACGTCAAACATTACAAAAAAACGTCAAACGTTAGAATTGCAGATTTTTTTCTTCAAATTTACGTTTTTGGGGTTCTAAGACTTCTTTTTAATTAAAAAAAAAGTACATTACTTTTTATACTTACCTTCGTATTAGTTTTTCCTTTAAAATTCAATAAAACTTTTCTCCTCTCTGTTGGATAATTCACCCCTCTCCTCAGTTTTTTAGGCGCAACAGGCCTGGAGGGGAATTTCCAGGGAGGTCCCATTCCACCGCCATTGGAGGGTGCTCAACATTTGCCAAAGGTGTAAGCGTGTCAGGATGGCCGAGTGGTCTAAGGCGCTGCGTTCAGGTCGCAGTCCACTTCTGTGGGCGTGGGTTCGAATCCCACTTCTGACATTTTTTTCTTTTTTTTTTTCATTCAATCCACATTCATTGAAAACTTTTTTTTCTACCTTTAAAAAATTAAAAAAAAATACAAAAATTAGCCTCTTTTGGAACGTTTTATTGATTTTATTAATTATTAAAAAGTCACACATTTTGTAAAATACTTTCTGGGAATTTCTTCATTTTTTTTCTTTTTAAATCTTAGCCCTGACAATGGCTTTCCCCACATTCTTTCCTTGTAGCATCTCAATGAGAGCCTGAGGGAGGTTCTCAAAACCATCTGTGAATGTTTCGGGACTCTTAATCTTTCCCTCCTTCATCCATTGTTTAATCTGGAGAATTCCCTCCATCCAGCGATGGAGCCAACGGGTAACGATGAATCCTTCCATTTTGAGTTGCTTGAAGACAAATTCTGGCTGCAAATGCGGAACTTTTGGCCAATTTTTCACATCATCATTGTACGAGCTGATTGCGCCGCAAACAGCAATCCTCCCATGGAGGTTCATATGCCGGATGACTGCTGATGAAATTTCCCCACCAACGTTGTCAAAGTAGCAATCAACGCCCTTTGGGGCGGTCTCCTTGAGGGCTTTTCGTACATCTTGACTCTTGTAGTCAATGGCAGCATCGAAGCCCATCTCCTTCGTCAACCATGAACACTTCTCGGGTCCACCGGCTATTCCCACCACACGGCACCCTTTGATCTTGGCTATTTGCCCCACAGCACTGCCCACAGCTCCTGCAGCTCCGGACACAACGACCGTCTCATCGGGTTTCGGGTGGCACAGCTCCAGAAGGCCAAAGTAGGCCGTATTCCCGGGCATCCCGAGATTCCCCAGGGCAAGAGATGGCGAGAGTGTACCAAGTTCCGGTAGTGAACGGAATTGTGCTTCCTCCGGGGCTTTATCGGGATTAATGATGTTATGCGTGGACCAGCCAAAGTAGGCGAATATCCATGAATTCAACGGATACTTTGGGTGCTTACTCTCAATCACCTTTGCCACCTGACCACCAATCATCGTAATCCCAAGTGGATGTCTCTCCACATAGACCCTCATGTAGGGATCTACACTCCAGAATCTTCCTTCACAGAGGATTTCTATGGAAATGAACATAACTTTAAAATCTCTGTCCGTTGAGGTTAAAAAAATTTAAATGTGACTGTTACTAGGATTCGCATAAACTGTAGTAAGGATTCCGAGAAGGATCTGAGAGAAAAATGGCGTAGTAGGCGTTGTACAAACGTCAAGTGAAAATTCATAAAAATTAGGAGTTTTTGATTAAATTAAGGATTTGATGGAAAATCGAAGTTTATATAAAACGAAACGGAAGAACAAAAGAATCCTGCAGAAATCTGCAGTGAGATACACAAGAAAGTCATCAATTGGCACCCACAAGGAATCTGTACAGAAGTGGGATACTGAGGGGCGACGAGGCTGAGAATCGTAGCAGAAAGAGGTTTAACACTTAGAGGATTTATGTGGACACCGTGTCCATTTCGAGTTTTTAAATCGTCATAGATTAAAATGTATTGAACCTATCGTGATAAGTACCACGTCTATGTGTAGGGAATTTCAATTACTTTAAGTTAGGCTAAAGAAAATCCGGAAAATATTTTGCTTTTTAAAAGATAATTAAGGTCAAAGTCGAAATTATACGCGGATGATGAAAATGGACACAGTGACCAACGGTTTTTTTTTGAAAAAAATCGACGCGCCCGAACATTATGAACCATACTCCTGTGTTAAAAGATAGGAATATGGTTCATAATCTTCGGGCACGTCGTTGCACAATTGTCAAACTGTTGTTTACTTTTTTTTTTTACATAAAAACTCCAGAAAATTCAATACTTAAAATGAGCAAATACAAGGATTTGAGGCTTGCGGTAGCTTTAAATGATGCTAGTGAGGACATAGTGGAGGAACTCACTCAGTGATAGTTCTGAAGAGGAGACCGAAGAAACCTCCATAAATTATTTTCTTTTGAGATTGTTGTGTCTTCAGCGCACCCATAAATACCAATATTTTAAAATCCCCGCGAATCCCCCCGTTAATTGAATAAAATATGCACGCATAGTTATTTTGCAAATGCAATCTTCCATATTTTCCTTGAAATATTTGAAAAAAAAACCGTTGGTCATGCTGTCCATTTTCATCCTCCGCGTAAGTGAAAATTGCCCGGTCCTCCAAGTGTTAAGGACACACCTAAGACACAGAAAAAGCACAAAGGACCCAGAGAATAAAAATAGGAAGAATTGAAAGGAATTGCCTCAGCGTGGCGTGGACCGTGCAATTCTTCTCAAAAGATACACAAAATTAACCCTTTAAGAGCCATTGAATCGATTTTTTATAGTATTCAATATTCATGTAATAATTAAAAGTTCCTGAATACTTTCAGCCTCGATTAAACAGAGATGCAGAAAGCATCGAAAGCTCTGAACTAATTAGGATTTTTCATTGAAAAATTCGGCTATTGTGGTGCTCATTGGATGGAGTTTGTTTCCTTATCTAAACTTACTAACGAAAAGAACATTCTCAAGGACTCACAGGATAAGTAAGGATAAAAAAAACGAAGCGATTTTTCGTCAAAAGTACGGGGTTAACCCCGTAAGGACCAATGGGATGTTTTTGAAAATGCCCAATTTTGGCTAGTTAATAATTTTTTATTATACATAAACCAATGCAATATTATGTTTTTATGGTATCTGAACATTTTGAGAACACAAAAGAAGATCTCCAAGGAGTAACAGGATCAGGAAGGACGAAAAACTAAAAAATTAAAAAATCGGATTTTTTGTCAAAAATGTCTTATTTGAGCTCAGAGAAACCTCCAAAAGTTATTTTCATCACATTTCACCTGCTGCATTCCTTATGGTCATTAAGAAGTTAAGGACAATGAGGACAATGCAACCCAAGAAAAAATCATTAATTCAACACACTGAAGCCGCTGATCCTTTAAAAATTTAGGACTTCTTATAGGAATAAATTAGAATCTAATAGGAAAATCTTCAAACAAACAAGATTATGGACTTTGTATCAAAAAACCCGGAGGCACTTGAGAAATATCTCGCATAAAAAACACTTGAAATTATTCCATAACTCACCATTTTCCTCGAGAGCCTTCAGTTCCTCTGTTTTAAGCTCAAAATCCGTAATCTTGGGGAGTCCTTCGAATCTCCTCGCATACTTAAAAACACGAGACTGCATCGCTAGCTGGTTGGAATAGAATCGCACGTAGCTCTTAACTGTGATGGATAGTGGCCGAAAAAGCCGAGTCATCCTATGGAATGACAAGAAATGACGGAGATTAGTGAATAGGGAGTGTTTTATTCATGTGAATTATGGCACAGTCGCTTTACTTTTTCCCCCAGAGAGAATTTTTTTATCAGCCGGACGATGTTATCATAAAATCCGGCACACAAAAACAACACCAATTTCCCCGTATTGAGCTTGAGGGCGCTGTTGTGCAGTATGGTGGGCTAGTTGAGATCATCCTTCGTTGTGCCATGAGCACCACCTACGTGACAGATCAGATGGGCAAAAGAAGAGAAAGAAAAAAAAAAATAGCCCAAAGAGACAAAATAAAAGATTAAAAGTGTCTAGTGGTGAAGAGGAATAATATTGTGTGGCAGGTGCTTTTCCGGAAAAAAGAAAGGGAACTGTTAATTAGGGATAGTTGATGCAGCCAAAGGAGGTTGTGGTGAGTGAGGAACATTTTGTGATCAAGTGAAGAGAGTGCGTCAAAGTCATCGTGTGGGCATCATCATTGTACAAGATCATACGGATCTTATATATCGTCTCTCAAGACAATCGTCTACCCATCCACCCCACTGTGAGGAACCTCCACAACCCCACACCCACGGAACACTTTTTATCAATCTTATCAAAACCCTACGTGAGCTGATAAGAGGAAAAGTTCTTCTCATCTCTCTACTGGGACAACCTTCTCAACTTGTCATCATCAAATTCGCAGCAACAGCAGGCCCCATCATCAGTGGCTTGTGGGTGTTTCTTTTTTTTTTTTTTGTTCTTTCTCTCTATTTGTCTTCTTCATCACACACACCCCTTCCTCGGCAAGGATTGAATGGAAACGAACAAGTAAAAAAAAATCAAATCTAATTTCTCCTCCCGATATTGTCGTCATCGAGAGATTATTTTTCATCTCACTCCGGCGCGCACTGTCTGCTGGCTGGCTCGCAATCACACAAATCAAAATGACACAAAAATTCGCGAGAAAATCCACGAAATTCTTCAACCTAGGCGCGTTTGGTGGACTTGTGTGACAAAAAAGAACACAAGAGAAACTTTATTTCTTTTCACACATTTGCGTTCCTCCGTTTTTTTTTTGGTTTCTTTACTCCTTCTCCACACATTCAGTGGCAAATGCGGTATTTTTAGGCAAAATTTCTGTTGACAAACATCTGGGGGAGGAATACCGACCAATACACATCCAATTTGGAGCTTTTTTTCTTCCATTTTAAAAAGAACTTTGAATTCTTTTTTGAATCAAATCAGATTTTTTTTCTTCTAAATCTCATAGAAATTCATTAATTTACCTTAAAAAGAAAATTATTTTAAGGGCCGAGAAAAAGGGCCCAGCCCAGTAAGATTGCCGTGTAGACACGGCAGAGGTGATAAAATGAGTGAAATGAATTATTCGTTGTTTTTTTTCCTTATCTCCAATAAATAGCAGAGATAACAGAATTTATGGAAAAAAGAAGAGAGGGGAGACGAGACAAGTTTTCGTAGAAAATTGGGTTAAATTCTACGAAAACGACGAAAACGAAATTGTCCTGCGATTGGCGAATTAGATTCTTTTTACTTGATTTTTTTTTCAATTTTTATAACTTTCACACGAGTCTGGATTTTTTTTACTTTATATTTTTAATTATATTGTACTCAAAATGAACAAAAATTTTCTTAATGATTTTTGCTAATTATTTTATTTTTTTAAGCACTTAAGCATGAAAGTATTACATAAATCCGTGTTTTTTTCTTAATTTACGTTTTTTAAACTTTTGACTTAAGATTTTTTAATCAGAAGAAACTGGGAAAAGTTTCTACTACATATATGTTATTTTTTATTTAAAAATTGTTTTTTGGTGGTATTCCCTTAATTAAATAAATAATTTCTCAATAAATAAATGATCCAAAGGACGCGAAAGGGTTAAAATTGTATTTCTTCTCTTTAAAAATGGCGCTCTTTTCTAACCTCAAATTTTCATTTTTTTTATCTCTATTTTATTCAATCTACTGAGACGTTCTCCATGCATGTTTTCTTTTGCAATTTAAACCACAACTTCCGGCTCCTAATTTCATTTTATCTAAATTGATAAATCCGCTTTTTCAGTCGAAAATATGGAGCAAAAACTTCTTGTCCATTTTGTAGACTAATTTATCTACTTGAAGTTTGCCGCATTATATTTTCATTTTAAATCTTAACCTACTCTTTTCATGAATTCGAAAAATGCGTGGGAAAAAATCAAGATGGAGATTTTGAAATAAAACAAGATCGTGATAATGCTCTCTAAAACCTCCAAAACAGTCACAATTTTCCCCTTTAAATGCAATCCCTTTAAAATTTCAGCCTTAAATATGAGAAAAACAATCTAAAATAATTTCCGTAAGCTTATTTTACGGCGTTGACGCCCCCACAATCTCCTTGCTGAGCATGCAAAAAATGGCCAAGGATGGAAAATAGTGGAAGGAAGGACATTGCAACTGGCACCAGTAGCATCCGCATAAAGCAGCTCTTCCACGAGATGAAACAGAAGTTCCCAACGGTGTCGGATGATATTGTAAATGATTGCGTTGTACGGCATACAGATCGTGCCACCTGCGTAGCCCTTCTGCAGCGTCATGTTGATGCTGTTCAAGCCCAATTGTCCCCAAGTCACCTACCACGTGCCAATCGTACCCCCAGTTCCCCCACAATTCACGTCACAGAGCGCTCCTTTGTTGAAACACCCCAAACACCATCTCCTGGTGTGCAGACAACTGCTGCTTCTGCTGAGGGGGCATTGGCACGACAAACATCTCGCTTTGCTACAGAGCTCAAAATTCCACCGCGAGAGCCACGGGAGGCGTTTGAGCCGGATGAAGTAGCGACGACCCCGCGAGCACCACGACGGTATACGTCGGTTAAATTTAATCTCAAAGACTTCAGTCGTGATCCCGACGATGGGAATGTTGAATTGGTGCAGGCAACCAATTTTACCTACTCCAGCAGCTGCTTGAACAGCGAACAGGGCTACCAGAGTCGTTTGCACATCAATGTGGGGCGCAATGGGGGTGTTATAAGTGCCGTAAGGACACGCCCAACCAACACATCCGTGTCAATGGCACCCCTTGAGCCTCTTTCACCACCCGCCGCCGTCTTCCAGCCAACACACAGTCCTATTCCCGGTTTGTTTCTTTGTTTTTTAGCTTTGTTTCTTTCAGACACAGCTTTTGTGTACCGAACAAAGTCGAAAGTCGTCAGATCGGGCTCAAACTTGGGATGAGCACGAATTAAAGTTCTTAATTTCCAAAAAAAAACGTATGTGGTTGATGGATGTTGTAGGGGCATCGAGACCTTTCCAACGATACCTCATTTTTGAAAATCGGTCAAGCCGTTTAGTCAATATATGGCCGCCACAATTTTCATCTAAATTTGGCCATAACTCGAAAACGGCTTGACTGATTTCGATCAACTCGGGGCTTAACTTAAAGCTCTCAATAAACCCTACATCTCTCTAAAACATCGGAAGTTTCAAAAGTGACCACTAGGGGACCAAAAATCAAAAACAAAATTTTCGATGAGTTTTCGATGAATATCTCGAAAACACCATTATCGATTTGCTTCATATTTTGATATATTATAGCCTGCTATAACATCTTTTTATAAAAAAAAATTTAAAAATTTTAGTCGCCATTTTGAAAATATTGAGTTTTAACTTTGATATGTCATATCTCGGGATCTACTAGTCCGATTTTAATCAATTCAAGCGCAAATGAAAGGTTTCGTAAAACCCTACAAATGTCTAAAACATTGCAACTTCGAGAAATTACCGCAAGAGGGGCTAAAATCAAAATAAAAATTTTCGAACTTGAATATTTCGAAAATGGTATTATCGATTTGCTTCACATTTTAATATGTTATAGTTGAGGTTAAGACCTTTCCAATGATAGCTCAAAATCGAAAATCTATGGAGCCGTTCCCGAGATATGGCGTTTTAAATATTTCTTGGGGGATGACTTTTCAACTTCTCCCGACTTTGCGCGTATTTAAATTAATTCGCGTTCTAGTTTGCTCTCACAAAATTGGTACACTGAAAGAAACACAGCTCCCGTAAGCTTGGTTAGCTTACCAGTAAATTTCATAATGCAAATTATTCTTTAAAAGTCTTACCTTGATATCCCTTTCTTTGGTACTTCCTTTGCAGAGGACAAGAGTGTCAATAATCAGTTGCGAATTAAAAATTCCCTCCTGAATGAATTTATGAATGATCAGAAGCGTCTGACGCAGATGCAGCGTAGTCTGGAGACACTGCGGGAACCCTTTTCCGTTGAGAATTCCCAACGTGTCCTGCAGGAGATCACCCAATTGCGATGCGACTGTGAACGTATGGCACGTGCTGTTGAGAAATACGGACCATACGGTGGGTTGATGGTTTAAATTAGGGCTCCGAAAAATCGAAGTTTTCGATGCTTCGAAGGGTTGAGAAAAAATCGAAGCAGTTCTAAATATTATCTAAAAATTATTCGAAGCTTCGAATCTTATTCGATTATTCAAACAATCGAAGCATTTTAAAAACGAAGCAGTTCTAAATATTATCTAAAAATTATTCGAAGCTTCGAATCTTATTCGATTATTCAAACAATCGAAGCATTTTAAAAACGAAGCAGTTCTAAATATTATCTAAAAATTATTCGAAGCTTCGAATCTTATTCGATTATTCAAACAATCGAAGCATTTTAAAAACGAAGCAGTTCTAAATATTATCTAAAAATTATTCGAAGCTTCGAATCTTATTCGATTAGTCGAATAATCGAAGCATTTTAAAATCGAAGCAGCTCTAAATATTATCTAAAAATTATTCGAAGCTTCGAATCTTATTCGATTAGTCGAATAATCGAAGCATTTTAAAATCGAAGCAGCTCTAAATATTATCTAAAAATTATTCGAAGCTTCGAATCTTATTCGATTATTCGAATAATCGAAGCATTTTAAAAACGAAGCAGTTCTAAATATTAACTAAAAATTATTCGAAGCTTCGAATCTTATTCGAATAATCAAAGCATTTTAAAAACGAAGCAGTTCTTTTGTAGTGCTTCGAATACGCTTCGATGCTTCGAATCACCGAAGCTTCGATGTTCAGATTGAAAGTCCGTGCCCTAGTTTAAATCTCCTTAAAATTCTTCGCTAAAAATGTCCTTTTCTCCCCTGATTTCCATTGTAGTTCTGGGTGAGACGAATGAGGCATTTTATGATAACATCTACACGGGTCAGAAGCTCCCAGCTCAAGTACGGCGAAGTCGTTCAACGCGCATCACGCAGACAACGCAAACAAGTCAGGCTGTTATCAATCACCACCTTCAGGTACTCTCGGGGCGTCGCAATGGGCTCCCCGAAGGCACCCCGGAGAGTACATGGACATGCTGTATGTGCACCTTCAGCAATCACCCCCTCCTCGACAACTGTGAACAATGCGAAATGCCACGATTCCCAGCTGCTGAATCCTCAACGCATGTCTTCCAAATGGCCGGTTTCAATCGCTACGAGAGCATCAATGGGGGCCTCTTCTGAGAGACTGAGCCGCCCCCCGCGCGTCCTTTTCTTTAATATTGTGATCACTACACATAAAAAAACTTATTATATATTATATTGATTTCCTGCAATAAAGTGAGAGAAAGAGAGAGAGAGTGAAAGAATAAAAAGACTTTCATTTTTTTTCCTCTTCAAACATACATTTTATTGCCTTTTACAGAGAGAGAGAGAAAAAAGCTGGCTACAGAAAATGTCCAGGATTTTGCTTCCACAGAGATTCTCAAGCTCTTGTTTTTACAAATTGTTTTTTTTTTGGTTCCATTTACCTCCATAATTCAGTGAAAAAAAGTGATTTACCTCAAGTCTGTTTTGTGAGGAACCTTCGTAATTAAATGATTTTGTTTTTCTGATAAACTCTTGATGGTCTAAAGTTTTCTGATGCTCTTATTGATCATTTTTATAAAATTTCTTTCAATAAAAAGGATATACAGATTTTTCAAGGGGTGTTTATCTAAAAAGTATTCAAATATTCGGTTTTTCTGGAATTATTCGGAATAAATTTGCAATTATTCGGAGTCAATTAATGATTATTCGGCATTGAAATATTTTTCTCAGTATTTGTTTAGACGTAAAAGTTTAGCAGAATCGAAAATTAATTTTATTACGCCAAGTGTAAAAAATATTTTATTACGCTCGAAAAGTTTACCCGGCTAGACCATTGCTAATGCGAAATTAATTACTAAGTAGTTTTTCCCAACGTGCATCAGCCTTTTTCCCCACGATCGACCTCTAAAGAAGGCTCCGAGCGGAGCCGAAAGCTCTGGAAAGTTTCTTTGGGTAAAAAGTTTCCACTACCTTAGAAAAAAACCGGGATTTTAAAAAATGGAAATAAATTACGCTTACCATGTGAACCATAGTTAATATAAGTGCAAAACGGTAAAAAAAAAGTACAGCGTAAAAAAGTCAGAAACAAGTTTCGCTGAACTTGAGAAATGAAACTACATAATGTAAAAATATCCTTTCAACATAAATAATCCGAAACTAGTTTCGTGGGATCTAAAAACTAGAACTAATTAACACAAAGCGAGCGAATGATTAAAAATTAAAGAGTTTCGAAACACGTAAAACAGTTAAAGTTAACCAAAGTTTCGTTTTTTTAAATTTCGGATTCATCAAGTTTCGTGTGTTTTGCGTAATTTTTTTCTTATTACGAAACAATATTTTTAATTGTTTTACATTTTAAGGGATATTTTTTAAGTTTTAAACATTCTATCATAAAGAGTTTTGATTTACGGAACTAATTTCGAGTTTTTCAACGTTTTTTGGCCTTTTTTGGGTTTCTTGTGTTCTGCAAAATAAGTTAAGAATTTCTAAAGGTTTACAGAATTTTTTTTTTAGTATGTTTTTCCTTTGTAGTTCATTTAGTTTCATTTATTTTACACGTTCTGTGGAATTATTTATAGTTTCTCGTGTTCCACGAAACACTTTTTTTTTATCTTTTACGACATTTTTTACTCCAATTCTTCGGATCATTTCAATTGTAAAAAAATTCATCCATTGAAAAGTTACTCAATACTTGCCAGCCGGGTAATTGTCAAATGACAAACGTGTCATAATTTATTACGGCGTAGAAAAATAACATTTTTGCGTGTAAATTTTAAACTTTTATGGGAATTTAGTGGTCCGAGAAGTATTAAAAAAATCCATTGCAAAATATTCAGAAATATTCCGAAAATTCAGAAAAATTCGCACTAACAGTGAAATTATTTTTCAGATAAACAACCCTCCATGTCCGATATTGATTTTGAAAAAAATCTCTCTAAACAATTTCCGTAAAACTGGGTTTAATTTGCCACAATGACTCGAGGAAATTAATCATTTTCCTCATTAATTTTCAGCCATAACTATTAAATGTATCGCACCTCAATTTTTTTCTTATCTTTCTAATATTTAAATTAAATTAAAAAAAAAAAAGAAAACAAACTAATCTATTTCCTCCGGTGTAATTAATTATTTTTTCATTGTAAAAATATAAACACATATTAACATCAACCACTAACTAAAAAAAATAATCCTATTTGATAGTTTTTTATTATTAAATTCAAGATTTTATTTAACACACTGACGACGGGTAAAATACTTCCCAAAGGTTTTTTACGCGACATGTAACAATTAGTCACTGGCGTCCAGAAATGTTACCCGGTGGGACCATAGTGTGCTTATGTTCTTCGCACGTTATCAGAAAATATTTATTTGAGAGAATACTCACTTAAGTGAAACACAAATATTCTTTTAATATAAAATAATCGAAAACAAAACAATAAAAAAAGAATAATATTCAAATTAAAATACAATTTAAATTTCAAAAATCTTTCTTTAAGATTTCACTAACTGTTGTATGTTGAACATCAAATTCAAGCTCACAGAACAGTCAGAGGAATAGTTTAAATGGTATGATATTGGTGAAGAGAATTTTTTGGACATATTTGGCATTTTTTTCTCATTCCAACATAACCGCACTTTTATATTTAAGTGGGAAAAAGTCAGATTTATGGGATAATTTCAGTGAAAATCTCTCAGACGAGTTTCCTTTATTCTATTAAACATTATGTAGCATTTTTTTTACCACAAAAATTAAATTGAGGTTATATAAAAGGAAAATTTTCTTTTCGCAAAATATATAACCTAACTCACCAAAAGTTTTAAGCGATGAAGATTTTCCGATACAAAACACTTAAAATTAAATTTAAATGTAAATTTTCAGCTAGAACATTATTTTATAGCCTAAAGGGAAACTTCTGGAAGCTTTTCTTTGCTAATTTATTCCATAATTCTCACTTTTTTCAGGCACCAGATTAAAAATTAGGTTATGTTGAAACGCGAAAATATGCCAGATATGTCAAAAAAAAAAATGCTTCGCCATCCGTTCTGAACCATTTTGAGAATTTTCTAGCATTTACATTATTTTATATTAAAAATAAATGGTAATGATAACGTGAACGAGCAGGTTGATTTTTTTGTTCTAAAAATTCTGAAAACTTCATAATACATGTATTTAGCTAAAATCTTCTCTGTGACAGAGCAATTAAAAAAACTAGAATATTCTAAATATCCTTCTACTTATTTCTTGTTTTTTTTTTAATTTTTGAAAATTTTATTTCTCCTGACATGATATTTTTCATATTTTTTCTTTATAGGATAATCTTAATATATAAAGCTGAAAAGTCTGTCTGTTTGTGGCACATGAACTCCTCCTAAACGGCTGGGCCGATCTTGATGAAATTTGGTATGGGGGTAGAGGGGGTCAATACGAGTTGCAAGCGCTATATGGGATTCCGCCCCCTCCCCCCTTTATAGCGCCCCCACAGAAAAATTGATTTTTTCTATTTTCTACCTGCTGAAGGGTCAGATAACGGGAATTTTTTATTTTAAAAATTTTTCGGGGTACCGTATTATTCATCCCCCCTACTAATATACGCCCCCATTTTATAGTTTAAAATGGAGTTTGCTCACACGTGATTGGGGGCTCGGGTTGACTAGTAGTATCTAAAAGAATGTTCTATTCGTTCTATTGTCAATATCAAGATTAATAGAATAGAATATTCTAGATATTCCATTTTCTTGTCACTATCAATCTCAAATCATTTCAAATTGATTCCAAATCATTTCAAAAATTTAATAAAAAAAAATTATTAATCATATATGAACACCTCACGAGTCAGCAATCAAAATTGGCTGAAAAAATGTTGGAGAAGTTTTCCTACCGGGTAAATGTCAAACGCAAAAAGAGTGGCAAATTGTTACAGCGTATAGAATTGAGAACTGTCAGTGGACGCCGATGTGCGTCAAGCCGTCCTGGATGTGTTAAATTTTAATGAAAAAGTATTTCAAAATTCTTAAACAAATTATTATGTTTCTTTTTAAGTATAAATAAAATAACTAACAAATCCCTAAATATTAGTTTTTCTTTAATGCCAAATTGGCCAAATTAGTGCCATCAAGTAAATTGGAAAATAAAGGAATAGAAGAAATTGGTCATCACTTACAGAATTGAGGTCCATTTGCCGTGAAAAAGTTTATTATTTTTTAAAAATATATTTTTTTTAAACTGCTTATTTGTTGTTTTTCTTGCTGTGACCACACATCGTTCCATTCCCTTTATTTTGCTCCAATTGGTTGAACTTCTTTGTCTGCAGCTTCATTATTGTACGTTGATGGAGGTCAAAAATCAAGCAGAAATTGGAAGATTATTTATTCCAAATTTTCATTCCGGAAAAACATGTCAAAGAAAAAGAGAAAAATTGTGCATTAATCATCTCCGAGGATTTCATCGGGAAAGCCGGAATTACCATCGCTACTGCCAGCTGTTGTTGCTGCTTCCAATCCAAGTAAATCCGATGAGTCCCCAAATAACCCATCAAGTGGATTCACATCCAACGCGTACCCTTCACCACTTAGCATCTCCTGCAAACTATCAAGATCCTGCTGGACATTCTCGAGATGACAATCAAACTGTTCCCTGTGAAGAAAACTCGTTCTGTTTTTGTCAACATTCGACAAAATCGTTCATTTTCATTCGGGAAATTTGTTGATTTTAATTGTTGATTTATAAAATTGAGAAAGAGAAAGAAAGACACAAATTTACAAAAACCCCAAACTCCCCTTAATTTAATCCTGCAATATATCCTAAAGCAGAATCGAGCTTAAAAAAAATGTACTGGTAAGCTGACCAAGCTTACGAGAGCTGTGTTTCTTTCAGTGTACCAATTTTGTGAGAGCAAACTAGAACGCAAATTAATTTAAATACGCGCAAAGTCGGGAAAAGTTGAAAAGTCATACCCTAAGAAATGTTTGGAAGGCCATATCTCGAGAACGGATCCATAGATTTTCATAATTTTTTTTTGTTTGAAAGGTCTTGAAGTCAGCTATAACATATCGAAAAATGAAAAAAATTTATGTCGCCCTTTTCGAAAAATTCGAGTTCGAAATTTTCGAAAACTTTGTTTTTGACTTTAGCGCCTCTTGCGGTCATTTCTCGAAGTTGCAATGTTCTAGAGATTTGTAGGGTTTCTCGAAACCTTTCATTTGCGCTTGAGTTGATCAAGATCGGACTTGTAGAACCCGAGATATGACATGTCAAAGTTGGAACTCAATATTTTCAAAATGGCGACATAAATTTTTTTAATTTATTTTTTTTATAAATAGATGTTATAGTAGGCTATAATATATCAAAAAATGAAGCAAACCGATAATGGCGTTTTCGAGATATTCATCGAAAACTCATCGAAAATTTTGTTTTTGATTTTTGACCCCCTAGCGGTCACTTTTGAAACTTCGGATGTTCTAGAAAGTTGTAGGGTTTGTTGAGATATTTCATTTGACCCCGGGTTGATCAAAATCGGTCAAGCCGTTTTCGAGTTATGGTCGATTTTCTATGAAAAATTGTGGCGGCCATATTGACTAAACGGCTTGACCGATTTTCGAAAATGAGGTATCGTTGGAAAGCTCTTAATGGCCCCTACAACATATCAAAATTTCAGATTTTTGGCTATTACAGGGACTGAGATATAGGCAAAACAAAATTTTGAGGTTATTCAAAATGGCGGTGGGGGGTATTTGACATCATAATCGGATGTCTTCCAGTCGATATTTAAACTTTGCCGTTTACCGCAAGTCTCTATCTATTACCGTTCTCTTGCAATTTAGGTTTGTACTAAGGCCGGACGGCCGGCCGGAAAAAAAATTTTTTTGGCGCATACGTTTTTTGGAATGTGGGGACCCTAATTCGTGCTCATCCCAAGTTTGAGCCCGATCTGACGACTTTCGATTTTGCTCGGTACACAAAAGCTGTGTCTGAAAGAAACACAGCTAAAAGAGAAGATTTTTCAAATGACTTACGGTGTGTTGAGATTGAAGATATCCGTATCAACAGAGGAATTCTTAATGTTAATCTTCGCCAATGCAAGATTATTTCCCTGATTGTTCTCTCCAGGAGCAGCCCATTGGTGATTAGTCTGCGATGTACCCGCTGTGACGTCCTCAAAGGGATTCGCCAATAAATCCTCGGGAATGGTGTCAACAATAAAATCATCCTGTTTCCCATACCACGTGAGTGTTTTATCCGTCTTCGGGGATTCCACAATGGGCGTATTGAGGAGACTCAAATCCACCTCAACGGGATTTGTCGTTAAATCCGGAAGGGCTGCATTGAGTGAGAGCTTTGGTTTCTTTGCAACATGCACCGGGAGAAGCTTGAGATTATCCTCACTCGCTGTGGACGTAGCTCCTGTTGCTGCTGACTCCTGCTCACGCTCCTCAATTACACGACTCACGTCAACATGGAAATCCTCAGTGTTGGCTACAAAATCTCCCGCCGCCGCCGCCGCTGCTACCGTATCATCTTCATCAATCTCCTCTGGGGCATCAATAGCCTCCTCAGCAGCTGCTGCATTATCAATAAACTTATCAATGCTGTCCTCATCGAAATATTCCTGAATTACAGGCCCATATTTCTCTTGGGCACTCTCTGTCTCACCACCTTCATCACTAATCATCAACGGATAGCGTCTCTTCACGCCATTCATATTTTTCAATCCAGTTCGCGTTGGGTGGACAAGTGTCACGAGGAATTGGATGAGCTGCAAAGCCACAAAATGGTATAAAAGATTTGTTAAACAAAAAATTAATTGGGAAAAAGATCTTAATAGAATTTCTGCCTAACTGAGATTCGAACCAGTTTAACTCGGTTTTGAATATAAATTAAGTTGGAGCGTTAACCGATTGACCTAACTAACTGTCTCATTTTGAAAGAAATCGTTGTAAGTAATTTAACTTATAAGGAAATTTTTGAGAAAAAAACTCCAAAAGTAGCGTTTTGACACCAATAGCGCCCCACGGAGAATTATTTGTAAAAAAAAAAATTTTTTAGTCAATAAAAAGTAAAATTAGTGTGGGATTTTTTTTTAAATTCTGTTTTTGAATTTTAAAATTTACCACTTGAATCAAAATTTATGGTCGGGGTAAAATTTTATACTTGGATAAAACATTCAAAAGCTGGATAAAGAGCTTGATGCTTTATCCAGATGCTGTATTTTCAACCTGTTGCTGAATATTTTATTTAGGCTCTAATTTCATTAATTTACAGAATATTTTATCCAGCATTTTTTGGGATAACGATGTGGTTGTATCTTTTAGATAATGTTGATTCTGCAGACAAACTTATCCCTTTGTATTCTATTAAGCATTTAAGCAGAAGCTGAATTTTATCTCAATATTTAATTTTTCTATCCAGATTATAATATTATATTATCCGTTTTAATTTCGTATTTAAATGGTATTAAAAAATCTAATCAGCAAGAGTTAACAATTTGCTAATTATCCAGATTAATTTAAATACTCTTTGACGTTTAATTTTCAGTCAGTCCTAATTTTTTTTCTAAAAAAAGTTGTTGAACATTTTACCCCAAAAATGAATTTTGTGTCCCAATTCTGAGTAATTCATCCAGTGTCTTTATATATTATCCAATCATTGTAATTTGTTTCTTGATGAATATTTTTTATTTAGCTGTTTTATATTCAGTTTTCAAATTTTTATCCAACTGAATTAATTTTTAAGTATTTGATAAATATTTTATCCAATCTGAAAATTTCATTAGGTTGCTGAATATTTTAGCCAACTGATTATTGGAAATTAATAAACCATTATTCTATTCTATTCTAATTGCTGAATACTTTATCCAGATACTTTTTTATCCATAAATAGCTGAATATCTTATCCAGCTGCTCTATTTTTATTCAAGTGATGAATATTATATCCAAATGCTATTTATTTTATTCAACTGATGAATATTTTATCCAAAAGCTGAATATATTATCCAAAGGCTGAATATATTATCCAACTGCTAGATACTTTATCCAGAGACTATTTTTTATCTATAAATAGCCGAATATCTTTTCCAACTGCTCTATTTTTTTTATCCAGGAGATAAATATTTTATTCAACTGTGAATGTTACATCCGAATGCTGAACATATTATCCAATTGCTGAATATTTTATCCAGCATACTTTTTATCTATAAATATCTGAATATCTTATCTATCCGCTCTATTTTTTATCCAAGTACTGAATATTTTATCCAACTACATAAATTTTCATCCTTTTGCTTAATATTTCTCTTTAGCTCCTAATAAAAACTTAGACTTTCTAAAATTTCACTTTTTATGGAAAATCTGAGTTATTCTCGTCAACTTTGCATCAAATAAAGACAAATTCTTAAAATTTAAATAGGCAATTAATAAAAAAAATATTACCTTGTTGACAATCTGTTGCTGTTTATTGTGTCTCTGTCGCAGAACAACCAATTCCCGCCACAGCGCCTCATTTTCCTGCTTCATCGTCGAGAAACGCGAATCGAGGGAATCCTGCTTCCCGCGAATGGCCTTAACTTCCGAAAAGACACGATTTAGTGAATCAGACGTGGGTTTCTTTGTATCCACTGCAGTTGCCTTTGCTGTTGCAATCTTCCTCTTGATGTTGTTCAGCAATTGATATTCGCCACGACGAAAGTCCGGATGGGAAAATTCCATTTCGTCCTTATTGAAGCGTAGCCCCCCATTCTCAATGGAGGCGACTTTGTGAAAACCATCTGGAAGGGTTGATTTTTATTTATTTATTAGTTAAATTGTTTTCTATGCATGGATGGGGGTGGTGGCATCGATAAAACTTACACATATTGAGTTGTCGTATGAAACTAGCCATGTTGTTGTGCTTGTAGTTAAGTGGTAGGAGTTCACTTGAGAATTTTGATTGATTCTTTATCACGAAACTCAGGCCATCCTGCAGAAAATAAAATAAAAGATTTTTAACGTTTTTCTTTGCTTAATCTCTCTTTAGTTTTTATCTATCTGTTTATGAGCCTTTAAAAGATTTTATTGAGTTAAGAATGAGTTTTTCCCAGCCTTTGCTTCACCACAGAAACCACAAATTGTGAGATAAGAACCTGACCAGGCAGCCTTTCCGGAAAGAATTTATCAAATTTTTAGAGCAATGACATGAACAATTCCTGAAGGATTTCAAGGAAAATTTAAAGATTTCTTTTTCATGTCTTCCATTAATGATTTCCGGATGTCTTCGGGCAGAAAAAGGGGTCAGATGACTACAGAAAGTTAATGAGCTGTGACATGAAGAAAATTTTTAGGTTAGGAATTTCCTGACAGATTTCTCTTTGCCTGCTTGAGAAAAAAATCTTCCCTTTTATGGATAGTCTCAGGTAAACATGCAGCTGGAGATTTATTTGTCATCCACAATGCCCACAAGGCAGGTGAATCACAACGCCCACCGTGTAATCCCTAGCACAAGGGGGCAAAACGGGGGCAGATGGGCAGGGAAAAGTGAAACGACGGAAAAAACCTTGAATGGACGTCAAAAAAAGCATACTGTCCGGAGGAAAAATGATGAAATATTCGTGGGAAATTGTGCAATACATCCCAGGGGTTGATTTGCAGCCCCCACTGGGGCAGCAGGAAGGACATTTGGGGCTATTTTTAGCCATTTACATACCGGTCTCCATGAAATCAATTGATTTGTCGTGGGATCCTCAACCAGGCGCCAGAGTTTCACGAGAAATGCCGGAATTCCCGCTTGTGTATCACCCACCGCGAGCATTTTATCGCTTTTTTGCAATTTCCTGCAACACTTTTGTGAAAAATAATTCAGTTTTCACGAATTTTTCCACGAGAAAATTAAAAGAAAATACGCAGAAAATTTTTTCCACACAAATCAAGTCTTCTTCTTCTTCTTGAACTTTGTTGCCTTTTGACAACCTCCTCCACAGTTTTTGCAATTTGACTTGCTGCTAACTTCGGTCCATCTCTATAATAAATGAGATGGATGCATTTTACCGCTATCCGTCTCCCTCACACTTTCAGTTTTTTACAGTTTTCTCGCGTTTTCCGCCGAATTTTCCGGCCGGAAGTAAGTTTTTGCAATCAGGAAGCGACGCCGCGTCGAATGGCATCATTGGTTTGAAAAGTTCGCGAAAATGCATTTCCAGAAAAAAAAGTGCGTGTAAAATCCCCAACCGTCAAAATTTTCAAATTTGTAACCCAACCGTCAAAATTTCCGCGGACCCCAAATTCCGCACGCAGGAGCTCCCCGAGGCTCCCGGAGCACCCGTAAGTGCCCCAGGAGCCCAAAAAATGCGTTTTATGCCCACAAATTTAGGAAAAAACACGGAAATCACGAATTTTGTCGAAATACAGAAAAAAAGTTCGTTAAGTTCAAATTTTAGTATTTCATGCCATCTCGTTAATGGTAAAATGGTAAAATATTACCTAAGAAAAAAATTTTTTTTTTAATTTCTGATTTTTCACTCAAATTAACTTTTCTTGAATTTCACTTATCTCAAGATCCACTTTCCCAAAACTTAACCTTGCTAAAGTTCTTTTATAAACTCGTTTGAAGAGTTCTAGAAGACGTATTCTAGAAATTACCAGAAATGGCTCAGAACAGACGGCCGTGACTTTTGGTTGACGTCTTCGCGATGCAACTTTTTGGATGTGACTTTTTTTATGCAACTTTTTTGGGTGTGACTTTTTCGAGGATTTTTTTTTGAACAAAAAGTACAAATAAAAAAAGTTTCCTCGAAAAAGTCACATCCAAAAAGTTGCATCGCGAAGACGTCAACCAAAAGTCACGGCCGTCTGTTCTGAGTCATTTTCCTGCATTTGACACTAAATCTGGCATAAAAATGCATAAAGTCCTTTTTATTTTCATCACATTTTCCTGCATTTGACATCTGGTATAAAAATGCATAAAGTCCTTTTTAGCGTTTTCTCTCGGCTTCCGCTCGGCTCTCGCTCGGCTCTCGTTCGGCTCTCGTTCGGCTCTGGCACAGAGTGTACTCAATTTTTGTTGGATTTTATTTCTATTTTTATGCTGTCCTGTTAGTATAAGTGCAAATGGCTGACAAAATCGTAGTCGGCTAGGATTTTTGCCAAAAAAATGGAAAAAATCCTAGCCGACTACGATTTTATCGGCCATTTGCAGTTATACTACCAGGACAACATAAAAATAGAAATAAAATCCAACAAAAATTGAGCACACTCTGTGCCAGAGCCGAACGAGAGCCGAGCGAGAGCCGAGCGGAAGCCGAGTGAAAACGCTAAAAAGGACTTTATGCATTTTTATACCAGATGTCAAATGCAGGAAAATGTTTTTTAATGAAAATAAAAAGGACTTTATGCATTTTTATGCCAGATTTAGTGTCAAATGCAGGAATATAAAAAAAGTTTCTAGAAATTACCAGAAATGTCTCGAAAATTTTACCCCATAAATCAATTTATTTTTATCAGTGTAGCTGTCAAAAATTGTGGACACGAAGAAAATTCTTATTTGTTGGAAGAAAATACTGAATTTTCCTGCTAATTTATACAATAAACAGCAATCCTCCCGCCTCCTGTGGGAAGTTAAATCCACGGGCTACCGGTGGGAAGTGAAGATTACCGAGAATTGTGGTCTGGAAGTGCGTGAAAATGGCATCTTCGCCGCCCCCAATAAAGCCCAAACGTCGTGAGAAATACTCAAAGGAAACGGTGAGCGGTTTTTATCGCTATTTTCCTCCGGAATTCATCTCTCCTGGCCAGAATTTTAAGCTTTAGATCCTTTAGGGGTTTTCTAAGTCATCCTGGGTTGCATTAAAATAAAGATTTTGAGGGGAAAATGCATTTTTTTTGAGCAATGTGGGCGTATTTCTGAGCTCCCGGATAAGAAAATCTCCCACCTGACTTGACTTCTTCCCTTTTTTTTCAGACTGGCTGTGGCCTGTTGGTATCTGTGATCAAGACCCTCGATGCCAGTGAAACAAATGAACAGCGCCAGAAGGAAAAGCTGAAGATTGAGAAGGAATTCAAGAAGAGCGATCAACTACTCAATGAACTCGTCTCGAAGCACGATGGAGATCTCACGAAGGTAATACTTTGTGGATTTGCAGTGATTTGGATGCACATTGATGCGATTATTTGGGTCATTTTAGGTTATGCAACTCTTCGGGAAGGTTTCCACGCATGTCACGATGTCACGTGAAAAAATCCACACGGTCAAGGAGAATCTGCATGCTTGCAAGCAGCTGCTGCGATGTCGCCGGGAGGAGTTGAAGAAGCTCTGGACGGATGCGGTGCAGCAGAAGTACGTGCTGGAGATGTTTGATCAAATGTAAGATCCCAAATTCACGAGAAAAGTCACAAAATCTTAAGAAAAAATCCTTTTTTTTTTCGTTCCAGTAATGAACTCCGGAAGGTCCCGTCAATTGTAACAGCCTACACGACAAAGCGTCAATATTTGCACGCCACAAAAGCCCTCACGTCGGCCATTGAGCTCGGTGAGGGAGCTCTGCGGGAAGTTGAGGGTCTCAATGATCTCCGTCATGATCTTGAGATGCGCAAAAATCAACTCTACGCAAAGCTCCTCGAGGAGCTCGCAAAATATCTCTACCACGTCAATACGCAGGAATTCCTCTTGGGCTTCCAACGTCAAGGTTCCGGACGTAGTAGCACGTATGCAGCGTCCCCATTTCAGCGCAACCCCCTGAGAAAATCCGCTGAGCGGGCGGAGTCCAATTCAAAGGTGCGCCGGGCATTGTTTGAAATGCAACAGGGTGGGGCATTTGATGTGGACAAGACGGAAATTCTCGAGGATGGCGAAATGGTGGATGCCGAACTCAATTCCACGTACTACATCGGTATCATTACGGAGTGCTTTGCACTACTGAATAAAGTGCCTCAATCGCTGGAGACAATACAAGTACAAATGCAGAGTGAATTGGGGCTCATTGTTACGCGAACAACGCAGCATATTGTGGCATTGGGGCCACCGCTTCCAACCCCCGAGGGACAACCGGCGCCACCGCATCCGCTTATTGAGTTGCTGGATTTGCTGTTTAAGCAATTTAAAATTGTCGCTGAAACCCATTCGCTCCTCCTCAAGAACTACACCCACATCATTCAGAGGTACAAGCTCAGTGCGAAGAATTACGACATTGTGGACTATTGGGCACAAGCACAGATTGTGGTGAGTAATGATTTGAGATTTTACTTTTTACTTTAAACCTTTTTAATGAGAATTTTAACTTGAAAATCAATTAAGCCGTTTAGCTAATACAATTGTTTGAATTTTTAAAGAAAATTGGGCTAGAAATTTGAACCTAAATAACTTATTTCAGCTAAATAGAGCTTAAACAGAAGCTTTTAGGATTTTTTTAAAGGAATTTTTATTTGTTAAAATCATGTTTAAAAGTTAAGCCTGAATTATTTATTCTTTAAAATCAAAATATAAGAGCTCAGGCGTAATCTAGAGGGCCTAGAAGGATGTTTGGATATTTAACCTCATTAAAAGTTCAAGATTTCCTTTAGAAATCAAAGAAATTCATTTCCAATTTCAAAATTGAATTGAAAATTTTAAAATGTCTTTCGTTGAATTTTGGAATAAACATCAAATGTTAAGAAAAAATGTCAAACATTGGACTAAACGTCAAATGTTCCAAGAAAATGTCAAACATTGGAATTAACGTCAAATGTTCCAAGAAAATGTCAAACATTGGAATAAACGACAAATGTTCCAAGAAAATGTCAAACATTGGAATAAACGACAAATGTTCCAAGAAAATGTCAAACATTGGAATAAACGACAAATGTTCCAAGAAAATGTCAAACATTGAAATAAACGTCAAATGTTTGAAGAAAATGTCAAAAGTTAGAGTAAACGTCCGTGTTGTGTGGATGTCGGAATAATGTCCAACAAAACAAACATAAAAAGAAAATGAAGAGAAAACTTTAAACTTTGGGAAAAACGTAAACTGTTTTAATAAACGTCAATTGTTAGAATACACGTCAAATGTTAGGACTAAACGTCAATAATTAGAAGAGATGTCAAAAATATAATAAACGATGAATCTTGGAATTCAAATAAATCAAATAAATTCTAATTTTTACAATAAAAAACTTTACCTAAACATTACGATAAATGTCAAATATTAGAAACATTAAACGATAAAATAAACGTCAAACGGAAAACTAAATGTCAAATGTTACAATAATCGTCAAGCTTTGGAATAAATCTTTAAACCTCTAAAAAAAGGCCAAACGTAAGAAATTAACGTCAAACTTTAGAAAACAAACGCCAAACATACGAATTTTGCAAAATAAAATTACTAAAAATTGATAATTCGATAAAAATAGTCAAACTTTAGAAAGTAAAACTTCAAAGTCACTGTTTTTTACCCTTTCTGGTTACATTTTGAGGGCATTCGCAGTTAAAAACGTCTCTTTTGGCCTGAAATTAAATTCTTTTCTAACTTGGAAAAACAATTTAATTAGGTAACTAAAATTCAGTAAAGTAGAATTTTCACTTTTGCATCAACGTATCAAAAAAAAAAGAATTTGGTTTTAACTACATTCCTGTTAAATTAATTTATTAACCTATTTTGACTAAATTAAGCTTTTAGCTTTGCTTTTAGAGATCGTAAATTAAATTAATTTCTAATTTAGATAGAAAAATAATTTAATTCATTAAAATTCAGGAAAAAAAAGAATGTTGGACTTTTGACTATGACTCAAAGTAACGCAAAAGGGTTAATCGATTTTAGCATTTCTTTCAATAGAAAAAAATGAATTTGATTGCTTTTCCATGTTAGGTCCATGTCAGCTAATTTTTTAGGAACGTACTTGTCGCCCGGGTAATTAATTACACATCGCGTAAAAAATTCCAAAGTAGTGAATTCGTTATCTGACTACGTCCCTGTTAAATATATTTACTATTATACTCAATGGGGATGAATGAGACAGAAAATCAAAATTGTACTGAATTTATCAGACCCTGTACACGGTCTACTTTGTTTTGTAGTTGAAGAGCAAAAATGGCTCACTTTTTGTATGGGAATTTTTCGCCTTTGGTAATAAAATTTTAATTTTTTGACATTTAGAATACTGATTGCACGCTGAGAATCTATCATTTTGTAGGTTATTAGTTGTAGAATTTAATGGTACAAACGGATTTGAGATTGATACTGTCATTAAAAAAGCGCAGTCCAACTTCATTTCGTACCAAAGAATTCCATACAAAAATTGATACGCGTACATGGCCTGGAATTTATGTGAATATCTTAGGTTAGAAATCCGTGTAAATATTGGACAAAACCATACTTTATTAAGGACTACTTGTCGGCCGGGTATTTAATTACACATCGCGTAAAAAAATCTTCAGTATTGTACATGTCGTGAATTCGTTATTTAACTACATCCCTGTTAAATTAATTTATTAGAATCGTATTTGCCAGTCGGGTAATTATTTACACATCGCGTAAAAAAATTGTCGAGTATTCTCATGCCGTGATTAGGTTAATAAAAAAAATCATTAATTTCCCTTTTTAGCTCCAAAATGTTCTCGTGGACTATCTGAATATCGATAATCCGGCTAATGATGAGCAACCACGATCAACATTCCTCGAGCAATCGACAAATCTCAATACGTACTTCAGTCGACGGAAGTTACCGCACAAGAAGACCCTGTTTAAGTTTGATAAATCCTCCCATACTGTTAGTGAGGGGAATGAGGCGAAGGAGCATCGACGAAATTTGTCTGATATGTCGTACGATGAGGCGACTGTGTTTGATCCCACGCACACGAGTACGGATAAGAAGAAGAGGGAACGTGTGCTCGTGTGCAAGCCTGATTTGTCACTTATTCGGACAATTTATCTGCCAATTATGAATTATGTGTTTGAGATTGAGAACATTGGGAAGACGGGGCAGCGGTGTAGTTTGCACGTGTTCCTGGCGCAACATGTGAAGGAGACATTCCTCGCGAGGGGACACAATAGATCCCTGCAGATGACCATTGAGAGTTTGTCAAAGACACAGGATGCGTGGAAGGCAATTGTGGGGCCGGATGAGGTGAAGAGATTGGGACTCAATAGGCCATTGCTGCAGAGTACGGTGCTTGTTGAGAGTCGAATACGGGAGACGAGTAATTTAATTCAGGATCTACCGAATTACTCTGAGGACCTTCTAAAGATGATTTGTGCCCTCCTGAAGACATATCGTGAAACGTGCCAGGCTGCCTATAGGGGGATTGTGCAACCCGAAACGGAGGATAAACGTATCTACAGTGTGGCATGGTTGAAGGATGATGACATTAGTCGCTTCCTGAAGACACTGCCCAATTGGACGGATCTCAAGATGTCCCACATGCGGAGGCAGCAATTTGGGAAGCTTGCGGGGAATGCGTATGAAATGTCCGAGGAGGAGAGTATGGTGCAGGTGCAACAACGGAATATTCGTGAAGCGGAAATGTTGACGAGTAATCTGTGCGAAGGGGGAATATCGCAATTTGAAATTCTCTCCGATGTTGGGGTGCTCAAGGAGTTGGCCATCATGCAACAGAGTATGGAGTGGTTTTCAAATAGAATTTCTGAGTTTGCCAGCAATTTGCGGAAACCAATTGTCAATGGGGTGGTGTCGAATGAGCTAATTGCTCCGGTTGTCGTGCAAGATGGCACGATTAAGGTGCTAACGAATTTAGCGCTGGAATTCGATGAATTGGCCAATACGTGCCTACTGGTGCTGCATCTTGAGGTACGCGTTCAGTGCTTCCACTATTTGCGCTCATACCCATCAGATCGAACCAAGGGGGACCTTCACAAGGGCGATAACCTCGAACCTGACTCAAAGGTGCTGAAACTCACGAAAGTTCTCTCGGATATGGATGAGGCATTCAGTTCAACCCTCCATCCAAGGAAGGTTAAATATATTTTTGAAGGATTAGCCCATCTTGCGGCACGAATACTCATCATGGCGTCCAATTCGATGGAATCCATTGATCAAGTTAGCGTTCAGCGGATGTGTCGCAATGCTCAGGCACTACAGCAAACCCTCAGCAGTATCACGGCAACACGAGAGGTGGCTCTTGATCATGCGAGGAATTTCTACGAGATGCTCTACATGAAGCCAGAAGTAAGTTCTTTCTTATTTTTTTTCCTCTCGAAAGGAGAATTTTCTTAACAAAATTCCTTTTTCTCTACTTTCAGGAAATCCTGAGTCAGATCGTGGAGAAGGGAGCTCAGTTCACGGAGATGCAATACTTGAATGCACTGCAGCTTATTTGCAAGAATCGCGGTGTAACTGATCAGAATATGTTGGCGACATATCAGCAGAAACTGTCGGATTTATTAGGACCGAAGCCCCCACTTGGTGTGACTGTCTGAGCCGGTATAACCCCCTTTTCTTCATTTCCTACTTTCCACCATCTCCCTCCAATTGCCGACGTGAAAATTTCAATAACGAAAATACAACAAAAAGTTTCATCCCAGTTCCCAGGGCATGAATTCTCTAAGAGTGAAAAACTCCCGTGAGAAACTCCCGAAGGCTTTAGCTCTTTAAAATAAACGTGAATACCGAGAAAATCTTAAGGGATCATGCGGATCATGCTCACGTGAAGTTTTCCTCACTTTTTCCTGCAAAAAGCCTTTGGGAGTTTATCACGAGAGTTTTTCACTCTGAGAGAATACAGCCTCAGGTGATCCTTGAAAAAAAAAGTGATCGTGATTAGTTTTTGACAGAAAATTTGAAAGAAAAGAAATTGAATAAATTACACCATGAAATGGATTTGGTAATTTTGTGTTTAACCTCTCACAGATTGAGGACTTATTAAAATTTTCAAGAATAAAAAAAAAGAAGAACATGAATAGATTCTCTTTGAGTTAAATCAATACAAGTTTAACTTCCAAATTCTGAACAAAGCGCATAAAGAAAATCATGGTGATAGTATCACCTATCAGGGGGTATTTATCTGTGAATGAGAAAGTGTTTAAACATTTGGAATTTTTAAGGAACTATTCTGAATAATCAGCAATAGTTGATTTTTATTCGGATTATCCTTGAATATTTTACGAAAATATTCGGAATATAAAAAAGGAGTAATTTTTTGGAATAATCAAATCGATAATTAAGCTCATGAGTGATAATTGACAATTTTTCCGACTACTCCGAAATATAAATCATATCGACAGTTTTCGAGTTATTCCTGAATATTTTTTAATGATTCGGAACTTTCCAGAATATTTGTTGATTTTTGGATTATTCCTGAATATTTATTAATTATACGGATCTTTCCTGAATATTTGTCAAATATTTGAAATATCCTGATTATTTGTTAATTTTCCGAATATTTGTCAATTATTTGAATTATTCCTGAATATTTTTCAATTTTTCGGATCTTTCCAGAATATTTTGTTAATTTTCGGATTATTCCTGAATATTTGTCAATTATTCGGAACTTTCGTGAATATTTGTAATTTTCCGAATATTTGTCAATTATTTGAATTATTCCTGAATATTTTTCAATTTTTCGGATCTTTCCAGAATATTTTGTTAATTTTCGGTTTATTCCTGAATATTTGTCAATTATTCGGAACTTTCGTGAATATTTGTAATTTTCCGAATATTTGTTAATTATTTGAATTATTCCTGAATATTTTTCAATTTTTCGGATCTTTCCAGAATATTTTGTTAATTTTCGGATTATTCCTGAATATTTGTCAATTATTCGGAACTTTCGTGAATATTTGTAATTTTCCGAATATTTGTCAATTATTTGAATTATTCCTGAATATTTTTCAATTTTTCGGATCTTTCCAGAATATTTTGTTAATTTTCGGTTTATTCCTGAATATTTGTCAATTATTCGGAACTTTCGTGAATATTTGTAATTTTCAGAATATTTGTCAATTATTTGAATTATTCCTGAATATTTTTCAATTTTTCGGATCTTTCCAGAATATTTTGTTAATTTTCGGATTATTCCTGAATATTTGTCAATTATTCGGAACTTTCGTGAATATTTGTAATTTTCCGAATATTTGTCAATTATTTGAATTATTCCTGAATATTTTTCAATTTTTCGGATCTTTCCAGAATATTTGTTAATTTTTGAATTATTCCTGAATATTTGTCAATTATTCGGATAATTCCGATACAATTGGCAAAGCTTCCGATTTTTCTTATATACTAAGAATAATTATTGAACAGAAAATTAAAATATTTGTTAAATAAATGCCAGATAAATGCCCCCCCCCCCCCTCAATATTTCTACCCACTCCAATATTCTTATTGTAAAAACAATAAACATTAAAACAAAACTTTTTAAATGTTCACAAAAGATAATAAATCCCGCTAATACGAAGAAATTAGTCAAAAAAAAAGCCACAAAAAGTAGTTAAAAAGAAAGCAGAATTAATATAATTTATGTTCTTCGGCTGTCTTTTAGCTATTTATATTTCTATCAATATTTTGGGCTCGTTTGCGGGGGCAGAAGAAGAATGGTTGTAACAAAGAGTAAAGGCTCTCTGGGATGCAGAGCCACGCGGTAGACGGATGTGAAAGGATGGCGTGAAAGGCCAAAGAAAAAAAATCAGTCGATATTAGAAGACGAAGGGGGAGGGTTTTCACATGATGATTCCCAAACGAGGGTCAAGTTCAGGTAGATGAGATAAATGAGTCTGTATGCGTGGGTTTTTTTGTTGTACTGTTAACCCTCGAGTGGGCTCCTTTATGGGTGATGTGAAGAGTGCAAGAGGGCACAAAAAACGACAGGTGGTAGGCAGAAGAGTGGCTGGCTGGCCTTTTTTTCCAATATGTACATTCATTGCCTCAACATCCCATCATAAATGTTTCAGCAGAAGAGGGGATGCGGGTGTCCAGCAGAGGCAAGAAGGCAAGAAAAAACATTCGGTCAGGGGATTGTCCGACGATTTATTCAATTAAAAGATAATTCCACAGTGTGCAAAATGATTAATTTTGATTTATTTCACGGCGGCAATTTTCTTGAAATTTTAATTTGTAGTTATTTGCCAAAAAAAAATCCTCCTTTTCCAATTAATGAAAACATTTAATTAACTCCTTTTTGTATATTTATTTGATCGTTTAGCAATATTATCACAAAAGAAAATGCTTTATCAATGGAGAAAACAAGTTAATGTCTGTAGGATGTATTTTTAAAAATATATTTTGACAAAATATTTATTTTCTTTGCTTTTCAGATTTTTTTTAAATGATAAAAAATTGATTGAAAAATTTGGCATTGAGTCGGATTGCAAAGGAGATCACCACTTCTGATAAACGGCGAAGGATATATTTTTAACGGAGAGCAAGTAAGTCCTTAAATTGATTAATTTACCTTCAAAAATTTCCTCAATTTTTTTCCTTTATGCCCCTAAATAGCCACACAAATTTACCCCAAAAATGCATGAAGAAAATCTGAGAAAAAAAGGTGAAAAACTGTGAGTGGCAGGAACATTTAAATGACCCGCTTCCTTGCATGCTCCTGCTGAGAGAGAGACGCCTCTATTTTTGCTGGGCACAAAATTAATGCAAAGACCCTTTTACGGCTGCTTTCGATCCAAACTCACAAAAAAAAAGAAAAATTCTGGAAGCTAAACCCCCAACAGATGGTTTTAAATGTAATTTGATCACCTAATCGCCCAAAAAATTTTACAATGTTACACAAAAGAATTAATTTTCAAGCCCCGAAAGTGAGTTCGTGAAATCTCATTTTTACAACCACTCATGCTCCTTTCGTGTGAGGATTTTGCAGCTGTGCGCGCGATAAAGACGATCGCTAAATTGCAGTTATATCAATTTGTACGATCATCTGTCATCGATTTGAAAATTACCCCAAAGCGGAAAGGGCCTTTGGGTCACTACTTGTGAGGAATTTGCAAAGATAAAGTGCATGCATTTCGTGGTGAGCAGAAAAGGACATGATTCGATTAAAGGTGGGTTAATTAGGGGGGTTGTTCAGTGCATTCGTGGCATTTACTTGGACATCTGGGCTTTTTTTTGAGTTCTCTTTTTAAAGATATTCTTCATTGGAGCTTTGTTAATAATTGTAGAAATTCACAAATTGATTTTTTTACGCAGCATGTAGAAAAATAATTAGTGTTGACGTAAAAAATTACCCGGCTGGACATTACAGTTCAGACATTAATTTTTCTGTATTCTATCGAATTTTTAAGAGCTTAATCAAATCAAAGATATTATTTAAAAAGGACTTTCAGACATTTTAAGATTTCCTGGTTTCTTGTGTTCCGTATAGTTTTTAGGACCTTTTCCAATTCTTAACGATTTCTGAAATTTTTCTAAGGATTTTTGTATTGCATTAAACTATTTAGTTTCTTAGTCTTCTTTTTTTACATTTTTTTTTCTAATTTTCCATGTTTCTCGTGTTCTTTACGTTTTTATTGTTTTATTAAAATAATTCCGATTTTTTCAAATTCTGTTGATTCTCTTCCATTTGTTTTTTTTCGTATTTTGCTTTAGTTTTAGATTTTTGACTTTCTACAAATTTTCTTTCATCTTTCTTGTGTTTTGCAGAACTAGGAAACTTTAAATCTTCATGTTGTCCAGATTTTTTTCAGGTTTCTTCTGTTCTTTAGAAGCTGTGGAACTATTGTCGGATATTTAAAATTCTGTATTTTTTTCTTTTCTGATTTTCCTTGAAAATAGTTTTGAATTTTTTTTTGAAGATTCTGTTTTTAGGTTTCTTGTTCTGCGTAACAAATTAGAAATATTTCAAGTTCCCGAACTTACTTTCAAATATTTTAAATTCTGTTATTTTTTCTGGTTCTTCATGTTCTAATAGAATAATTTCTAATTTTTCGGGTTCTAGGGAATTTTTGTTGCTGTTTCTAATGTTCCGCGGAACTATTTTAGAATTTATTTCTTTTTTGTGAATTTTCTTCGTTTCTGATTTTCTTCATATTTTTTCGAATATTTTAAACTCGGTAGATTCGTTTCATTTCCTTGTGTTCTGGAAAATTTACTTAGAATCCTTTACAATCTACAGGCTTCTCTTCTGGTTTCTCGTGTTCCATTGCACAAGTTTCTGATTTATTTTTTTTAATTCTTTCAAATTATTTCAAGGATCACATAAATAAAAAAAAATACTTTCCAAGAACTTTACAACCAACCTAATAAGATATAAATAAACAATAAAAGAGAAATACAATAGGTAAATTTAAGACCATTCGTCAAATTTCCATCAATCAGTCTTATTTTATCTTATCAGTTTACTTAGAGATAAAAATTTATCGTGTTTGCGTTTTCCGCGTATCGGTTCGAAGAATTCAATCTATCGACACGATTTCGTTTGCGTTGCCTGGATGGTCATCAGTTGAATTTTGTGCAGCAGTGAATGAAGAAGTGAAAATGAGAATATTTATTGGATTAGCATTTCTTGCTATTTTCCATTTGGCAAATGCAAAAGATCTTTGCCTTTGCTGTGGAACGGATATTTTGAGTCAAGATACAGGGAATTGTAGCCTCCTAGTGACGCCATTAGTGCAAGAAGATGTGGTAAGTTTGGAAAAAAAATCTTAAGTGGAAGTGTTAAGTGAATGATTTAAAATTTGATTACTTAATGTTGTGCAATACATTTAATAGATGATGCTTCAGAAGCTATGTGAGACGGAGCATTCTAAGCTTGTTGTTGATGAATACTACGGCTCATATGAACGATCCTACTACCCAACAAACACCTTGCAACTTTAACTTTGGAAACTCTGAAGCAACGTTGCAAGAGAGTTTACTTCTTAGTTGCTAAAGTTGCGAATATGGTTGCATGGAAAACGATGCAGTATACTTTATCGCGATGTTGCCAAAGTTGCAAGATTTTCTTAATTATTTCAATAACTTGAAAAATTCAAGTGTTTTTGCATTCTAAAGTCTTTTCTACAACTTCTCAAAGAATAATTTACCTAAAAACACACTAAAATCTCAATTTTAAGCAAAATAATTAACTTTGAAAAAATCACCTTAAAAATAGTTGCAGGAAAGTATATATCAACGTTGCGCTAGTTGCAATAAAAATTCGAAAGAGAACAAATTTTCCTTGAAATTTAAGTTTTTTTGGACTCTAAATGAGTTTTATGCATTACTTATCCCTAAAATAATTATTTTTTATTGATAATTTATCAAAAATTGTTAAATTTATTAAATATAATTTATTTAGTTGCTTAAACGTTGCATCAGGGTATGCCGGCGCAACCCAAGCACGTTTTGTGCCTATGTTGCGCCTTTCACCGCAAGGGGCGCGTCTATCGCGAGAAATAACCCAAAACAGACAGAGAGCGGAATAGAAAAAAATGAGTCTGTCTCTTTCATTTATGTTTACAAACAGCAAAACTAGCGCCGCCCTGGTGGGTTGCTACCGAATCATTTTACAACGTCGTTGCAAAGGTTGCTGCATCGTTGCCTCAGAGTTGCAAAAAATGTCTAACATGGCCGACGGCATAAAAAAGTTGATTTTTAATTCATTATTCCGAGCAATTGGGAGCCCAAAATGATGTGGGAAGGCTTTCTTAGGGATAGTTGAGTGCATTACTTGTGTTTAAATAATTAATTAAAAAAAATTAAATTTTTGACCCCTAAAAAAAATTATTTTTTGGTTAAAAAAATTAAGAAAATTGAGATGGGAGCATCATTTAAGTTCCTTTGAGGCGATTTCATGACGGTAGAACCGCATGGCATATTTTTTTTCATTTGGAAAAAATCTTAAAACTCTATTATTAAATAATATAAATTATCCATTAGAGTTTGTCATTTATTATGATGGGAATATGGACGCCATATGATTATTATGAGTGTGTACCATATTTCCCTCCATTTATGACAGCGGAATGTTTTGAAATATTTTTTGAAACATTTTTGTTTCAAAAAATTTTAGTTGCGAGACGGTATACGGGAAAGGATATTTCAGAGTTTTGCAACGTTGAGATTACTAGTTGCGGCAACGCAGATATCTATTGACCATCTACTTCGAGGCAACGCAGATATATACCGTTAGGCATGGTTGCATTGTAGTAAATGTAACTCCGCGCAACGTTTAGGCAACTATCAATGGTTTGTTGGGTACGAATATATTCCGTACTTAGCAGCTGAAAGTTGGGCTATTACAATCAGGCCTGATTTCTACTTTGAAGACTGCAAAAAAGACATAGATAACATCGCGAGTATGCTGTACTGGATAAAGAATGCGTAAGGATGCAAAATTCTTCTTTTTACCAACATAGATTAATACTCCTGTTTTGTAGATCATCGAATTTCCTTTATAATCTCAATGGAAACTACCTTGCAAGGAAGGTGGCTAAAATTGGACATGGTGAAAGAATATCCCAATTAGGGAGATACAGGTATGACAGACATGCCTGGGATGCACGATTCACGCCTTACCGACTTGACGGTTATCCTGATATAAGTGCATTCGAAGGGGCTTATGAATTCCTCGTTCGACGCCTGCCACTCTCCTACGAAGTGAGCAATACGCAAAAAGTTCGACAGATTACTTGGGATCTACAGGAGGAACATCTGGGAGTTTTTACGTATCACAATCCTTCACCGTATCCTCAAAAGTTCGCTATTGAAGTTTCCTTTCCGAGTGATATTACCTACGAAACTGAAGAGTATCTAGTTCCTGGAACATTGCTGAAGTACAAAGGTTCCAATGAGACATTTACACTGAAAACTGGGGAGTTTATTAGTCAAACTCTGAACTATGTAAGGATTCTAAGAGAATGAATCAAAGTCAAAAAGGAGTTCAGGTTTTGTTAACATTTTTCTTTGCTTGCCAGACTGTTACCTTCAACATAACTATCGAACCACATCGAACTGTTTCGGCTAAAGTTATCGGAGTATGGACTAAGGTTGAAAATGTCTTTACGGCAACACTCAATACAACATTCCTCCAACTAGGAAGTTTTGCAGAGTATGAAGTTAAGGAGAATGTAACAGGAACGGTAAGATGTTCGGTGTTAACAATACAAAGTTCCTTTAATGATCCTTCGTGTTTCCTGCAGAAAATCAACATTAGGTTTGGACGATTCTATCTTTCGGAGATCCAAGAAATCAACTCAGATGACTACATTGTTATCAGCTATAAAGCCATTGGTAATATCTTGTTCGTAGTTGCTTTCCTTTTGGTTCTTCTTCTCTTGTTCATCATTGTAAGAAGGATCAAGAAGTGTTGCACAAAGAAGCCTTCTCCAGAAGGGTACACCGTGTTGAATGAATAGATTGTAAATCTTGATCAAAAAATGAGTCAACACAGAGATTAATCCATTTATCAGTGAAGATTTTTTCTCTGCAATATTGAATGGTAATCTCTGTTTGTCGTCAATGAGATAAGATAGGGTTGCATGGAGGAAAGAACAGAGAAAATAATGAATAAATTGTAAATTATATTCTGAAAATTATTATAATAAAATATTCTTTTATACCAATTTATGTTATTGGTTATTGACCGTTAATTATGCTTTATTTTCATAGTTTTATAATATTTTTACTTCAAGTTGTTAAATTATTTTTTAAACAAACACTTTACATTGCAATTTTCAAAATGGCTTCATTTTCGAATACTTTATATAACAGTCGTTGTATAACAGTTGTCGCCAATAACGCGGCGTCCTTTTGCAACCACCATGACATTTTTAAAATTCAGCTGCACAAAATATTCGTTTTATTCTGCATTCAGCAGGGATAATTTGGATGTCAAAGGGTCGAAAGGCAATGGAATGTTATCCATAAGACTTCCCTCAGTGTTTGTATCGATTAATTTTTGCCGGCAATTTTCACGTGATGCGAATTCCGGCATGCTTATGAGTCACGTTTACTGCGGCGAAAATGCGAGCGGCATTTCCCCTTCTGCGTGGCGAATCATGCGCCCTCTCTTTTGCCGATGCAGGGCGAAGGTGAGCAGCGTGCGGCACGCGACGCCGGCATCGAGATTCGCTTCTCTCACAATGCAGTTGAGAGTCGTGCCGTGCGGTTGTACCGTCTAGTTGGTGTTCTCTCGGTTGAATCCCAAAAGAATTTTTTTTTGGGTACAGTGTGGTGTCCTCTTTGGGGAGAACTCTGTGTGTGCATTTTTGCGCAGTTTTCATCCTTTTAGGGAGGATTTTTCTCTTATCGTGAACTTTTAGGAAATTTTTGTGAATTTTTTTTGCTCAAGACTGATATTGAAATTTTGTGAGCTTCGAAGGATTTTTTTGAACTTGAAAATTAATTGAGAATTTAATTGTTGAAAGGAGAATTGCTTAAAACACAGACTGATTTTCTTTTATAAATAATTTTTGTGTCTTTGTGGAGTTTTTTGTGAGGGAGGATTTTTTTGGGACAATTGCAAGAAGGTTTTTTTACGCGGATTAGCAGCACAAAAGTGGTGAGTTCTTCACATAAAATGCTCCTATATAAAATTCCCCTTGAAATGTTATTTAACCATTTATCCCATTTATCGTATTTATCGATATTTATACATACATATATGTATAGTTTTTAGTATCGTGAGTTTTTGAATATGTTTCCAGCAATAATTAACCGTGAATGGGGTACTTCAGATACTCGAAACAAACGCGTGAATAATTTTCGAAGCACCAACAATAAGTTTTTATGATCGCGACGTTCTTTTTTTCCCGAACGGAGGGAGATTTAAATTATTGATATTTGAATGGTGCGCAAAGTGGGAGGAGATTTATTTTTATTTTAAATTACCCAAAATATTCCCCCAGACCCATAAATCTCACACCATGCACTATTTATGCTCCCTGACAGGCCCTTTCCAATTGGTAAAAAAAGGGTGCTTGAAGTATAGAGAAAAAAAGGAACTGCAGTTAATTTTGAGTCTCCATGGTGAGGACGAGGGATTGAATTTCTGCATGTTTTAGGAGTTGTTGGGAAGAAATTAAATTCACAAGAAGCACACTTGGCGCTTAATGTTGAGGACTCTCAAGTAACATAAAGAATTATTTTAGGGGGCAAAAGTACGTGCTGCTAAGAGAAAATGCGAAGTTTTATCACTCAATGCGAAAAAGAATTGAATTAATTGCAACCACAGAATGTTCTGATGGGTTCCGATGAGGAATCTCACATTGTTGCAACGCTGAAAAATTATTCGTTAAAAAGGATTCAATTTGAATTTAGGAAAATGAAATTTTTAAAATTATTTTATATTTTATTCGTTAATGTGATTGGAATATTTTTTAAGTCGAATTTAGATTAGAATAGGACCTGAGGAATGAGATAGAAGTCAACGAAATGTCGTTAAATTGAAATAGACAAAATTTAGAGATCTAAAAGAGATAATAGGTCGTACTCTGCGACCAAGAAATCCTTGAAATCTTTGAAACCGAACGAATTTCAATAATTTCAAAGATTTCTTTGTCGCTGAATAGGACCGATAGAATGGAGTATAGAACCTGAGGAAGGACATAAATAAATATTCTTTTAATATTTCTAACTCTTTACAAGTATTTGTACAATATTTTGGAGAATGTTTAAAATAAAATATTATATCCAAGCTTTTGATAACTGATTTTGTAAATCTTGATTATGATTTTGAGTCCTATCTCAGAATACCAAATGTCTTGGAAATTGTGAAGAATCAAGATTTTTAGGTTATGATTTGACTGTATATCTCTATCACAGAATACCAAATCTTGAAATGTTTTGAATTTTCAAGATTGTCTTGAAAATTTCTTGAAACTTTATAGTAGAATGGGCCTTATTCAGCGACCAAGAAACCCTTGAAATTCGCTTGAAATCTTGAAATTTCAGTACAAAATTCAAGGATTTCAAGGTTTATTCTTTACTTTGATATTTATCACAGAATACCACCAATTATTTTAAGAATATTTTGTAATTTTAAGAATATTATGAATATTCTCTAAATGTAATATTCGGTATATTTAATTTTTATTCGGAATAAGAAAGATTCGTTCTGATTATCATGCATTTATATTTTTAACACACATTTCTGCCCCTTGATTTGAATTAAGCCCCAGTTACTGACATTCAAAATAATAAATTCTCAATCTTTTTTTTTTAACCATCAATAGCATTTAAATAAGTAATTCTTTTTTTGGAAATCTTTAAGCCCATTAAAATAACTTTAAAACAATAATTAAATTCAAGTAAATTTGCAGGACTAAATGAACTAAATGAGTCATCTTACAGCATCTCATATACAGTGCCTAACACAAAACCTCAAGGGGCAGAATTGAAATGAGGTGTCACACTGAGACGATGAGAGTTCATCGTACAATTGCTCTCACTGTATAGTGTGGCATCCTCCGTGTGTGCCTCAAGATGATTATTTATTGTGTGTAGATGACACAGTTTGACGAGGGTTGCAAGTCTTACGTCACACACGACCAATGCTTCCTCAAACTCAGAGTCTGGGGTTGAAGACACGAGGCATATATAGGGTAGAAACGTGAGGGTGATGAATAAGTGTTGGCTATACAGAACGACAAAAAAATCCAAGCATCTAGCCTTTGATTCATGGCGTGTGTTTTTGAAATATGCAGAAGAATTAAAAAATGTACTGGTAAGCTGACCAAGCTTACGGGAGCTGTGTTTCTTTCAGTGTACCAATTTTGTGAGAGCAAACTAGAACGCGAATTAATTTAAATACGCGCAAAGTCGGGAAAAGTAGAAAAGTCATACCCTAAGAAATGTTTGGAAGGCCATATCTCGAGAACGGATCCATAGATTTTCATAAATTTTTTTTTGTTTGAAAGGTCTTGAAGTCAGCTATAACATATCGAAAAATGAGAAAAATTTATGTCGCCATTTTCGAAAAATTCGAGTTCGAAATTTTCGAAAACTTTGTTTTTGACTTTAGCGCCTCTTGCGGTCATTTCTCGAAGTTGCAATGTTCTAGACATTTGTAGGGTTTCTCGAAACCTTTCATTTGCGCTTGAGTTGATCAAGATCGGACATGTAGAACCCGAGATATGACATGCCAACTTTGGATGGCTATATCTCGAAAACGGATCCATAGATTTTCTTCATTTTTGGCATGGAGCTAGATAATATAGTCAGCTACAACATATCAAAAAATGAAAAAAATTTATGTCGCCGTTTTCGAGATATTCATCGAAAACTCATCGAAAATTTTGTTTTTGATTTTTGGCCCCCTAGCGGTCACTTTTGAAACTTCGGATGTTCTAGAGAGTTGTAGGGTTTGTTGAGATCTTTCATTTGACCCCGGGTTGATCAAAATCGGTCAAGCCGTTTTCGAGTTATGGTCGATTTTCGATGAAAAATTGTGGCGGCCATATTGACTAAACGGCTTGACCGATTTTCGAAAATGAGGTATCGTTGGAAAGCTCTTGATGGCCCCTACAACATATCAAAATTTCAGATTTTTAGCTATTACAGGGGCTGAGATATAGCGAAAACAAAATTTTGAGGTTATTCAAAATGGCGGACGCGGGGGTGGGGGGTAAATTTTGACGTCATAATCGGACGTCTTCCAGTCGACTTTTAAACTTTGCCGTTTACCGCAAGTCTCTATCTATTACCGTTCTCTTGCAATTTAGCGTTATACTCCGGACGGCCGGACGGCCGGCCGGAAAAAAAATTTTTGGCGCATACGTTTTTTGGAATGTGGGGACCCTAATTCGTGCTCATCCCAAGTTTGAGCCCGATCTGACGACTTTCGATTTTGCTCGGTACACAAAAGCTGTGTCTGAAAGAAACACAGCTAATATGAATGCGAAAAATGACCGAAAAATCAATATTTTATTCACACAGAGGAGCAAAAAACTAATCCCCTAAAAAATAAATAAGCGCTGAGCAATATTTTTAAAAATTAATCCTAAATAAATATTTGAAGTTGTGAAATTTATTGCTTTTAGGGAGGAAAAATTGGAAAGATTTTAGTAGGGATTTTTTTGGCAATTTAATGACGCGTTTTAAAGAACCATGAAAATATTCCAAAAAGGAAATCATTACAGGATACTTGGGTAGTTTTGTCTATTTTAGATATTTGGGGGCAGTGGACAGTGTATTGGATTCTTTTTTTCTTCTGTAATTGAAAATGAAATGTAAGAATCTGTATCCTGAAGAATAAACTCTCTTGATTGACTGAATAATTTGGGTGAGCCTTCTTATTGGCTACTTCGACTTTTCTACGTCACGGCCTGGTGGAGCCTCTGTGCAAGGTTAAATTGAACAGAGTTTATAAAAAATTAATCAACCTAAAAGATCTTAGAATATTTTTCTCAACCTGATGAAAAGGGAAAAAAGAAATAAATCAGTGTCCTACGCTTTTGTAGTTTAGTAGGGGGCTCTCGGAATACATAAAAACGCGGGGGCCTTTTAATTGATAAATGAATATCAATTATTTGGTCAAGTATTACTATAAAAATATAGAGAAAAATAATCACGATGATCTATAAATTCTTTTTTTTCTATCAACATTATCTGTACTTGAACAGACGATGTTTCAGATAAAAACCAAGGACTCTAACCATTACCCCAAGAACCAGAAAAATAATATTTAGAATGTATTTAAAAATATTTTACAGCGATTTCTCACTTCTAAGTCTTTTCTAGCTTTATTTTTCATTTTAAAGATCTTCCAGCATCCCCCGAAAATGAGATGAATGTGAGAAAGATTCATGTTTGCACACATGTTCTGTCCACACACATGCCTTGAAATTGACTATCCCACTCCATGCATGAATACAAGAGTTCTCTTTATGAAAAAGTTATGAGCTTCACAAACCCCAAAGTGTCTGAATGATTTTCCCTTTGATGGGGGAGAAGAAAGTCAATGGAGAGTTCATGCCATTTGACACTCCAATTTTCATCGTACCACTAACTGAGAAAATGCCTTTCATGATGCATGTGTCAAGATAAATCACTTTGATATCGGAATATTCAGATGCATTCGCCCCCATCTCTGTATCTAATGTTGGAACTTATCTTTCGTATCGAATATTGATTTGTATGTTGCTATGCGAATTTAATTAAGTTATGCTTCTGGAGATTCCCATTGAGAGCACTAACGACATTCTGATACATTCTCAATGGTTTTCGTGTATGTCTGCATAAGTCCTTACAGGACGATAGAGGAGCTTTGGGGGTAAATATAGTAGATCAGAGTACCACCCAGAAGTTACACCTAGCATCAAGTATGGAGGAAAAGGGATTTTCTACTGCATCAAACTCCATTAGAAGTGTCTCTTCATAAATAACAAATTGAGTGATTATTTCGGGGTTGAACTTTCGAGGAAAACTCTTTGGTTTTTTTTGTCGGGAAAACCCTCGTCAGTTGGAAATTCTCATGGCTATAAATCACAGCGAGGGGCTCATTCGATGTTTCCCATTGCCAGGAAACATTGTATTGATTCACAAGAAAAATGAGGGCGAAGTTGAAACCCCTTTAAAAAATAAAAACTAGGGGAACGTGGCCCAATTCGGACCGCCGCCCAATTGCGACCGCCCCTTTTTCTCGTAAATGACGAAATATTATAAAATTAGTTTCACTACATTATGAAGATATTATAGTAAGGTAATGTTAGCACCTAAAATAAATTAATTTGGTACACAACAGGACGAATTAAAAATCAAAATTCATTTTCAGCACTTGGCCGACATTTTCTGATTTTAGAAACTAAGTTGATATGAGTTTTTTTCCCACTATTATGTCTCATATTATGCCGCGTTTCTGTAGCTTAGAGGGTCTAGTTTATTACTTGATTTACAATTTTTCGAAAGATTTTAGGTATATTAAATAATTAAGTGAAAATGTTATACATGCAGAATGGTCTAATTGCGACCCCCAAAATGTTCCAATTCGGACCGTCTATTTTCACCATTCACCACGGTAAAGCAGTCGCGCATGCGTGTAGTGGTGTGGAAGTGTCTCTCTCACACAGACCGCGCTGTGTTTTGATTTCGGGAAAATCAATATTTTTTCACGTTTCTTGAAAGTTTTTTCGCAGTGAAAATGTTCCTACAGCCAAAGGGGAGTGCAGTTAGTGTAATTTACGCATTCCTCAAAAGAATTTTCGTGGATTATCTGGGAATTACGTCAGTGAGTGCGCAATTGTCGGTGTGTGTGAAAGTGTGTGTAGTCACCTCAAGGGCGAAATGTCAAAACAAATGTGGGGAAAAATGAAAATAAATTCTTGATTTTCCGGCTTTTCCGGGTAATTCATGGTGTTTTTCCTATTTATAGTAGTGATAAAAGTGATCTACTAGTGAAAAACCCACAAATTACGGCAAAAACAGGGGGTCGCAATTGGAACACTCGGGGGGTCGCAATTAGAACACCGTGGTGAAAAAGTGCAATTTTAGCAACTTTTTTTAATTACATTATTTCTCAGAACAGGTAAGAGTTAGAATATTTGCATCTATGGAACAAAGTTAGCCTATTAAATAACCTTTCCAATGGTACCACACTTGGGAAGATTTAATTCCTTTTTATAGGACTTTTTCCAATCCTTCTGAAACAGAATTTAGGGGGTCCGAATTGGGCCACGTTCCCCTATGTCTTTCACTTTGAGTAATTGAGCCACTAGTTTTAAAATTATTGAGGAATTTTCTATGGGATTTGTACTTTATTGAGACTTTCAAATTATTTTAAAAAGTGGTTAAACTAATTAATTTTCTTTGTAATAATACTGTATTAAAAAAAACATGTTTAAAACAAATTCTCTGCTGCTCTTTGGTATCTAAAAATATGTTGAATGAAGAAGGAATCTCATTCAGGAGATGAAAGAGCAACTTTCGTTCGCCTTTGAAGATTTATGAATTGAACTCATCCTCTTGCCTCATGGCTACCTCTGTCCTTAACCCTTCTAGTCCCTTTATCTCATAACTCAATTACGGCATTCTCTTCCATGGCTTTTTGCTACCTTTTCCCGCTCTCACAGCATCTCTCTACGAGCAGAACACCCTCGCACAACGCCACGAGACGCCACCACCCTGATCTCGTGACTATCGCGTGACAGAGTTCACCTGGTTGTGGATTTTGTAATTCAAATTGTTCTTCAATCCTTTTACTTCTTTAAAGTTACTCCAGTGTGCCTTTCTTGGTGGCTTTTTATTGCTACTCAGCATTTATGCTTATGTGGTGAACACCGGTCACTAAAAATGCATAGAACATGCCACAATTTTCAAAAGCAACACATTAGAATGGAACTATTCTAGTGGGTAATTTGGCCATCACCTGCCCAAGAATGCCAAAGATGGTAAACATATATTTTTGTCGTTTAATGGCCATGGTTGAAATGCCAATAGAAAATGTGCAGCAAAGTTTAAGGTTCTTGTGAAATTTTAGATGAAAGCTTACCATTCATTTCAAGACATTTTTGCTAAATTTGATTGATTGAAGAATTTAACGACTGTTTTTAAATTATGTTGTTTTTTTTGATCGGAGACAGTCAATAAAAACGCACGTCTTCACGCTTTCAGCGTGAAGACACTCTATTTACACCACTCAAAGACAAAACTCCTCTTGAAGAGAAATCTAACGTGATCTATTCAATTCCGTGTAGTTGCGGACGCGAGTACATTGGTAGAACGTCTCAAAAGATTATGTTGCGCATAAGACAGCATAAAAGAACATTGAATGACTCCAACACCGAAGCCACATCATTGGTGAATCATGTGAGGGATCAGGAGAACAGAGGCCACCAATTTGACTTCGAATCTCTGCGGGTTTTGGATCAAGCTCGCTTCTCCCACCACCTTAATGTGATGGAATGTTGGTATATTCATCTTCGTCTACCCAATGCGGTCAATTGTCGAATGGAGGGGGCTGGCTTGCACGAGTGTTACAGCCCATTAGTCTGGGAAGCGACGCAAAGCATTCTGGATCATCTGTGAGGGCTCGGGCGGTTTGTGTGTATTGTGTTATGGCGTGCTGGTAGTTTGACCAATTTTGATGTGCAATTCTTCGTTTTATAGTATAACGGTGTCGTATTGCTGAAGTGAGTTTGTATTTTTATGCGCTTTTTGAATGTTTTTCCCAGATTTATGTCACTATGTTGGTACTAAGATGTACATATTTTGTTGTAGAGCCTGATGACCTTTTTGCTAAATGTTGCAATTTATTGCGTTAAAATGAATTAATTTTATTTTATTATAAACTAACCTTAAGAGCTTTATTTTAATGAGCTTTTTTTCTCCCATACACTAGTCTGTACTGCAGGAAAATAAATTATTATTATTAATTAGCTTTTTGTGGGATAAACATGAGAAAATTAAATAAAAGAATGAATAATTTACAGAGAGAAGAAGTTTATTCACTTTAGAACTCACGAATATTCTTGAAAATAAAAAAAATAAGAGAAACATAAAAATATATAAAAAAGTATTACATTTAAAAGTCAGATTGATTTTATTTTACCTCAAAATGAGAATTTTGTAAGAAATAGGTGCAAAAATACATAAACCACGCCCCTATTTCATCTCACTTTGTTAATCATACATAAAACATATGCATCAGTGCTCCATTGACAGTGGAATTTAAGGATATACACTCTCGGAGAAAATATAAAAAAATATATTTCATTGAAGTCTACGGACAGACGCTTTATGCACAAAAAGTATAAAGATAAAATAGAATGGAGGCGTGGTTTTTTTTAGCAAGAATTTTCTTCTTTTGTTAAAAATGAGCTTTTCGGCTTTTCCTTAAATATTCTTCCACTTTCTACAATATATTTTGTGTCTACTAGCTGTTTGTCTTCATGACATACATTAAAAGCTTCAAAATGAATAATCTCCTTTATATTGTCTAAATTTTTCCTAAAGCTTCATCTTTTTACACCTGAAGGTTTTCCCTCTTATAAAAGTACCTACATTAAAAATAAATTTATAAAAACGTGCAAATTTCAAATTAAATAGCAATCATGTAAGCGGAAAATTTGCACCCAAAGTGAATATTAAATTCATCTCTTATCACCACATCGATTTGTAATTTCGATATTGAAGGGTGTGGCATGTGTGAGGGTGAAAAATACAACGACCAAGAGAACCCCGCATTTGGGGGAAGTTTCGGTGAAGTTAGGTGTATATAGCACAAAAAGGAGATTGTCGTTTCGCCCCCCTCAAACGTATATTGCAGCTAAATATCGTGCCAGAGATGCCATCAATGGTATTTTCTCAACTTCTTGCCATCTCTCTTGTTCGTATAACTTCCTCGCCGCAACAGAAATGCAAAAAAAAAAACCACCGAAAGAAGCACTCAAAAATCTTTTGACATTCTTTCACGTTAAATTATTTCAGTACAAACATCCCCCCTTTTTTGCACGCACTGCAAACTTTGTCGAGTACAAAAAAAAATAAGATTTTGTGGTACACAACGTAAGTTTTGAGGAGATGGGGAGGCAAGCGAAAAAAATATATTGAATAAGCCATTGCGAAGCCCTGAAGGTAACTCCTCACAGAGATGTGATACACCTGCCGCAAATTTATAGTCACTTCCAGAAGTGATTTCGGTCGATGTGGTGCTCCCCCCATGGACCGAGTGATTTTTTTATGCATTGATTTCATCAGACCTTTTGCAAAATTTATCGTACACACACTGAGGGCCTTTGACGGGCAAAAGACGATGTAAATAATAATATTGCTCCATGTAAGAAGGGCACCGACAAAAGTTATTCAAATGGAAAATCGTTATGTAGGTACAATACCGTTAAATTGGTGAAAATGGGATCAGAGAAAAAATTAAAAAAAAGATCCGTTAAAGGATTTTCTCATAAAAATCTTTCTTTGTTCTCGCCTTATTATTTGTAAGAATTTTTTGAAACTTATTGTGTTTTGAGTTCTAAAAAAATGTTTTCTAAAATATTTGTAAGCCTGAGAGAAAGGGAAACTCAAGTCCTCGAAATGTCACAATTGAATAAATTCAAGACACTTAACCCTTTTACGTTCATTGGGTCTTATGTAGACCCAAACATGAAATATTTTATTTTCTCAAATTTCAATGAATTTAATTGTTTTTCTAAGCTATAAATGCATTAAATTCACACAAGAGAGCGCATGTTTCAATGTTTCACGTGGACACGAAGGGGTTAAAGTCCTTTCCGAAATCATTCCTTCAATTATATTATTTATTTCGAATATTAAAAAAAAATTCAATAACCAGGAAAACTTTTTTTAATACGTATTTCATTATTTCCATATTTTTCTTGGAGTTTAACACAATAAAATCCTTCCAGTTTAGTCCTTTCATGAATTCAGGAATGTTTTAAGTTACAACATCATCGAATAAACATTTTCCTTTCGCATTACCGCATTTATATACATATTTTCCTTGCAAGAAAATCTCTTTTATTTGGCGATGCGATGATACTGTTGAATTATTCAGCCGCACCTCTTTGGATCTCTTTATTGTTATACTTTGTAAATTCTTCAATGAGATTTCTTATCTATAAATCCGCCATCTGATTTTAAAAGTTTCCTCCTGAAAAATCATCCCCCTTCTGTGTGAACTTTTGTGAGTTTCCAAAAGAATTTTCCTTTGAAAGTTGGCACCGTGATGTACAGAAAAAAAAGAGGTAAAAAAATCGATTCTTTTCCACGGTGTGAGAAGAATTTAAAATTTTTTCCACCCCCTAAATCCTTCCTAAAGGGGTTTGGGGGTATAAAAGAAATATTTTTATTCTACCAGCTCGTTCAGAGTGGAACGAACATCCCTCATGTGATGCGGCGGACTTTGTTGGGCTTTCCCGAGAAGGGGTGATTTGCAATTTTGCATTTTGGGGTGCGATGAAACATGATTGAAGGTCCATGGGGTGGTTGTGTGTGATGGAATGTCGATGGGGCTTTGTATTTCATGTGACTTGCGGACGCGTGGAATAGGGGTAGCGTAGCACTAGAAGGGGTTTGAGATAAAAGCAATTAACAACACCCCATCATCTTCATGCAAAGGCGCCTCCTGCATGGAATCACCAATTGTTTATTGCATGCATTATAAATACAATTGCCGTATCCCTATGAGGCATAGACAGTGGCTATACAGTAGGGGGTTGTATCGTCTATTGGATACCCCATAGTGGGGAGGTAGAACAAAGTATCTCCCCATGCCACTAAATCCATATAAATGGATGGAAATTCATGGGCACTTGTCCCCTGAATTAAGCTCCACTGTTGCGGATTAAACACGTTCACCATATAAAATTCCTATTCAAGCTCATCTTCATCATATTCCCGGCGAAACATATGGCTGGGTGCATTGTATGTGTATGCAGTTTTAGCAAGGGTTGAATGATGATGATACCTAAGCGCACTCAATCTCATTCATTGCACAATTCATCAATTCAATACGTTAAATTAATTATTTACAATACTCCCACCCACCATAAGTGCTATCGTTTTCACCAATTAGGGAGTACCTGGGCGAATCTAGACATTATTGACAAAATTATCCATACTATGTAGTCTGTGTAATTAATGTTTGAAGTAATTTTGCATAAAATTAATGCTTCATATAAATAAAAGGAGTCTATTCACCATTATCTGTGTCATAATCTCATTGCAAGATAGTTTCGAAATAATTAAAATGTTGAAGAGATTATTTTTTATTTCTCAGTAAGGTCAACTGGCAAAAGCTCTGAAAAGATTTTCCAAAAAAAAACACGCCCACATTGTACCTTATTTTTCCTTTAGAGTGCATATGCATCTTTGCTTTGATTGAAAATCATTTTAAAGACATTGTATGAAGCATATGCTATCACACCTAAACTTTAAAAGCACAAGATGCTTAAGATTTTTTATGTGAAAGAACGATAAAAAACAGCATTGTTGTCTCTCTCGTGCTCATGTAGGGGTTATGATGCTTAAGCACCTGAAGCTTAAGTGTGATAGCCCCATAAGGGTGCGCTTTATGCTTCTTTTTCAAAGATTTTCTAATGATTTTCTTGTTAGTCACAATAGAAAATCCATTTGAATTTTCTTGAAAAACGTTCAACAAGCTTTTCTTCTCTTGTGCTAATTCCTTTTAGCTGATGACATAAAAATGAATAAACTCCTTTTATTTATGAACGGTTTTTTGATGTTTAATATTTTTTCCCACAAATTTTTGAATTGCTTCAACCGTGAAAATTGGGCTTATTGCTCTCTCTTTGTCTTCGAACTTCGTACATCATGCTAATTTTAAATCTAATAAATACCAAATATTGCCTCTATGTTTGAATTATGCACCATTGTGGTATTTGCAATTTCAGTCCATTCAGATTATTCATGCTGTTTCCATTTATGTGATAATTTCGTTAGTGTTACGACACAATATGCTGTGATAATTAGAATACCTATTGATCTTTCTCTATGACAGAATTAAATTTTCAGGATTTCTAGCAATGTCCATTAACAATGCTGAAATGTGGGGACCCATGAATGGGTAAGGAGATTTATTTGCAAGATTTATACACGCGTAGAATATTCCCAGAATCCCTTTTAAATTCATTGATAATACATAATTGTGCTATAGAGCTTTTAAAATATAGGAAAGGTGTGAGAAAATAAAATTTTTCGTTTCTAAAAATCAAACAAAAAATAAAAGAAGATTCTCAATATTAAAGCATTTAGGTGATACATAAATAAATTTGTCAATATTTATTGAGAGTGAATTATGCATGACAGCTCCAGTCAAACTGTAGAAGCATTTTAATTTGAAATGATGAGGAATTGTTCAGTGGTATTCAGCACCATGCGATGGAGGGCTTTTTTCCCACCTCTTTCCACTTAAAATTCGCTTTTTCCACTGCCAACAAAACATGGTGCAATGTTGAAAAATTTATGGAAATTTTTCACCCTTCACTTCAACGCGGGGGGGATGTTCTCGCCACGAAAGTCACATCAATATGGAAAGGCGACCCAGAGAGCGAGAGAGCTTTTTCCAGGCTTATGATGGAGACACGCAGACATTACCAGATGACTTTTATTATTCATGGCAACGACACGGGTGATACCTGCTGGGAATTCCCAGGGATTTCCGTTGGTTTCCACCTCCCCGCCCCACACAGACTATACGTCTATCTATCAACGAAAGGTACCCCCAAAAACCACAGAGAATTGGGTGCGAAATTAATTGATTTCACATTTACCAAAATCCATCGCGCTCAAGTGGAATCATACCAAAAACAATGAAAATTGGAAGTTCAATTTCGGAACAAATACACTGTAAACAATGCATAAAGATACACCCCCATACTCCCCTATCGAAAAGTAAGCAATTGTCTTTAAACTAAGAAAGTGGTGCTTCAAGTCCAAAGTCTCAAATGGTGATTCATTGAAAGTTTCTCAAGCACACATCTTGCACATTGTGTGCTTGTTTGTTCTGCATAAGTTTCCCATCCATTTGGGAATCTTAAACAAAAGGCCTCAACTCTGGCACAAAAGTCGCGCATGATACCTACATAGATTCTTCTTATAATTTCCTTTCTTCAACTCCCACTCTGTGTGGGAATGTTATCCTCCAAACTATAATACTTCCTGCAACGGAAGTTTCGGGCAAGAAAGCTTATCAGTGAAATGGGAATTTTGTTTAAACAGAAAAGCTCCCTGATGGGGCTTTCACTTCCTCAGAGTGCATGTACTTTGCACTTTAGAGTTTCTGTTTAGAAAAAAAATGTTTTTTCCTTGTGGAAAAGAAGTATCAAAATTTTTGCTTAAAGAGGTTTTTACCCACTAAACAAAATTTGCCAAAAATTGATCAATTATTTAGCTCAATATTGAGTCAATATAAGTCCGCATAGATAGTCAATTATTGATCAATCTGAATGATAAACGATAATTATGCTCAATTTGTTGATCAATCTGAAACCTTCATTTCTGCTCATGGAAGTTGATTGAGAAGAGATTGGGTGAAAATTGAGCATTTATTGATTGGTCTAACCTCACTTTTTGTTGAACAAAATCAGCAAAATGTGTGAGGAATTTCTTTAATCTCGACCGATTCCCGAGAAACGATGATAAGATAGGAATAAATCGAAAACTATTTAAATGTAGTTTCAATTGCAAGTGGAATTTTGCAAATTAATCTCTTCACGAAAACTACTGATTTCTCGAGGTTTGCCTGACTACGTACACTCTTTTCTTGGTTCAGAAGAGTATGTGTCTGTTGATTTTGCTTCTGATAAAATATCTTAGGATAGATAAACACAGAAAAATAAAATAAAAGATAAACAGCTCATAAAAATTGTATGATTGACTAATAATTGATCATTAATTGACCAACCGAATAATGAAGATTTTGAAGCAAAATATTCTGGCATTCATTGATTAATCAAACAAAAACAAATTGAGTTAAAATTGAGCCAATATTGATACTGTCAATATAGAGTCAATAATCGTTTGCATAGATGATCAATTATTGAGCAATCAGATTTGAGCTGAGATTTGTCAATCAACGGTCAATAATTGATCAATTAATTGAATCACATGATCCCACTCAATTGATTTATCAATTATTCAGTCAATCTGATTGACTCAATCTTAATTGATCATTTTTTGGCTCAATAAAAATGTTTATTGGGTAGTTTAACATTTTTGTTGGTAAAAATTTAATTAAATTTTTATGAAAAGAATTTTTGGGAAAAATTTTAAAATATTTCTCTGCAAAAAAGATGAAAAGATTCACTCCGCAGAAATTTTTCAATAAAGCCAACGACACTGTGTGTGCATTCCAAACCCTCCTTTTGGCGTAACTCAATAAAATCAATGAACTTTGGAGGGATAAAAAAGAGTCCAATCGTATACATAGTAATTTACTTCTGCAACCGGCTCGTTTATTGAACACGATGCTGAACTTTGAAGACAAGCAATGGGGGAAAAGGGCGCCTCAGGAGCAGAGAACATGATTTTTTTTACCTTTTTTTCTGCAAGGAGCATAAAATACAATCTAAAGTCAACGAAACACAGATGGGCAAAGAAAGTCCGCAGACAAATAAAAAGCGCACTGAGTGAGATAAGGGGGAGAAAAAATGTTGGATCGGACTCACAGGTAAAAAAATCATGCCAAAAAATCTCTTCATGCACCGACGAATTAATCCTCGGCAGTATTTTCGAGCCAATAGTGAGACATTTGGTGGAGAAACACCTGCCTGTGTCTTAATCTTTTTTTTTCTTCATCTTACATGCCTTCTCCATCATTTTGCCTGTTTACCATATCTGGTGGTCCGAGATGGGAGAGCATGAGAACGAGTCTTGTGTGCGAGAGACCTTTAGCATGATGATTCTGTGTGCATTTTGCACCAAATTTTTGCTCTTGATTGCTTTACACAGAAGACATGAAACAATGCAATAATGAACGTTATGTCTCAAGGGAGCGAAGTGAAAGAGAGATTTTTGCACTATTCAAGTACCTACCTCAAGAAGATTTTCTTTCTTTGTGAAGACATAATTTTCATTCTTGAAAATGGAAGAAAAATAAGGAATTTGAAGGAGAAATTTATTTTGAGAATCTCTTCAAATAAGAGAAAAGAATTTTTAAATTTATGTACTGAATTTATTCATGATATTTCGGGTTCATTTATTATCTTCATCAGCACTGGAGAAAAAAAAAATAAGCAGCCAATAATATTATTTTTAAATATTCTAAAATCAATTCTAATCAATTTCCCATTTTTGGGGAAAATTATGGAAATGTGCAGTGTGGAATAAGTAAGGGATAATTCCACCCTCCTTGATAATAAACCCCAGTTGAATGTGGAGACTGAATAAAATTCATTTTGTATTCAATTTAATAATCATGAAATGGCGCAGCTTTTGCATAAATTCCCCGTTTGTCATCGTTTTTCCACGGGAGGGGAGAGGCTGTGGATAATAAATAAAATTGGGGATGATAATTGTATGCGCGTCTCTTTTATGGATCTTGGGGTGTGTCACGTTATGATATTGAAGTTCTAGATGAAAAAAAAAAACTAGAAAATTGCATTAATATTTCATTGGATAAATTTTATTTGAAAGCTCCTCCAACCAATAGTTTATAAAAATCGCGAAAACAGCTATAAATTCAAAACACTTGAAAATATCAATGCAAATTTTCTTCCTTATTGAGTAAATAAAATAAAATTCCTGTCAACGTTTTTTTGCTTGCATTTATGCATACAAAACTTGGCTTCAGTTGAAGAATTAAATTACATCGTGCGCGTCATATTGCCCCCGAAAATAGCGCGAAATTCGAGGCAATTTTTGGGGCAAAATTGTGGTATCACGCGAAAGGGGATGAAAGAGAAAACACAGCCTCGAGGGAAAGAAAATTTAGTAGGAATCGCATGTACAATATTACTTTTTGTCACGCAAAACAGGAAAAGTGCCATGCTAACCCATTAAATTCCTCCATGAGCAAAAGAAGTTGGAGATTTTTCGCCACATTCTTACGGGTGCGCTGATAATTTCCAGCACCCGTTCACCATGTGAGGCATAAAATGTGATTCGGAAGACTTTATCACATCACGTCCCGGATAGAAGAATGGCAAACATGGTAGTATAGTGAGGAAATAGATTCACGCGCAAATGAAGGTGTTTGGGTGTGGAAGAAATTCCCCCGAAGGCATTTTATTTGTGTATTTGATGCCCTTAGGATAGGAAGAAAAAGAAGGTGGTTATACTGAAAATGGGACACTGTTTCTGTAATATTTGGAACGTTTTAGGTGAATATTCAAGACACACACCTAAATTTTTATATTGTTTGAATATTTATTTGATTATTGTTGCATTACTTTTCTGTTTATCTTAAGATTTTGAGACTACTGAAATTATTCCAAAAATTAATTTAAAAATAAAAACTTTTAATCCTGATTTCATAAATGAGTGTGTGTCTTGACTAAAGACATCAATTAGTTCATGTTTGCAACACAATACTGATCAATCGATGATGAAAGATAAATGAGAAAACATTAAAAATGGCGCTATGATGAGAAACTGAATTGAAAACAAAATAAAAATAATTCAAATGCTATAAATGAGTGTGTGTCTTGACTAAAAATACAAGAATATAAAAATTTTTATGTAACAAACGAGATTTTATGTAAAAAAGTTCAATATGACTTTGGAAACGCTTGAAACTAAACTGCAAAGAAAATCTTTTGAATATAAAATTTTTTTACATAGGCGTGAATGAGTGTGTGTCTTGGCTAAAGAAATCAATTTTTTTATTCCTCAATATACCTAATGAAAATTTTTGAACTACTTAAAAAATCATTATTTATTATTTTCGATACATAAAAGACCTCCCTGTTTGATGCAACATAAAGAACATTACCATAATACGTATAACACCAAAACCATCGCAAGCTGGAAGCTTTCAGGAATGGAGTTTAACTTGGGGCTGTTTTGGCTGTGGCCAAAAAACGAGGGGCATCGCTATAGGGAAGCTAAGTAAAAGACGACCCGTCAGTTACAATTGTCTCTCGCCTCGTTTTACATTTTCTGCCAACGTTGCCAGAATTCAGGGCTTCGGGAAAGGGGCTGAGTTTTCCATTCAATTTGGCGCAAAGTGTATTCCACACCCCTATATACCCTCTTCTATGGATTTCTTTGTAACATCCACGGCAAGATAATAAATTCATTTTGCTTATTTGCAACAAAGTCCCCAAAACACACATGTGTCGAACGTGCGCTTTTCCATCTACTACATCACATGGTGGTGGCATGAAGAGGAAAATATTGATTCTTCCTTGTGGATTATGGGGTGTCTGTGTGTCTTATCTTACGTTACTGTCATCTGTTTTTCCCCAATTGAGTTTCTCTCAATTTTCCCGAAAACATCAAAAGGAATGCACAGGGGATGAAATAACTAATGTATATTGAAGTTTTGCCTAAATTTAAATTTAACACTAGATGTCTCTACTGTCTAACATCGCCCTCTTGTGAGTAAAAAAAAAGTAAATTTGAAATACTAGATTCTTCCGCTATTTAAATGTTTGTTGTTTTTTAATGCTCGAAATGAAAAACATTCTTTTATTGCTTCATTAGCATTCAAACTATATCCACCTATTTACCCCAACAAGTATCTATATATGTACTTCAAACTACGGAATAAAAAAGACAAACCTCATTTATTGGAAAAGGACTGAAAGTTTTTCCTCAAACAAACTTCATCCACTTATCTGCCGGGTTGTTGCAAAATGCAATTTTTCGCAAAATGGCTTATTTTGTTCAGCTTTCCTGTCGCCATTTATTGGCCACCACAGTGTTTGTTCTTTTTTATTCCCAAAGTGCCAAAGTCAATCTCGATATAAATATCAATTTTATAGCGACGGCACACACACTCAATGTGCTCGTTCGTTGTTTTTCACTCCAAGGAAAGACTAAATTAATATTGACGTGCTGTGAAAAGTTTTAGCCACTCTTGTCCAATAAAACCACACACTTGGTGCAATTTTAGTAAATTAATACGTTGGCAGGAAAATTTCTTCCATTCTTCGACGTTCTGGAGGAACTCTCGCTGACGCTTGTGTGGAAAGTTTGTCATGCACTTGTATGCAAAATGTTTAACAAGAATTCACCGCGTAGCACTGAAAGTTTCACATTACCAGCATTTTCCTGTAGTAATGAAAATTCATTTCAACAGTGTAAATGAAAATTTTAGTGAAGTTCGTGGAAAGTTTTGATATTCTTCCTGCTATAAGAAGTAGGTATAAGACGTTGGAATTCTGTATTAACGTGCAAGGAGGCATACCATTAGCTCATATTTTAAATTTCCCGCTAGATGTCACTATTCAGCGTTTGAGTCTCGGATTAAAACAAACTTAATTTTTTTAAAAGAATATTTGTTTACTAATTATTAAGCAATAATTTCTTGTATCTTCATTGAATCATTTGAGATGCTCTGCTATGTTATAATCCTTGGGATGAATTTTGGTCTTTTAGTCTCTAGCTGTTTTGTTGACCTTATCGTAGACTTCGGGGAAAGCAGATTCACAGGTGAGCCTTTTGCGCATTGTATTGTAGAGTTTGTGATCAAACATTCGGTAGAATTCTTCCTTGGTTCTAAATGTATCAGCATAGAGCATCTGGAAGCCATCGCACTTCTCAACGAGATCCTCAATGGCGCGTGTTGTCTTAACTGGGTGGAAATTATTCACATGAGGCACCCCATAAACTCCTATATCAATGTACATTTCCTCGTGTTCTTTTGGATGTACCATCCCTGGATCATTAGGAAGGTTAAAGGGACACAACCACAGTGGGTAAACCTTGACAGAATTATCAAAGAATTCAATACATTCCTTCATTGTTCTCGTTGGTACCAAAAGATCCTGAATTATGTGATTATTCTCATAGAGCTTCTTAACAGCTTCCGTTTGCGTTAGCTTAAGCAGGGACACCTTAACTGGCATCATCCATCCAAGGAAGTAACGGAAGAAAATATTATTACCAAAGGGTACAATGTCCTGTAGCTCCCAGAAAAGTGATCTAGAGTGGCGATGGTAGTAATCAACAACTGGAATGTACTCAATGACAGTTTTACCGCGTTTGAGGATTTTCTCAACATGCTTAAAAAACCACGGCTTGTACCATTTGCCGATTTCATTAATTTTCCCAGCTTCTACTTCGCTATCCTCCACCATGATTCCTGTCATTATTACTGCCTCATCCAGTGAGTACTGTAAGCCTTCAACAAAGTGATTTGCTTTGTTCTTAGATTCTTCGTCGAAAGTCTTTACGATTTTATCCAAACCCTTGACTGGTTCGTACGTTAGCTTGATGAATCTGTTGTGGAAAAAATTAAATTATTATATAAAAATTGTTTTTTAAATAAAGTCTAGTTAAGGATAAAATCTTAAGGGTAGTTTTTCTTGGGGAAAAGGGCTTCTAAAGTTAATTATTCAAAGCATTTAAAGGAAAACATTTTATATTTGGCGCGTATCCCTCGAGTAAACCATATAATGGTGAAATTCTAGTGGTGAAAATTGGCAATGTGGTGAAAATAAAGTGTCTGTTAAACAAAAAAAAATATGGCTGCTTAACAGTTTTTTTTCTCAATCTGATAAAATATCTATTAAAGACTTTTCACTTCATTTTTCAAATCATTTTAAGTAGGGATCATAAATTATTTTTCACACGCTTCACAATCTTTGTATATTTTCTTTTCATTGTGTGTTATGCGAAATTTGGCTTTCGCCACAAAACACTGATACCACGCATTTCTAATCTCTCTCTTACACAATGAATAAGCTGGGGAAAAGTGTGGGAAAAATTGGCAGTGTTGAGGGCAAGTGACTGATAAGATTCGCGTAAGGGGCTATAAAAATCAAGTTTATCACTCCAAGAGGTCACATTCCAACTGTGTGAGTGCAATTTGGGGAAATTTGAAAGAATTTTCCAGGGGAAAGGGAGAATATTTGGAGGGAAAGACGTTTTATTTTCTTACCGTGTTGAGGGGATGATTTTAATTTCAACGGCCGTTAGGAGACCTAGGGTACCGTAGCTCCATGGAATGGCGTAGAAGAGATCACTATTCTCATCCTTGGAGCACACGGTGACACTCCCATCGGCTAGAACGAGCTCGTAGGAGAGGCAAATGTGCTGGAAGAGCCCATAAATGTGGGATGAAGACTCAACACCGGTTCCCATGACTAAACCACCAACGGTTAGATCATCGAGCTCAGGTACAATGGGTATGGTCCATCCAAGCTTCCCAAGAGTCTCAGAGAGTTGCTTCATATTCACCAAAGGTTCCACACGGACAGTTCTCTTCTCTGTATCCACTTCGAGGATATCCACGAGGTTGCACTTGATCTGGTACATGGATTTCTTGTACATTGGCTTGCGGAAGCTCATAGTTTGCCATCCGGGGCGGGCGGTGCACATTTTCGTCGCCATACCCGTTTCGCGCCATTGGCGTACCTGCCGCTGAATTGAACGCACCTTCATCCCATGCGCCGTTGGGGCGCTACTGAGGCGAAAGATGATCTCATTGCGAATGTAGTAGAAGAGATTGTACAAGAAGGAGATGGGTAGGAGGAAGAAACAAACAAATACCCAACGGTAGTCAATGAGAATGATCTCCGTGAGGGTATCAAACTTCTTTCCCATTGCCATTCTTCACGAGCACTTTCACTGCCACTCAATGAAACTCAATCAGCACCTGGGGCTGCCTTTATAGGATTTGCGCAAGATAAACAAAAAAAAAACACTTTTGGGGCTTACTGATAGGTGATTGTGAGTACAATTTATTCAACCAGGTGTGCCACAGAGCGAAAAAAAAATCTTATCGCACCGTCGAGCAATTCAGTGCAAAGTATGACTGTCCACAGTGGGAGTCCGACCGGCGAGTGGATGTCTTCTACCAATGAGCTCCAAAAAATTTTTATGGCGAGTGCGCGAAATCTCCACTTTGCTCGCAACTGACCTTGATAAAGAACATTCACAGATCGCGGCTTTATTTAGAATTTTGTGCACACATACACAGTGTCGCGATAAACTCCATAGGCGGACACCTCGTGCTCCTCACCGCGCTTCTGAATTTTTTTCTTTCTTCGACAATACGCAATCATTGGCATTCTTATCAGTCTTCGTTATAATATATTTTTTATGTATCATCTCTTGTGATGTTTGACGCAAAATGGGCATCCGTCAGAGCACATCCAGACATAATGCAATGTTGAATTGGAATGCAGTAATTCACCAAATTTGGTTGTGGATTCGATGAATTTGAAATTCAGTCCTTTTATCCTCGTATACGATGAGATACCCAAAGATGGATTTCTCCTATAAGACACGATTGATTTATTTTAAATTCACAAATCGTTCCACTCCGTGTCACGATACACTGAAATTTACAATCGAATTTGCTGGATTTTCTCAATTCCATCCACACCCGTATTTGGGCAGCAAATCAATCCCGCACAAGGGGTGGCGCATCGAGGTATTCCATGCACATATTATGCTTATTTGGAATTTTTGTTGCTTTACTGTCTTGAGGGGTGAATTATTTTGCTTTTTGGGATCATATGTTTGTAATAAATTATTGAGCAAAACGATTTAGAATTGTTATAAAAAAATATTAATAAATTGACAAGAAATCAATAAAGGAGTTTACCTGTTTTTGTATGTGGGGAAAACGTTCATTCTAGGAATATAAATATTTCCAAAGAGACTTTCCATTGTCCACTTGGATCAGTTTCAAAAACTTTAGCCTTAAATGCAAACAATGACGTCCCTTTTTATTTCTTTTGCTTCAATTTATATTAATTATTCTATTTCTTTTTACTTAAATTTATTTGTTTCGATGCTTTCTCGGTAAGTTTCTATAGGATATTTTCTATTCTTGATACATTTAAAGAGACAAAGCACAATTTCATGACGTCATTGCGAGCATTTTTAAGTAAAAATCATTTGCTGGATTTATCAAGCTGATCCCGATGAGAAATGTAAAGTCTCTGGCATTTTCTTTTTTTTTTTAATCTTCAATTTTCAATTATTTTAATTGTCTCCATAAATTATATATTTTTTATGCATAAATGAATAAACTCCTTTTTTGAAATCATTATTAGAAAATAAATTGGAAATTAATAAATTTAAATAAAAGGAAATTCTGGGGATTCTAGGACACATTTAAATTTATTTTTAACCGAATGTTTTAGCAAAAAAAATGTATACCGGTTTCTTTTCTTCAAACCCAAAAATCGACTAAATTTACCCCCAAAGACGGTAAACGTTGTCAGCAAAATGAACGTTAAATTGGGAGTTGCAGACAGAGTTACTTTTTTTTACATCTTTCAACAGAATTACCGAAGAAGAATTTCGGGGATAAATTGTCGAATTTGCATTGAATTCCAAGAGATTTTGTAGAAAATCTAAAACAATTTTTGCAAAACTTGTCTAATCATTTTGTCAGACATTCTCCGGAATGTGAAACCCTCAAATCGATACCACAAAATCATTTGCAAATACTCGTATGTTCTTTTTCTCAAAGAACGATTTATTTGATGAATTTCCAATTAAGTGAATTGAAATTTTCAATTCCCTTTGAATCCCACTTCGTTTGGGATTTGGAACAATTTACATCTCATGTCTGTGTCTTGAAGAAAAAAAAAAGTACCTCCCATCATTAATTCCCAACACCACTTTGAGGAGTTTTCTTAGGGGAGTGGGGGGTCGTCAGAGGGAAAGTTCTTTGGGAAATTAGTTGCAAAGCATGTTCTTTTTTTCCTTCTCGCATTTTACATTATGCGGAGGTGCTCCAAAGTGCTCACGGGCTTAGCCTTTTGTCACCCAAATGTCTCCCTTGGAACGTGAGGAAATTAATCTTTCAGCATCTAAAATTAAAAGTTCACCGTGTTGACACACGAAACACCGCAGCAGCCCTCATCACTCTGAAATTAACTTTCAAATGTGATTTGTTACCATATATCCCATCTTTTGGTAGGGCAGACGCATTGGGATAGATGTGTGGTCGTTTTTTTGCCGCAATGTTTGAGTCTTTTTGGGCTTAAGGCAGATAAAATGCCCACACCTTAATTTATGATACTCACAAAACCATTAAATGCTGCACCATTTCTTCTGTTTCTTGCATTTATTTTATTCGCAACCTCGTACAAAATGGGGAGGGTGAATAATTAAATATGACCCATTTATGTGGTTCCTGGAGCAACAAAAATTAATGCCTGGGAGGCAGTTAAATTGTATTTGCTTTAAAATTGTCAAACATTCAATTAAAACTCTCAGCACAAACAGAAAAAGAAAGAACTCACGGGAGGAATGTTTCGAAGAAAATTACGCCAGGAATTCATTCTGTTTGGAAGAATTTATGGGTAAAGTTTTTTTTTTCAAGATCATAATCGGGTTAGTGAATTTTCTTCTCTCACTTTGAACTCATTTTTTTCCTTACTGCACTTTCTTTGCAAGAAGAATCTTTAAGAAGAATGCTGTGCAATGATTCAGATGATAGTACCTATATTTCGCAGACTGCATTAAAATGTAGTGCATTGCGCGGAGGTTGTGTGATTTATTAGTTAATGCGGAAAAAGATATTTTCTTGAAACTTCAAGATTTTCCATGAAAATGCTGAAGGAGATATATAGGGAAAACAAGGGAGGAATAGGAAGCTTCTTTCGTTTTTTTTTTAAATAAAAAAAATTCTATTTTTTGCCAGTGCCTATGCTACAATCATATAGGAGTCGAAGTTCATGAAGATTGAGACTGTTAAATAATATTGATGGTTGTTTTATTAGAATAATCCGCTTTAGATAAATTATTGGTAGATTTCTTATTTTTAAAGTTTTTTTCTTGCGTTTGACATTAATTTAATGGTTCGACATTTCTAACGTTTGACGTTTCTATTTTTGACGTTTATTTGTACGTTTGATGTTTTTATCATTTAATAGCATTAACCTTCTTTTCTTATGTTTACGGTTTTCTCAAAAACGTTTATTTTGTATAGTTTGACATGTCTTTTCTATTGTAACGTTCATTTACACGTTTGACATTTCTTTTCTTCAGCTTGAGGTTTAGCTAAACGTTTGACGTTTCCTTGGACATTTTTTTTCTAATTCAATCCTAATTTAAATGTTTGATGCTTATTTATCTTTTCAATTTTTTCATTAAATTTTTAGACTGGAAATACTTTCTTTTTAGCTCAGAAAACAATTATTAACGTGAACATTAACAAATATAATTCACTCATTAATAGGATCAAATACCTAAACATATTTCCTTTCTAGCAAAACAATTGTTTTTTTTTTAATACAATTTTCAAGTCTTTTGAAAGTATTTAACAAAGGAAAAAATGAAATTTCTCGCGAAAATTAATAAAAAAAACTCATTTCGATTAAATATAGAACCTCTTTGTTTTATTCAATAAAACCCATCGAGTTTGAAGCAACATTTTATGCGTATATGGGTACACATTTCGAATTGAAGCTGTGAGTGAATGAAGGTGCTGCGAAAAGATGTCTTTTCTCTCGCCCATTGTGCATTTTGTGTGGCTGTGCAAAAAAAGCCGAAGAAGATAATTGTTCTGGAGCAATTACGCGTAATAATATATAATGTTTAAAGAGAAAAAAAATCGACATAAAATGCATTTTCTCGGTACACCAACAATGTGCCATGGCGAGAGAGTGTAAGCGAAGAGAGAAAAACCTGCATTTCACGATATAAATTGCATGTGAGAAGAGCATGTTATAACAATTAACTTTACCAGCAAACCCAGCAATACTCTTAGCACAGTTTCCCAATTCTCATGTTGGTGCGCCATGCTCCTTTTTGACCATAACTGCTGTCTTGGCTTCTGTGGGGCTTCTGTATGCCGTATAAGCATCGTGGAAAATTTCAACAGATTGTGGTCATTTCGTTTTTTTCGCTTAATTCGTGGATCAATTGCGGAAGACAATGGCGGAAACATCTGGATAATTGAGCACAACGCATCCTAATTAAAGGTGGGGAAAATTTGCATTTCCATTTGCGTATACATCGCAGAATAATTTGTGAGATGGAAGAAAGTGTATATGCCATCGTTCAGCATTATTCAATTAAATTCAATGGTGAAGGACACATTGCAGAATTTCAAGTATTTTCCACTAAAACATCCTCCTCTCTTACCGGAAAATTTTCATATAGTAGTACATCACTTGGTGAATTGTTCTAATTGTCATGCACAAGATGTACGAGATGTACAAGATCCGGAGGATGTGTGACACAGTGTGGAATTTAAATGACCATCCCTGTTGCCGTAAGAGGGAATTCTTTGAAATTCTCACAACCTTTTCGTGTGAAAAGAATCTTTATGTCATGCAGTTCCTGCATTTTAGCAAATTGTCACGAAAATCTTGCAAAGAATTCCTCATTTTTAGTCTCATATATGGGACAAAAAGAAGAAGGAAGGGAAGGTTTTATGCTGCCTAACTGCTTTTTTGTGTCCATCCATCTGAATTTCGCTTTATCACAAGAGAGAGGCTAATTGGAAGCCACTAAAAGCACTTATGCGATGACATTTTACTTGATTTTTATGCTTTATATACTTTCCAACATAAAACTGGAAATTTATGTTTTTTTAAGTTTAAAAAAGAAGTACTTAAATTTCATATTAATTTTTTTAATGAAAAATGAAAAAAAAAATGGTTTTCTTCGTATTTTCCAAAGGATTTTATTCATTTTGATGCTCTCATGATACATATTATGCAAAAGAAAATGACAGAGAAAATCTTTTAAAAAATTGGAAAATCGGAGTCGATTCTGTTAAAATCATTTTTTTTTCATTTCTCACAATTCCTCACAGTTAAAGATTTTTGGTATTCTGTTAAAAATCTTTAAAAATTTTGACAATTTGTTTTTATCTTCAATCGTGTTGAGGAAAATTGATTTTCCAGGGCTTTCTAACGATCTTTCTCATTTTTTTTACTAGAACTAATAAATTTAAGGGATTTCAAAAGACCAACTGTCAAAATCTTATAAAACTTTTTACCCCTTAGAGGACACCATTATGATATTTTTAAATCGTCACAAAATTAAAATATATTAAACAATTTGAGAAAAATTCTACAACTCTGTGTAAGAAGTTCAATTACTTCAAGTTCGTCGAAAAAAAACTTGAAAAAGATTTTCTTTGTGAAAGAAAATTAATGTTATAGTTTTGAGGTTAGAAACATCGATCTTCCAAGGATTAAGGTTAGTAAAATAAAATGAAAGATTTTAAAAAGAATCGACTCCTTAGAATTTTCTTACATATTGTTTAATTCTCTGCAAGATTTTCATTGCATTGTACTTCAAGGAAGAACCTAAAAATGAATAAACTCCTTTGATTTTCACCTTTATTTTTTCACTAGCTTTAGCTTTGTGCCAAAAAATAGTTCCTTATTTATCTCGATAGCTTTTTATTATTTAAATTTGAAGCCATCATGGATTAAACGACTATTTTGGCCACATTGCCTCCCCACCTACAAAATGCCCATAAAAATACATTATGAAAGAGTTTCCTCCTCTTCTAATAGCTCCGAGTTTACCCAGAAGAGGAATAATCGTTTGGAATTTTTGGGCATTTGTCCAAAAAATTTTTACAAGTGGAAAGCTAAAAGGCTCGTAGCGCTATAAAACTAAACTCGTATGGTTTTCTTTTTCACGTGATGGACACAGCGTGAAAATGGGGAAAAAACCACACATATACACTGAATTGCGTGACGAAGGAAAGTAAATGACTGTGTGTGTGTAATTTCCATTCGGGAAATGCATTTCAGCACACATTGGTAAAAGCAATTGTACGAGTGGATTCGTTCCCATTCCCCCCAAGCAAGGATATTGTATCTGATTGTGAATTGGACATAGACGGGGGAACATGTGCAGGCTGAGGATGAAAAAAATGTGCAGAATGGGAATTTCAGGAAATTCATGAAGCTTGAAATGATGATGTTGAGTTGGGAAATGAAGAGAATTTCCATATAAAATGGATTTTCTCAACTGAATGACACATGCAGTGGAGCTTCAAGGAGTTTTTCTCGTTTTTTTTCTCTTCTCCTTCTTTTCTTGCCTTTTCACGTGCATTGTCTGCTTCGTAGTAATTTAACTAAAGTGGCGAATGTTTTGAAAAAATATGTATGTAGAGGTATTTAAATTAACTGCCTCTAGTCTGTATATATAAACTGACAAATTGCCACAAATATCTCTAACAATCTCTTGGCTCCCCCCAAAATCTCGTGCAACAATTTAAATTGAAGCAATTCTTGGTGAAAAATATTTCTCAAGTGTTTTTCTTTCCACTTTTGTATTTTCATTTGAATTTCCTCACTGAGAGAGAGAGTGGGTGGCTATTTTAGGAGCTTAGACTCTCATACGCAGGCCTACAATGTGTGTTAGGTATATAAAACCATCAATTACGAATTCTTCTGCAAGTTGAATCTCTCCAAAACCACAACATATATTTTCTTTATAAAACTTTTCCCTATTTTTAAACTTAAAATTCAGGATTTTTATTCTTGTAGACCAACTGTCTTCAATGTTATCCTTTTCCACTGAATTTGAATATCACATTCGCCCCCGGAGAAAATTGAGGGCAAGAGAGATTGAAGAAACAAATCATGGTCTTTTTGCTAAAAAAAAAAAAACACTGAACACAGAGTTTAGGGAAATACCCTTCAGAGTGGGGGTGGTTTTGTACTATTGTTTGAAGAGAAAACACAGAGAGTTTTTCTTCAGCTTAGCATTAGAATTGAATTATTCTTGTGGCCCTTCAAAATAGCCCTCGAAGGGGGGAGAAGAAAATTGCTGATGTGAAATTTGTACACAAATCATTCGGGCATTAAAGTTAATTTCATGAAAATCTCCTTATAAACAAGATTTTTCCTCACAGATTTTCTTTTCTGTGAGAATCAAATTTCTTTTTCGCGTGGACAGATGTGGGAGATTTACAGACGAAAAAAAAATAGTAATTGTGCAGTGAAAGGTTCATAGAAGATTAAGGGGGTTGTCAGTGTAAAAATGTGTTACTTTTTGTAGTTCTTTAAACATTTTTTTAAACGTACTTTTTGTCAATGCCCAAAAGCTTTTAAATACTTTATTTTTTTTTAAACATTTATATTTTTTTGAAGCATTGAATTTTATTCTGTTTGGTTCCTTATGTAATCTAAATGTTTCTTGAATGAGGTTATGTTCAATAATCTCATTCATTTAAATAATTTTTCTGAAAATAAGCGGAACAACCTTTAAATTCAAGTCTAATTGACCTAAGAACTTACCTTCATCCCTATAAAAAAGCCTCCAGGTGAGAATTTTCACTTTTAACCTTTTTTTTTTTTTTAAATAAATTTGATTTTCAACGTATTTCGAACTTTCTTCTGAGCTGCAAAGAGAAAACTCATTATGTACATTACTTTGCTGAATGTGCAAGATTCTCAAGAAAATCAAAAAAAAAAAAAAGAATACTTTTAACAGAAGTTTATGGTAGTTCAAAACTTTTTTCCCGTTTGAAATGAAATACAAATTAAATCAAAAGGACATTACTCTTGCAAATGACACACCCCCTGTTATTTTCCTCGAATTACATATTCTCGTACAAGTGACAAAATGAAGGAAGTGCAAAAAATGTATTTTCTTGTCTGTTGATTTTTCACAAAAGGCACCTTCGTATAGAGGTTAAAAGATTGGTGCAAGAATAAGACGGGAAAATTTTCTTTAGACACACAATCTCACTCCTGTGTGGTAACTTAATATTTTATTACAGCTCCCTGCATTCGACCTCCTAGACAAATATTTTTGCTAAAAAAGATGACTCACAGTGCGGGGAGAATCTAGCGATGCACGAGATAATGTGTTATTGAAGAAAAAGTTCTTTTACTTCTTTTTTTTTCTCCAACAAGGAAAAAGTTATAAAATATAATGAGGATGAATGTGAATATTTTTTGCACACCCTCAAGCTAGACTCTTCTTACTCTACTTTGGCGAAACTTCATCTGCAAAGATGAAAAATCATGACTCCTCTGAGGTTTTCTTTCATCTTAAGAGGGAGGAAGGTAAATTCCTCATAGGTGTTTTTGAAAAGTTTTTAACTGAATAAAATAACCTTGCTAAAAGACTTCAAACCATCTGCTTGATCATAAATATCTCATTACGCAGGGGGTAATAAATCCATTTTCCCGCATCATGGCAATTAATTCATTCCCAAATATCATTTAATGACCTTTTTACTGAATCATTAATTCACATGAAGATCACACAGACAACTCAAAATGTTGGTTTTTATTAAAAAAGAAATGTTTTTAAATCATTTTTCACTCGTTACTTTTCCACACACGTATACCCCCATTGAGAGGTGATGGATTGAGGGGGGTTCTCTCCAACGAAGAGCACATAATGTGTATGGAGAAGAAAAACAGACCCAATGAACCCCAATGAACTTGCTGAATGAAATTTCTTTTTCTTCCATTTTCTCGCCGCTTTTCCCCATGAGCCAGCACAATTATTACCCATTCAGCAAAGTTTTGAGCTCACGTACTTCCACCTTCATCACCCACTAAAAGATAGCCATCACATCTCAAAATTGCCCGGAAAAACCCCCCGTAATTCTTGTGCGGATTTAATTCTTCGTATAATGTGGGTGGATTAAACATTTTACCGGGGTGGTGGGGGTAGAAAAAATTCCAGCCAATCTTTGTTGTTATTAAATTGGTTATGAAATGATTTGGGGGGCTTTGGGGAGCGTGGTAGTGAGTTAAAGTATCTGATTTTGCATACATTTCGGCGCTATTTGGTAGTACAATTATTTTATTTAACACTTGGAGGACACGAATTTTTAACCTCAAACTTCTATCTTGATTTTCTATCATAAAAAAACGTTTTTCTAGATTTTCTTTTGGCGAGCTTGAAGCAATAGAAGTCACATACCTACATTTAAATGTAGAATTTATCACAATAAGTTAGATATTAGATTTTATTCTGTGGTAATTTGAAAAAGTCGAATTGGCAGCAAATACCAATTTTGTCCTTCAATAAAAAAAGTTGTAAAGACCATTGAAGGTTTAGCATGTTTTGTAAGAATTTTTAAAGTAAATAAATGCCATATATCCAATAAATTTTCTTTAAGAAAAATACACGAAGGAAATGCAATAATTTTTAATGTGAAAATATAAACATTAACATGCTGGGAAAGAGAAAATGCAATTTAACGAGAAAAATGAAGAAAATTGTGCATGAAAAATTTCAGGCAATCTTGTTGCTCGGTGTACTTTATTCTGAAGTTGTTAGTATATTGCTTTTTATTTAATACTTAATTATTATGCTCGTAAAAAGTACTTTCCTCAGTATATAATACTATTTTTCATTAATATTCCCTCTTGCTTGAAAAATTCTATATATACATGTATGTATACAGATTACATGCGGAGACTTTTCCAAACAATTCCATTTTATTTACTCTGTTGGCGTTTATTTGAGGGAGTTTGTTTTCTCTTCTCCAATTTATTTCGATCCTACACATTTTCAAAAGCTTCATATCTGTAATTATTGTGAGCTTTTTGCGCCCCAAGGGAAAAAGCTCAAGTTAGAATTATTACTTCCGCATGACAACCATCCTATTAATTTCTCATTCATATTTTGCAAAATATTCCAACATTCCCAAGTATTCATATTTATTTTTCTTGTCTGGTCACTTTTTTTTTTTTGGAAGGGGAGTTTTGTTTTAATTTTCCAGCTTTCAATTGTAAAATATACATAGAAATATTCCCTGGAAAATTCAAACTACAAAATGTGTGTTAACTGAAACTGACAGACCTATGAATTTTTAATAGAAAATATGAATTGTTTCACAGCAGCATAATATAGTTTTTCACCATAAAACTTTTATTGCTTTCCATCCCTTCACAATGCTATATGAATATTAGAATGTTTCAATTCTTTTTCAACACGAAATTCTAATTTAATTTCTCCCCCTAGGAAAGGGATGTTTATCGTATATAAGTGTAGGTGGTTTAATTAGTTGGTATACCACAATCGTGGCATACCAAGTATTGTAATCGTCAGAAAAACCGACCACCTCAGATCGGGCTCAAACTTGGTATGAGCACGTTTTAGACATCCCACATTACGAAAATGGTGGTGGAAAAATTTTGTTCCGGCCGGCCTGCCGGCCGTCCTGCCGGCCGGCCTGCCGGCCGGTCGCCCAAACTTTGTCTTATAGCTCGAGAACGGCAAGAGATAGAGACTTCCGGTTTGAAGTTTTCTATAGAAATGTGGGTGTAAAATTTCATTTTTTCGCATTTTTGAAATCCAAAATGGCCGCCGTCCGCCATTTTGAAATACCGTTAACAACTTCCCTTATAGCTAGAGGTCTGAAATTTTAGTATGTTGTAGAGCTCAGTGAGACGTTTTCATCAACAATTCATACTTGAAAATCGGTCGAGCGGTTTAGCAAATATGGCGGCCTAAAGCAAAAAGTGTTTTTTCGCTATAACTCGAGAACGGCTTGACCGATTTTGACCATCTTGGTATCAAATGAAAGGTTTCAATAAGCCCTACAACTGTCTAGAACATTCCAAGTTCCAAAAACATCCGCAAGAGGCGCTAAAAACAAAAACAAAAATTGCCTAACTTTAAGGGGCAATATCTCCGAATCCCCATTAGGCAAATCTTTTAAATTTTGATATGTTGTAGCCTGATTCAATATCTGTCATCAGTCCGAAAATGAAGAAAATCTATGTCGCCGTTTAGAAGATATGGCCATTTGAAAAATTCTTGAATTTGAAAAGTTCTAAGAGCCATATCTCTTGAACGGATTGTCCGATTTTTCTCAATTTGGTATTAAATTAAAGGTTTTGCAAAACTCTACAACTTTCTAGAACATCAGAAACCTCTAGAACAATTCCTTTAATACGAAAAGTGCAAAAAACTGTTTTGGTGGAACAAAAAACCGCCATTTTGTGTTCTGGAGGTGACCTTGAAATGTATCGAAATATATGTCAGATTATAGCTTATTTGAATACCTTTCCAAAACTAGTCAAGAAATTTCTGTATGTGCAATAGAACTTGAGATATAACCATTTTTGTCTTTCGAATTCATGAATTTCATAAAAAAAATCACCTTTGCCTACTAAAACTACTTAAAAATTAAATTACAACGCATAGACTGACCCATCCGCGTTGTGGTATACCAACTCTTATAACTGGACGCGTTATGATTGACTTTTATAATGTGAGACAACTGGCTTCCTAGTATTCTATATTAATCAAATATTTTATTAGCTATATAATACACCCATGTGGAGACAATTAATAAACAGGAAAGGTTTTTTGGAGTGGAAACAGATGGACATGGAGGTGGAGGGTGTGTGTAAAATGATCCAGAAAAGGCTTCATGAACACAATATATTCCACCCTCATTTCCTCAACTGAATTCATATCATTTTGCGGGGAGAATTGTTGGAAATATATTGAAACATGTGGTGAATGCCGAGGAATTTGTGCGAATATCAGCATCCTATTTTGCTATGGTAGACTACACTGACATCTTTGTAAATCCATACTCTGGTTTGAGGCCTATATACAGACAGTTTGCGAAAGTTAATGCATATTCATTTTCACGTAATGTATTCAAATCAATTCACGTGATTGATGTTGGATTGTTGTGTTGTCGCATATGCTGCAACGGAAGAAATCCAACATGTACATTGATTCAGGGGTCTGCTACCCTATAGTGAGGTAAGCCCCAGAGACCCCACTCTGTTAGGGCTAAAAGGGTTGGGAGGGGTGCAGAGGAGAGCATAGATGAGTTAATACAACGTGTTTAATATCTCGCATCCAGTTAAGTGGAAATTCCACATATAGTGAAAATGGGGAGATGGTTTTTTGGGTTAGGAAAAGGGGATGAACCCAAATAGATTTATTCATCCAATGAACATAGATTTATGGCAATATTTTCCCAAACCCCCATCATTCTTTCCTCATCCATTTATAGTGACACTCATTCCTCGTATACATAGCACACGCTACCACCATTTATGGTCTATTCCAGAGTGTACGAAGCAATGGGGGTTAGGGGGCGGACAATTCGTCATTTTGAGCATTTTGCATATATTAGTCACGGAATATGAATGTTTATTTCCCAACAGATGAGGCTCTATATTATGTTTTATATTATACATTTGAATACTTAATGTGAACCCTTTTCATTTTTTATGTGATACATATTTTTTATAATATAAAATAAAATAACTCAATTTGCAAACACGTCTATAGTTTGAATTTATATCGTAAATCGGTGTATTAATTTTTTTATATTGTGAATACCTGAGTTCCAGGAAAAAGGAGATTATTCATTATTATGTGGGAAAAACTCTTATTCATTGAGGCATTCGGGGCATGAAAATATTCAGAATAGGACCAATGCCAAACGAATTTTCAATTTTTTAGCTAGATCTGCTGAGTAAAGACGGCAAAAAATTGCTGAACAATACAATTAATGACGTCATTAGAGTGATTTTAATGAATAAATCTTCCAAAAATCAGTTGAAGCGGAACAATTGAAAGGAATTTAGCAAGGGGTGTTTTTCCCCCGATTATTTTTTGATTTTTTGGTGAATAATCCGAATTATTGGAGAATAATCCGAATATTTTCATTCAGATAAGCACCCCTTGTTAGAAAATTAAAAAATATAATTTTCTGCTTGAATTTAATCATTTTCAGCTTAAATTTACTAATTTTAGGCTTACATTTAGTACTTTCATGTTTGAATTTAGTACTTTTTTGTAGGTTATTGATCATCAGTCTGAGGATTTTCTGTACCTACTAATTTTAGATGTTCACATGCCGAATTTTCTGATTTTTTTTGGCAAATTATCTGAATTTTCACGATGATCCGAATATTTTCATTGAGATCAATAAAAAGTGATTAAAAAATACAATTACTGACGTCATTTTTTAAATTTTTGGACAAAACTTTGTCTGCTTTTTTCACATAATTTCAGTGGAAAATGGAAAGTTTGTTTAGCGATTTCTTTATCTGTTTTGAACGATTCCTTTTCATATATCAGTGACTAAGCTCCTTTTTTGGAAGTTTTAGAATTTCTCGAATTTATTTGATTTTTTTTATCAACCGCTAACTATTATTTACTGCTATATAAAAATTATATACATAAGTAATCAATAAAATCCTCACAATTCTACCCCAAATGTAGTAATCCTTCTTTGTCACCAAAAGAACCAAACAAATGGTTTGCTATCAGTGTGTTTGGCTACTTAAGTGCCTCTTCTGACAGTGCTAAATGTATCGGATGCTCTTCCTATGATGGATTTGGTGATATAAATTAAAATTCAGTTGGAATTGAGTGCCAAAAGAGGGGGAGTTCTGTTCATTCTGTATACGTTCTATTCGCAAAAGAGAAATACAATATCAATTTTGATTTGTAAAGCTATGTAGGATTAAACAACATCCCTCCTCCCATACAAAGCCACAACACTAAATTAAGATGATGAAGATGTGCAAACTGTTTGCCATTATACCCATCCAATTAACCTAGCTTGTATAATATTGGCACGTCTGATTAATCAGTCATTTGACCCTCGAAGTTCCATCTCAAATATCAATGGAAATCTCATATTTTGGGACTTGCTCGTGTACGGGTTTTATGTTAATTGGTGGGTGGATTCATTTCCTATAGAGTTCAGTGAAGGGTTCGATGATAGACCCAATGAAGAGGAATTTATGCTTGTTATAGTGAGTCCTTTTGCAAGGATTCAGGCTTTGATGCGTTGCTGCGGTTACACGCGTTTATGTTTTGCGGATTTGTCCATCGTGTATGCTTGTGGGTTTTATGAAAATTATGCTCATGTTGCAAATTATTATTTAAATAATGCACGACAAATTCCGTGGCTGTGGTTTACCGGTGAATGCAGGACATACAAGCCCACAAACGCTCGTGACTCTACTTCCCAACAACGATTACTATATGTGCAACTTTTGCTCCAAAAATTTCCGGATAATTGCACAGAAGGGTTAAAAATAGTTGGCAATAAGGAGGGGTAATGGGAGGAAAAGTTTCCCTCTTACTCAGGAGCCTCAAAGGGTATAATCAAGTTAATGGTTTCGGTGGGGTCAAAGTGAAGTGGTGAGGTTTGTTTGTGTACTAAAAGTGGGTGGAATTCCCATGTAAATCACTCACAAAATTCCTAAAGTATCGACATGACTTTCATGCGGCTTTTACACTCATCGCAATAGAATATTTATGGGATCGATCCCTTATATAGCTACACATGTCACCCTTAAGAATTATGTCAAATATTTGATCCTAAAAATTTGCTTGTTAAACATTTTTCATTCGACAAAAAAAAAAGAATTTTTCTCCCGTCAAGCTTGATTGATTCCATTGGGATGAAGTGAATTGAGAAAAGTATTTTGGAAGTTGGTAAATGTTGATATTTATATAAAACGGCGCACATAAAAAGCCATTTATTCCTTCACTTTGCCTGAAGAAGACTATGCGGGGGAGATAATCAATAAATTTTTATATTCCATGAGTACGATGCTGAAATAGCATCGGCGGAAATAATAATGGAGTTTATGTGTGAGTCGATGACCCAATTCTATTCCAATTTAATTCCTCCTTCATCGTCTGTATTGGAAATTCTTGAGGGCTTTAGCCTCTCTTTCAGTGCGAGAAATTTCTTCCTTCACGTGCAGGCGTTTCAATGGAGTTTTCAAATAAGAAAAAAGCTGCGCTTATTTATTAGAGAAAATGTGAAAATTATTTCTAATACGAATCCCTCTCACAATACGAATTCCCCTCTTGGAATTTTATAGGAAACTTGATGACGAAATTATTAAAGCAAAACTTTGTTGGAATTCAACAATTTCTCTGGTTTTTTGGTGTTTTTTTTAAACTCACCGCATTTCCCAAAAGGTCTCTTCATTGTAGCACATTGTACCACATTTTCCTGTGAGTTATTTGTCTAAAATGTTCTTTTTCCATGCATGGCGATGAACTCGCGGAAAAGTGTTGTGTATGGTGTGAAAATTTAAATGAAATGTCGCTTGCAAATTAACATAATGTCATGAAAACATGCTACGGAAAATACGTGGAAAAAAAACTGAATTTATTTAACTTGAGCACTATATGTATATGCGGGAAAAATTTATTTGAAAAAACTGCTTAACAATCCCAAATAAATATGCAATTATTCCATAATTAATTTAATACTAGTAATACTACGTGATTATGGATTTTCCACTGTTATCCCTCGCGTGGAATTTTCCAATAACTCCCCAAAGTGATTATTTTGTGTTGTATGTATAAATAATTTCCGATTAAAAGTATGGATTAATATGGAATTAAAATGTTTTATTGGTAAATTAAATTCCTCTCGAGTTGTGGATGAGGTAAAAATAACCCCCACAACAGCTACCCCCCAATCAATTCACCCAGCATGTGGAGAGAATTCTTTGAATAACCCCATATAGCAAGAAAATTCCATTGAGAATTTTCTTCAATGCACAAAAAGCTACGGATATGGCATCAAATAACTTTCCATTGAGGCGGTCAACATTCTCGTTGTACTCCTGAAACGACTAACTTTCGGAGCGACAAAACTGATGCACTCTGAACGACGTTACTCGTGGACTTTTCATATTTTCTATTTTCCTTTTTTTCCCCTCATCTATAAGTTCTCAATGTCAAAGTTAGAAAAGTTCCCCCATACCCAGGATGCCGTTTCCCGCAAAATAAGTTTCTGACGGGGGAAAGGGAGTTTTCTTTATGGGAGGATTTCCCGTAATCCCTTTGAAAATAGCCATGTAATTTTCCATTAATTTGCCAATGAATAACCCCCTCAAATGCATCTCGTATGTCACTGTCTCGTTGAATAATGCTTGCGAGTATGTTGTTCCTTTGCTCCCCACAAAAGGAGTTTATTCATTTTTATCGTTTCATGTTTGTATTAGAAGTATTATTCTGGACAAAGAAAATCTTGAAAAGGGGTTTATAAAACCTTCGAGAAAAGGATAAAAAATTTTCTATTTTGGATTGGATTCAAATGATTGGGTTGATACATTAGTAATAGAAGACAAAACTTTGTCGTTATTGTTTGGTTTTTCTACATGAAGCATATGCATCATTGCTTTGTTGATGATGATACTTAAAATTATGTATAGGATATTAAAAAAAAGAAGATTGTTGACTTATACACACGTTTGTATTTCATGCACAAAGAAAATCTTTGGAATACATTATCCAAAAACGCATGAACCACGTCCCAATGTAACTTATAATTTGTCCAAAAACACATAAACCACGCCCCAATGTAACTCATAATTATCAACATTTGAAATCAATGAAAAAACCTTCAATTTGCGCTAAATATTCTGCACAAGTTCATCTTAAATTTTGTGAGAGAACTCTAAAAGTTTGTGTTTGAACCTGGCGTGAGGTAATTTTCTTTGGGTTTCCGGTCGTCGCCAGGGGTAGAGATTCTCGTCCAAATGAAAGACGTACTTCCCAAAGCTTTCAACCCCTATCCGGGCCTTCTTCAGTGGCTGGAAGTGGGTGAATTTCTTTATTTAACAATTAACATTCAAACAATTTTATATAACAATAATTCTTACTCGTAACAGATTCTTTGGACACGTCTAACGTCACTGACTTTTACATTACTATAGATCGCGAGGGAGATCTTTGATTCTATGGGGGTGGTTTTTCCTCGGTTTTAAATGAATTTTCCTACTTTTCTTGTACAATTTGTGTTAATTCTCTTTGTTTGGCGGAGAAACTATTTTTAACGGCCTCTGTCACTATGAATAATTCAATTCTCCGCTGTGTCATTTCCCCTTTCCATTTGACGTTCATTCATCGATGTGTTTCGTTGAGTTTGTCTTCCCCTCCGTCTATTTGTTGATGTTTTGTTTAGCGCGATGAGATTTGTGTAGACACTGCTGAGCCTCTCCACATCCCTCCTGGAATTCACCAGCAGGGGAAGATTCTCTTGTATGTGGAGCATCTCTGTGATCAGACGCCTTGTGTAGTGTCTTTGGGTATCCAGGATCTCCACGTCATCGAATCTGAACATATGCCCAGTGGTATGCCAATGCTTCCATAGTGCTGTTTTATTGTCCTCCTCCTGCCCATCCTGTTCGCCAGTCACTTCCGGTCCCCTGCATGATCTTTTATGTTGTGCTATTCTCATTTTTAAATATTGTTTTGTTTGACCCACGTAGCGTTTTGGGCAGTCTGCACATGGAATAGAGTACACCACACCTGACCTGGAGAGCTTTGGTACTGGGTCTTTTACGCGGGAGAAGTATCTGTTGTTCTTCCCGGACATAGAGAAGGCAACTCCACATCCCGTGGTGGATGTGATTATCTTTTTCATCTTTTCTGCCGTTCCCGGCATGTATGTGATTGGGAAGTACTGACATTGTGTGCCTCTCCTGCCGGATTCAGTGGCATTCTCCACATCCCTGTCCACGGTTTCCCGCCTCATGAGATGGTTGATCACCCTTCGTGGGAAATCATTGAGCTTCAGTATCTCCTCGATGGTGCCTGTATTGTTTACCCCCGGTTTTGTGGTCAGGGAGGTCACCCTTCTAATAAAATTTCTTGCTACATTTATGACAGTTCGTTTTGAGTGTGCGCTACTGTAATTCAGCATTCGATGGGATGCGCATGGCTTTGAGTACCAGGTAGTGTACATCTGTCCTCCCTCCATACGGTGGATTCTGAGGTCTAGATATGCCAGTGTTCCCTGCTCCTCAATCTCCATGGTGAATTGGATGCGTGTGTGGAAGGCATTGAAAATCTCCAGTATCCTGCATACATCGTCCTTGTGCACTGCGAGGAGGAGATCATCAACGTATTTTCGGATGAAATTTATCCTCAGGGGACGCTCTCCTGTGGTCAGGATTTGTTGCAAAGCCTTCTGCATTAAATTGTTAAATAAAGAAATTCACCCACTTCCAGCCACTGAAGAAGGCCTGGATAGGGGTTGAAAGCTTTGGGAAGTACGTCTTTCATTTGGACGAGAATCTCTACCCCTGGCGACGACCGGAAACCCAAAGAAAAGAACTCTAAAAGGAAATGAAGAACTGAAACGTCTTGAATATTTCGAAAGGTTCCAAGTGGTTCATTGTTGAGCTTTACAGTATAAATCGTAAAACTTTAGTGCTTTTGCATATTTCTCTCGTCAGAATCACGTCCTTTTGTCATACATTCCACGACAATAGAATTACAAGGCACACATATGACACGGTGGGTGGGTTTTGTGATGTGGGTGAGAGTACGAATACGCGGCTGCACAATAAAATGGATGCAACATCTGCTGACATGGTGGATTCTTCCTCTTATTTAGCTTCCGTCTGTGATTTCCCAATTGAGTCTCTTCCCCAACCCACAATTACCGTTTACTCCTCGACAGTCTATGTGCTCTATAGTGGTACAAGGATCAAAGACGACCCGCGAAAACCCGCATTTTCTTTTGGGTGATTAATTTTCTTTCTTTGCAAACTCCTGGAATTATATTGCATAATGGCGAGACTCCTTCATCCACTTCACTTTAATGGCTACCTTTTTATCCCCGAATCACCTTCTGCACGATTTATATCTCTTCATGCATTTAGCTCTAGATTATTCGAAGGAGCGCAGCTTCTGTGTACTTCATGGAAAATGCACAATCATACCGATTGGGCTAAAACTTGGTATTATCACAAATTAACTAAAAAAGATTTTTTTTTTAAATATATGCGTCTGAGATCTTTTATCACAGATAATTCACGATAAAACTTTCCCTCAGAATTTCTATCCTCAAATTCTTTTTACTGGACTTCGCATTTTCTAAAATTTTTCTCCTAAGTTTTCCGAAAATTTTGACACAGTTGTATTTTTTTTGAAGTAGCATCGATAAAAGTATCATATCGTGTAAGTGAAGCTTACCAAAATATTTCCTTTACTCTGAAGGTCATTAAGCGTTCTATTATTTATAGAAGCAAAAAAGCATTTAATGTATATTTTTATTTCATTCAATTTAACAAGAAATTAATTTAATTTGATGTTAAATTAACAAGAAATTAATTTAAAATTATTGTTAAATTAAAATGAAATAAAAATATATTTACAGCTGAAATTAAATCATTAGGTATTACGTATGATTTATATTTATTTTTGTCAATTAAAATACAAATTCACAAAAAGTTTATGAATAATAACCTGGTTTGTAAACGAAAAGTCTGTGGCACACTGATGTGAATGATCTTGACCTCAGTTATAATATAAATACAGAAAAAACTGTTTAAAAATAATTTTTCTTTCAAAATATTATTACAATAAAAATTAGGTACTTCAAAAGAACTTATAAAACTTCTGTCAATAAAACATAAAACAAAACCAGAATATAAAATATAGCTACATCTTTAAGTTTTTTTTAGTTATTTTTTAAAATCATTAAAATTCTATTACATCAGCGAATGATTAAATTCTAGATAAATTAATATAAAGTGGTTCTTCAGAACGGAGGACCACGGCTTTCCTATCAAGTTTAATTGTTTTTGGAGTTCTCTCTGAAGCTTCAACCTTGTAGTGACGTAAAATCGTTACAAGAGACAGTTTAACTTGAAAATATGCAAACCTCTTTCCAATACATTCTCTTGGTCCAATCCCAAAAGATAAGAAGTTACTTTGATGCAACGAACTTTTTGATTCAAATCTTTCGGGGATGAATTTTAATGGATCTGGGAAATAATTTGGGTCTCGTTGAATGGCCATTGCGGGAATATAGACGGGCATTCCACGAGGAATTGCAAACTTATGATATGGTTCCAGTGAATATGAGCTTTTTCCATCCGTTGGAGTGCAATTTCGATCCAAAAATGTCAGGTTAGGGTACAATCGAAGAGTTTCTGTAAAAAGAATTATTTTTAAATTTATTTTAACAAAGTAAAAAAAAAGTATTTCGTAAATAAAATTATCAAACTTATCAAACCTTGAACAACGTAATGTAAATATTCCATTTCATGAATTGTCTCATATTGAACTGAACCATATTTTTCGATATAAGAATTGATTTCTTGTCTGAGCTTTTCTTGGACTTCTGGATTCTGAGCTAATTCATACAGAGCAAAGGATATTGCGGAAGAAGATGTTTCATATCCAGCAGCTAGAAAAATAGCAGCTTGAGCCACAAGAGTGTCGCCTTTGTACAAATCAGAATCTTCTTTATTCATAGCAATAAGAGTATCAATGAGATCATTGCGTTTTATGCCACTTTTAATGCGTTCTTCCATAACATTGTTAATTGTGGATCTGAGAAAATCATTCGTTTCCTTTGAGAATAATATTAAGCCAAAAACGCTTGATAATTTGGGAAGAAAGAAGCTTAAAAGATAGACTAAACCACGCTGCCAGTTAAAATCAATAGCTCTTTTGATATTCTCGTGGATATCAGCTTTAGGATCTAAAAGACTATTGGCCTGTACTCCAAAGGCACATAGAGATAATGTGTCTGTTGTATACAATGAAGCGAGTTCCTTCGCATCGTACTCTTGAGGTTCATCACCAATTTCCTCTGCGAGCTTTTGCTCTAAAATTTTGATTACTTCCATCATCAATAGGAAGAAATTTTTCACTTTTCCCGTTGTAAAGATGGGGGAAAGTTTATGCCGAATTGTTTTCCAACGTTGTCCTTTTACTAAAAAGAGGTTATCCATACCAATTACATCGTGATACGGATCACCACTTAAAGTCCTAAGAAAAAAACAATGAAAATTTTAAATTCTCATTCTTAAAATCTAATTAATACCTCTTGAAATCACCTGTCCATAAAATTTGAAAAATCCTTTATAAGGATTTTCTTAATCAGTTCAGGATGCCGAACAACCAAACTCGGTTTATTGAAAAAGTAAACCCCAGTAATTGGTTCATCTTTGAACTTTTCGTTATTATAGATTTCCATAAAAAGCTCTCCACAGTTCTTCTTTAACATCATACAGTCTTTTGGGATACCAATTAAGGGAGGACCTGGAATGTAGGATACCCCATTTTTCTCCCAATACAGCCTTGCTGATTTCTGCCACCAAATCAGAAAGGCTACAATGCACAAAATTAAAACGGCTGTCACTCCTAGCACAAACATCTTATCACACGAATGAATTCTTTGTAACTGAATGGTTCATAAATAATTTTCTGTGTTTGTCTCAAAATAATCATTAAGCAATTTATTTTATTTGGTAATTAAGTTAAAACAATAAAAATTTTAAAATGAGTTTTATATTGTTTTATTTACATATAATATTGTTCAAAGAAAAAAAAAAACTTTTTGCTTTAATAAAATATTCTTCTTAAGCTCCGTAAGAAGGTTGATCGGATCGGTTAGAGCATCCGGATACTCTAACCGTTTTTGCATTCGTTCACCTCACTTCCCCTACTTTTTCTCTCTGTATGTTTTACTCATTTAAAGAAAATTCAAAAATTTGTATTGAGAATTGATTTTTCTAGACATTTTTGAAATCAGGTAAAAATTAAAAATTATTTTTTATTTATTTTTTCTTACTCAAGTCCCAAATGCTTAGAACTTCCTAGAATCTGTTCTAAAATTACGTTTCTTTTACTTTTTATTTGCAGATTAACAGACTGAGGCAAAGATCAGAATTTTTCTTATCAATATCTTCATGGAATTTCTTAATTGCTGAGCTCTAGAAAAACTAGCTAAACAGTCGGGTAAGTACTTATGTCAAGAAAAAAACTACAGCAGCGCTGTATTACGTCCTTTAATTTTTATTTTATACCGAAATTAAGACTTTCTAGCAAAACACAAAAATGCTATTTTCGATTTTTCAGTAGCTAATTAATTTTTCTCCTTTCCAATCTTGCAAAAACTTTCAATGTCAATGAAAATTTGGAAAAAAATGAAAACACGTAACTTTGCGAGGAACCCCCCTGTTCATTGAAATCTCATGATAATTTGCCTTGCAATTTTCTCGCATTTTCCAAAAAGAAAGTATAGAAAAGATATATCGCATCCATAGATAACCTTTTTCCCTTTCATACAAAACTCTCTTGACTTGCACTTTGTTGCCTTAACCCATCGCCCTTCCCAGCGAAGCGAAAGGGATCTGCGGATTTCCACTGTGCCAGACGTCTCCACAAAATCGTTGTCGACTTGAATAAAATATTTACACTTGCGGAAAATGGATACTTTTTTGGGGTGGAGAAAGTATGGAGAAGGGATCTTACCTCTGCAAAAGGAGCTTTTGGGTGATGGTCTAAAGTCACTTTAAGCTCTCTCTCTCTCTGTCTGCTCCCACTCCGCCCAAATTGGCTTCACCATCCATTTTCTCAATTGCACAAGAGGGAAATGCAATGGGAGGTGGGAATGTTTTTGCAATTTTCCTCCCTCTCTCCGAAGCATCCCTCTCATCATTGACTTGTATTTTCTTTCCAATTAACAAAATAAAACCCTGAAATTCGTTTGAAAATCCAGAAACTGTGGAAATGCATCGAAAAAGAATGTTAATGAATTTCCAATTGATATCAATTCAATGGTATGGAAATGAATTACTTCTATATGCGATTTAATGCGAGGCAATAGATGATTGGGATTTTTTTTGTGATTGCTTTTACTCTATTATATGTCATGAAAATATGTAGCTTTGAAGTGCGGATTTTCATTCATTAATTCAACCTATATATGGTTGCTTTTGGTCATTAATAGAATTTTCAAGTAGCTCATTTTTTTGTGCATTTCACAGAAGTTTATTCACCTGAAATAAAATGCATTCAATATGTATTTTCACTGAGAAACTAATTAAATTTTCCATTGAAATTAATGAAAAGAAATATTTGCACCAATTTAAATTTGCCTGCAGAGAAAAAATACATTTTTTTTAAAAATAAATATTGGTTTTAAAATTATTTTTCAATTAAAATTTTTACTATTTAATTTAATTAAATTATTTTTGACAAATTGATTGATTGACAGCAATGAGATCGATGAATTTTATAATATTCAATTTATTTTTGTCACGTTGGAGGAAAGCTCAATTACCTGTTAAGGAATTTTCCAATTAAAGCTTTTCTTTTTTAAACAAATTACCAACATTGGGCCTAATTCAGCGACCAAGAAGCCCTTGAAATTCGCTTGAAATCTTGAAATTTCAGTACAAAATTCAAAGATTTCAAGGGTTCTATGGTCGCTGAATTAGGCCCACTATCTGCTTGAATATAAATAATGTAAAATCTATTTGAAAATCAATTAGAAAAACGTTATTATTATCTTTGAAGCAAGAAAACTTGCTCAATTAGCTTAACATTTTCATCTTTCACCTCAAAACATTATTCAGTTTTCTTCCATGTTGGAAGTTAAAGAAGTAAATTGCTCAAAGAATTCTTTCTTCTTTTGCATTTTCATACATTTTGCAATGCTGCCAGTTAAATTAAATTTGCCGCAGTGAAAAACTTTCTCTGCAGAATTAAAGAAGAATAAAAAAAACAACCATAAATTTACATTGCAAGCCAATCTTCGAGTACCAGCACTATGTGGTTTCTGTGTTGTCCCTCCAAGTGGAAGGTGCACGCAAGTTAACATACATATATGTAGGGTTGGGGGTTTGCAAGGGTATCAAGGGTAGGTGGTAGTGCACCCTCTACCCCTTCCTCAAGTATGGAAAGTCAACCCACAAACGACCCAATGAAAAATGCAAATAATTATCAAACAATCTCGTTGTGGAGCGGGGGTGTGTAGTAAATTATGGACTTTATTTATGTTTCATTGTGTGGGGTTAGAGGTCAGAAATGAAAATACAGGAATGGGCGAAAAAACACCCTGTGAAGTAGTAGTGGTATTTGCAATTATGCTGGTGTCTGTTAGTGCGGAAAAATGCAAATTATGCCAAAGAGCACGTCCAAAATGGATGGGGGTGGTTTTTGTATGCAACAATCGCTCAAACCACAGTATTTACATAGAACCATACAGCTACTTTTTGGGGGGCTGGTCAGTGATTTCTGTCCACAATCATGAGACCATGTCGACGCTCTTGATGTGAAAATTGTACACAAAAGTGGACGCCAAATGATTAATTATCATATGAGATTTTTTTTTTATGTTGAGCCGACAATTGGGGGGAGTCGCGCGCTTTTTTTTCTACCTACTCCAACTCCAGAACTTCCCATGGGGGTGGGTGTGTTGTTGTCCAATGTCACTATCACTGTAATCCTCATGACATAATCAGCTTCCATAGAGTGTAGGGTATTTCAACACGTGAATGACATGCGGTTTAGTATTTTTTCTCTCTCCTTCTATATATAGCAATTTATTACCACGCTCAAATTGTCCAAGAAAATTCCTCCATTATTCTGTATACTACAAAAGCATAAAAAATAATGGGATTAGGAATGGGAATAAAACGATGAACAATTAAGGAAATAAATAGAAATAAAAGATTCTCATTAAGTTGTGCAATAAAATACAGATTTAATGGATTTTCCGCATCTTTATCAAAAGTTTTTCTTCAATCTTTCTTGTTTCAATAATTTGGATTATATTCTGTGGAAAATATTTCGATAGAATATCTATTCTTCTTAATGTTCTTAACTATTTCCATCCCTCTAATTGAAAGGACTTCTTTGCAAATGACAAGAGATTAAATCACGCGGGTAGATTGTTGGGCGAACATGGAAAATTACTATTCGTTAGTAAAGGGATGTTTTTTGCTATATATACAATATTTCCTCATTTATCCCCTCTTAAATGGCAAAAGCCTGCAAAAGAGATGACTAATGGAGAATTGGTCTAAATGAGAATTTTCTGTGAGTGGAGATTGAATCTGGAACACATTTTCAAAGTCCTTTTGCTACCATAATGATGATGGGTAAAGTTCCCACCAGAATGAGAAAGTTTCTTTTGCAACGGAATATTATTATTGGACTTTAAATCTTCTCTATAGGCGAACGTTTAATTGCTTCTTACTTTTATTTGGGGCTGAATATAAGATAAGAAATTAGAGAGGGACGTAATTATTCGCATTACTAGTGTTATGAATTTTTTGGGGGTTTTCTTCAAGTTCGTTTAGGGGATGTTTTGTAATAATTTTTGTTATTCATAATTTATTTATATTGCGGCTATGGCTCAATCAGTTTCATGCTTTTAAAGGGATGAAAATTGGATGCAAATTTGTCTTAATGTGACGCAAAAAATATCAATTTCGCACTTAAATGCCTAATTGAAACTCAAAAATACTTAAAACGCACGATTTTACGTAATTTTCACTCAATTTTCACCAAATAGTAGATTCAAATAGTTCGTAAAATTTATTTTCCATTTCCTTTCTCAATCTTTGTTGTGAAAATCTCCAGGGGAAAAACAAATCCCACCAAAATGTAAGAACTTTAAGTGATTTCTTGTACTATGTTCGTGCAATACCATATATCAATCTCTCATTTTGATCCTCTCTCTCTCTCACTGTGCTTTTGTGACTTGAACATTTATAATATTGAGCTTAGAGTGTGTCGCGTATCAGAGAAAGCATCAGACCTCTCATGATGTCTGCTTTTTTGTTGTTGCACATTTCACGGGCAAAAAGGGATATAATCCTGCAAAAAAAATGCATTTGATGTAATATCTTCACTTTTGTAAGCTCTCTTATATGTCAGATGTTGTAAGGATGTGTAAGAGATGCAAATATTCATTTTTACCAATTTAAATCTCCCTTCAAGAAGCTTTTACCACCCGTGAGCTTTTCAAAATGCATTTTCTCTCTCACATTGAAAGCTTTTCGAGGGTTCTTTTTGAAAGATAATGAGAATAAACAACTCGTTATATTTCTTTTCTTCTAGCATTCGAAATTTAATTTAACCACCAGAGGGCTTAGAATTTAAGGCGCCATCTCGTGCCTAAATCATTTTTTAGTATCTGGCATAAAAGTTTTAAAGTAATCCCAATTTGAATGTCAAAGGAAAAACAATTCGGGACTCAATGTAGGTATTCTAGGGGTCAGATTTATCTGTGACATCAATGAGATAATTGCAACCCTCAGTGTGCCCTCCTGTACAGGACTTTTATGTGTCAGAATGTGGGATGGACTGTGTGTAATAAAATTTCATCTCTTTTTTTACCAAAACGATCCTTTCGGGAAATCTCCCAGTGAGCCTATCATAATCATCACATCGATATGGAGGATAGTCGTCATGCAATCTCCGGTCAACTATCTAACACGGGATGGGGTTTATTGTCTGTTTTGGTGGGCTCAACCCAAGAGTGTCAGACAACAAGCCAGCGGAACGGCCCTTTACACAACGTGTGTTGTTGTCTTGGTAACGCCCCTGCAATTTGCTTCTTGAAGCATTTTTTCGGATTTCCCTCTCTCCCCCTTGAGCTTTAATTTCTTCTTTCTTCACTCAATGGGGTCCTATTGATGTCTCTGGCGGAAGGGCGCAAGAAGAGAAAAAAAGAAGGAAGACACTAGGTACGGAGAAATATTTATTCCTCATGGGGGTGTGAGTCAATGCAAAATTAATCGCAACTGAAGGGAGAAAAAAACGAAGTGATACCTCTTCAGGAAGGTATATAGTGGAATCTCAGTGTAGAACCCCACCTAAATACCCAGAGAGGAAGCTTCGGGATTCCGCAAAGAACAAACGGAAGTGGGTGAGATTGTAATTCGGAATGAAAAGGCAGAAAGTAAATAAAAATACGACTGTGGCTTTCTTTTTTTTGGTTGCCCGGAGATATTCTTTTAGTGCGTCAAGCAATTCCACAAAGTAAAGATAGAACGTAGCATAGGAAACACTTTGAAGGCATTTTGCCAAGAACTTCTCCAAGAAGGAGGTGTGCCAATCTCTGGAGATTAATGTAAATTTAATACACCTTCGCTCTTCATGACAATTCCTCATGTCTTCCTCCACAAGGAATTGTGGGGAAATTAATAGAAGATAATTGAATTGAAACCTAACTAATTTCTCTCCATCACATGTCTTGAAATTTGATAGCATAGAATCAACATATAACCCTCAATACATAGAATATGGGGAAAATGCATTAAAATGACGCATGAATAAAGTAACGGCCAGAAATCTTCGAAAAATTAATAAAGATTCTACAATAAATATAATATGTCTGAAAGCTCATCCGGGGAATTTTTCCCGGGAGGATAAAGCTCTCATATATTATCATTAACCAACAACCGGGTGGGTCGAATAGCATGATTTATATTTTGCCAAGTAACTCGCCAAGGGGTGGTGTACTAAATTGAAATTGGTGTACATCACGGAAGCTTCTCAAAAAAAAACGCGCTGTTTAAGCGTTCCATTTGTCAATCCATTAGTCCATCCGGGTGGTGTTAATAATAAAGTTCAGACAAATGCCTTCATGACTTGTTGAATGTTTTATTTTTGTATGAAATTTCATTGTCTGGCACTGCAATGAAGGTTTATTGTTGACTTGGTCTTTTTTTGACCAAATAAGGGTTGAAAGAAAAGGGGTTGCTTAATTTTTACAAAAAAGATTTTGTCGAAAAACCCGTTATAATTTTTAAAAAATATTATCCTTGATTATACAAAAATTTTTTTTTCAATTTTCTAAATTTTGAAATCAGTTTCAAATCACTATTTTGACGAACAGCGCTATCAGTCTCCTAAACACCTGCGGTGGTGAATTCCAAAAGCTCCGAATTTTATAGCAATTAAATTGCGATAATTCGGGTATTTTATGGTAGATTTCGAATCAGCCATAAACTGCTAAGCTTTCGAAATTCACCACTACTGGCGCTTGCGGAATATGAGAGCGCTGATCATTCATTTTATAGCAATTGGTGCAAGAGCTTTGTAATGGCTTTTATAAGTTTTGTATAAGTTAAAATTATGGCAATAGAAAACTTTAAGATATTCCAGACACACCACCATAAAATTGCACTAGCATAAAATTTTTAAACTGATTTTTTGTTTCTTTTATTAATTATTTAAAGCGCACAATTCGTAAAATAATCGCGATAAATTTATAAAATTAATTTAATATTTTTAATTTTTATCCAAAATATTATTTATTTTATAGCACAGAATGTGTCTCAACTATTTGACCCTAATTATAATTAGGTCTTTGAAAATAATAAAATCAACTCATAAATTGCAGAGAATAAAAAAGATTTTTTTATTTTGCAGAATAATTTTCATTTTAATTTCTTCATCTAAACTGAAATTAGAAGAAGCTAAAATATCTGCTTGAATAGTTTCCAGGTACTATTTCTAGCACGTCTAGCTCTCATTTTTCCATTTAGCAAAATTCAATTTGTTGTGAAGAACATCTCTGCGTGTTGAATTTCATGTGAAAGAGCCATGTACAGTGTGCAATTAGTTTAATTAAAAGAATTGTGTCTGGTGCAGAATTCACCCATTTCCTCAACAGTCCCATTAGCAATATTCTCCTTTCTAAATCCCTCCATCTGTGTTCTGCGGGGATAGCCTTTTGGTACAATATAGTGTTTTCCTCCAAATGGACCATTTGAGGAGCTAAAATGGGAAATGGAAGGCAGTTTATTGATGTTAAACAAGTGATTACATTGAAACATTCCCAATTTCTTCGCAGCTCTCTGCTAGGATAAACATGCAAACTGAATTAGGCTGTATATGTATCCCTTTCTAATAAATTCTCAATCCTTTTTGAAGCCACAGGAAGTTCCAAATACATATAAAATTATTATTTATCTATCACGTTAATTCAAAATATTATTCAGCCTCTTTTGTAGAAACCACATCCACCTGGCTTTTTGCTAAAGTTTCAGCACATAGCTTAATTTGAACGTAAATTAGTCATTCCTTAAATTACCTCCTTCAACAATATGATGATTTTACATATCAAAGGATATGCGTGGTGGTTTTATTGCCAGATTCATGCTTAATGTTTATTAAGCTCCCAAAGGAGTGAACCAATCAACACTATCCGAGAAAATTGAATAATACTAGTAAAAATTTCAGTACAATTTCAAGACTTTTATGTAAATATTTCTAAATTTTGTCACTAAAAATTTTAATTTTGTATTTTAGATATTTTTCATTTTTTTTTCATAGAATAGATTTTCATTCTAATTCATAGAACTATGTAAAATTAAATTAATTTATAAAAGACTTTAACCATATGTTGTGCATAAAGTCCTTTTCACCTGTAAACATACAGTCTCTATAATGAATATTTCAGTGTGATGAATTAACGAATATATAAACGTGTCGATAGATTTATATCCTTCGTGAGAATTTCTCACAATTTCTGCCACCTTTTCCCCCCAGAACCATATGGGAGCACCACCGCGAAAATTCCCATAAATTTGCTTCCCAAATTCACGCAGAATCACCCATATGTTTCACACCACTCTATGTTTCTCACCTGCGATAACCTCGGATGGTGTAATTAAGGCATTACTTCGATGGTACGTGATTTCTTTGATGCGATGTGGCATAAAATTACAGCTAAAGCTGTAAATATCACTGCGAATTTCACAGGCGGAACTTTTAATTGAGTTCCAATGTTCAAGTTCTTTTGTGTGCGAAAATTATGTTACTGGGGATGTTCATCTTGTAACAAATTTTGGATGGAGGGGTGTCTTGCAGAACATTTCATAACCAATTTTCTTGAAATTAAATTAAATTGCTGGATTTTGACAATCTCTCATGGGACTTATTAGGAAGTTTCAAAATTAACTGGCATTCCGTGACATCCGTTTCTGGGATATGTGTACGTGTTTTGTGTGTCACATTGAAATGCAAAAGTAACTAAAACTTCGCATATGACACTCATAAAAGCATAAAGAGTTGCTAAAGTGGAAAATATTGCATAGAATTTCTCTATGTTATTTGCCTTTTCAGCTATGAATCCTGCTAAAAGGATTCTGTTGTTGGGCATAAGATTAATTTTAGTATGTAACTTTGCTGTGGAAAATTACATTGACTTTCCACGGAATTTTCCTTGGTGATTTGTCATTTTCTTTCGATCTTTAAAATATTATTTTTATCTACTATTTCTGTAAAATATCTTTCTCACATTCTCTTTAAAATAATCTTCTTATTCCTATTGATTACATTGAATCAGAGACTTTTCCTATAAATCTCCATAGGAAATTCCTATGAATTTTCGTATCTTTTCTCTGTATTTATATCAAATTGACAACTAAATGTTGAATTTTCTAAAAATTAGAAGCATTTCTTAATTCTTCTGAATTTAATGTAGAAAATTGATTAATGCTCTCTTTATACAAAATTAAATTTGGAAAATCTCCGTAGGAAATTCATACGATTTCTCGTACTGTTTTACCATATTTTTATCCATATGACAAAACATTTAAAGGAACATTAATTAATTCTTTTAGATTCAAAGTAGATTACTGATTAAATATGAAATGAATTCTTTAAATAAAAAAGTATTTTTTTTCTAATAAAAGTCTCCATCGGAATTTCCTACGAATTCTCCTAACATTTCTCCGTATTTTCATCCACGAGTTTTTTTTTTATGCATTTTGGTAAAAAATAAAGGCAGTAAAATTCCTATAAACCTTTATAGATACAAAAAACCATTCCCACTGATAAAATTGCCACCAATAGAGGCAATAGACAACATATTTGTACTTTACGTATTATGTAAATTTTTCCTTGGATGTCACTTTGCGTATTGAAGATTGCCTTTTCCCTGTAGGAGGGAAAAAAGTCTTCCTTCGGGATGTTGATCTCATTTCTCACACTCCTATCCGTTGGGGGAGTAAATAGGAAAACTTTTGATGGCAATACTCTCAAAGTTGATGGATCTTTCACCCTCTGTGAATGGTCTATTTTCCACCCTCACAAGAGGCATGGAATTTTCACCCATCGACCTTATATATACACAATGTTGTGCAGAAATAGTAATTACGCCCTGATTGTTATTTTCTTGGTGCCATCCAGTAGATTGTAAAAAAAAGCTCTCATTTGGGCTTTTCCCATGATCACCGTCGTTTGGGGGTGTTGATTCCGCGTGGAAAATATTCAAATTTCCCTCATTAAATGTACTTCACTGATTTTTAATTTGAATCTGTCGAACACCAGCACGAACTGTTGATGTCCATCGCGCTGTGGAATGCACAGCAGTTTTACTTCCTTGCGGGGAAAGGGAAATAATGTGCTCATCTATGGGAGAGAGTATTGACAAGAAAATACAGAGAAGCTTGTACGAATCCGTTTTCCATTTGGAGATAATTGATTCAATTATCCCTTGCGAAACGCACAAATGACCTTCCTCCTAGCAGATCTGCCATCATCAGCCCCTTAGCAACATCACTATTTCCCATAATGAACATTGCGTTGTTTCCAACACTTTTTGTTCCCTGCTCAGCTAGAAAGTGCCCACCGTGTGCCCATTAAAAACATCCCTCAAAAATCATTAAGCCGCACTTCATACAACACTTTGTGATTGTTTTCTCGTGTTGTTTGTGTAACTTTGAGCCATTTCATCGGGGGTGTACAAAAGAATCCCCATGAAGGGGTTGAAAGGCACAAAAACTATGTCAAATCCCCTTTGATTGAGGAAATGAGGATATGAGGAAAAGAGCTTTCCTCATTATATATTTTTTCATCAACCTAATCGATTTTCCGAGGGAATTTTTTTAAGGGAAGTTTTAATACCGAAATACCTAATGAAAATCCCTTTTTGTCCAGCACATGGTGCGTAAATTTGAAAGGGGCATAAATTTCATGGTTTTTCCTTATGGTACCGCCACATTCCTTTTAGCCCCCATGGGGTGGGGGGTGGGGTAATTAATTTATTTGGTCGTAATTTGGTTGAAAAGCGAGAAAAAGCCTCAGCTTGGTTACTAATCCGACACAATTTGCCAGAGCTAATTAATAAATTTCACTTCATGGGGGGGTTTATTTGAACGAAATTATTCGAATTTTTTGATAATATTCTAATTATTCTCTAATGAGCCTAATTCAGCGACCAAGAAACCCTTGAAATCTTTGAATTTTGCACTGAAATTTCAAGATTTCAAGCTGATTTCAAGGGTTTCTTGGTCGCTGAATAAGGCCCAATATTAGGATTATTCGCAGAAGAAATTCAAATATTAAGTCTAAAAATGTTTAATTCGAACATAAAAAGATTTGTATCAAGCCGAAAATTAATAAATTCAACCGATTCAACCACAAAATGACTTTTAAGCCGAGAAATAATTGATTTTCAGTTACAAAACAGCACAGATTAAGGAACAAAACTTTTTAAAGAAAACTCATTGAAGCCTAAAAAAAGAGACTAAAAAACCGGAAAGTAGTATAAATTCAAAACGAAAAGTCCTAAATACGTTTTTTTTTGGGTTTTAGTGTTTCGGTTTTTAGCAAAAGATATTGATGTAAAGTTAAATATTCAGATCTTTGGAAATATTTAGATTATTCGCAAAAAAAACCAAAATATCCGCCAGTTAAACACCCCTTGTTTCATTTCAACTCAAAGTTTTTATACCAAAAAGGATTTGAAAGTAAAGGATTAAATTCAACGGGGAAACTTTTTAGTTGCTTGAAGCAATAAATATATTTTTTTTAATCTAATATTTTTAAGTAAAAAATAATTTAATATAGAAACATTAATCATGTCTTTGTAAGCCCCATAAGTCACTGATGCAGCTTATTTGGGAAAGAAGAGCAACACACATAGAGTAAATTGTGTAGTTCAAGAGTGAACTGCAATGGTGCTTCACCTTTCAGTAGGTACACACACACATTTTATCTTATCTGAGAGAACATATAGACTGACCTGGGTTCGAGCGAGAGTTTCCGTGAAAATCTTATGGCAGCCCATTGAATGGATTGGTGGGTGAATGGGGGTGAAATGGGGTGGATTGCAGTGGTGCTTTATGTATTGTATACAGATGGTGAGGATTTATGCAGTCCAAGAGGGTTCCATGAATGCACTGTGCACACAATAAATGCGAGAGTTGGGTATCCCACTCATATTTGCTCATAGCATTGAGTATATTATTCTATTCGCATTTTCCGGACATTGGGGTGGATCAGACGTATAGCAGTGAAATACATACATAGTGAATACACGACTGATGGGAGCTTCATGTGAAATTGATCTTGGATTGCCCTAACAAAACGCACACTGCAAAAGAAGAGTCACGAATGGCATTCACACAGGCAGAGGATGCAACCCTTGGGGGAGGGAAAGGAGGATTTTTTTCCTTTTAAATTTCCTTGCCTGAAATTCCATAAGTGTGGGAGGAATTCTTAAGAAACTCAACAAATAGGGAGCAAAGCTGTATTATTGATTTTTTATTCTTCATCTCAATAGACGCGGTAATTGACATGAATTTCCGTTCAAGTGAAAATTTTTCTTTACACGAATAAACAACAAAAACATCCCTTTGCGCGTCAATCACGAAATTTTCCGGGCAAGTCGTTGCCCTGACTTTATTAAAATGATTTATTAAAATACAGTCCTTGGTGCGTATCAGAAACAAATTAAACCTTCCGCCCTAAGAAATCCTCGTCAATTAAAATTCTCACTCGAATTGGGGGGTGATTCGTGCTTCTTGGACATTTCCCCAATTTTGTCACGAAATGTGTCGCACTCCCCCCGCCCACAGGAATTCTCACAGCAGGACGACTATTTAATATTCCAGATGGGAAATATTTGCTGAAGAAATTTGGTTTGAGGACGGAAAAGGACCTTATAAGCGTGAAGTGGATTAATTTCAATTCCATTGAAAATTTTCCTATTAAAAATGGCAAAGAAATTATGTATAGAACGTAAATTATGAAGGGTGGTTTTTAATTATGATTTCCTCATGATGAGGAGGGTCTGTTAATGAAGGGAAAATTCAAAACTTCTTTCAATTCGCTTAAGATTTTAAAATTCTTCAAGAAAATTAAATTATTTCTTTGGAAAAAAAAAACTTTTTTTCTGTACTCGAACCAGGGACTTTCCGATGTGAATCATGTGCTCTATCCATTGCACCAACAGACTCTAAAAATAAACTAAACTATGATATAAAAATTCTGTAAATTTAACGACAAAAACCATGCTGTTTAATCTCATTATAAATTAATTCAAACTGCAGGAAGAAAAGTGTTAGATAAGCCCCATAAAACTTCCCCAAAAATACCCCATAAAGCTCCCTAAATTGAGGAGATACTTCCGGAAAATCCGTGCCAACTCACCCACCACGATTTTCCCATTCCCAATTGCACTGTAATATATGCAAATAATAAATGTGGTCAAAGTGGTTTTGGTATATTTTATTGCTAAAGTTCTTCCCTCTCTCTGTGTGTTTCAGCTTTCAAAAAGGGGCCACACCAAGCACCTGCCTGAGAGCTTTTCACCCCCACACACACAAAAAGGGCTTCTCATACAAGGAATTGCCTGAGAAATTGCCATCATAATGCAAAAGCTACGAAAACAAACTACACTCATCATTCCAAACACCTAAAAAGCTCAAATGGGAATTGGAATTTATATCAGAAGGAACGCACATTTTGAGAAGACTGATGTTGGAGATTTAAGAAGTTGCTCGAAGGGGATACAAACGAAACATAAATCAATTGCAAATCAATCACGAAAATGTCCATCACAGGTTCACTTGTTGGATATGAGAATAACAATGAGATTAGTGGCAAGAAGAATCGTTCACTGCTCAACATATCGGGATCTACGAAGCAATGTCCAAGTCTGAATTCTAGCATAAGCAACAGTGTTATTACGTCATCTAGTGCTAGGTAAGTGTAAATAGACATTTACTAGCCCCTTTTATGCAATAGTATATCCTTCTCTTTATAAACATTTGGGCAGGAATATTGAAATCCTCTTCGGACATACCCAGATGAGAAGCCTGAGAATGAGAGGAAGGTTTCAATAGAAAATGCCCTGTTGTTATGTTGTTGTGTGAATAATTTGGTGATTTTGTTACATCCATCTCTTTGCACTGCAGCACCGCAGCCAAGCATCCAAATCCAGCGTTGATGGAGAGGAAGACGACGAATAGGAGACGCTTCCATTTCAACTCGCTCTGGTCCATTTGGTATGGAATTCTCATGACACTGATGACGGGCTATCTCGCCATTCAGGGTGCTCATCGATTTCTCGGTACGTAAACTATATACTTTATGCTACAACACTATCCGATTATCCGTTTTAGCTTTTTTTTTTTAATCATTTGCATATCCTTAGGCGTTTGATAGACTTCCAAACAAGTGTTAATAAGTCCATTAAATTGAATATTTTAAGATCTTTTTTTTAACTTTTTAAATCTTACTCGTTTATTTGAAATTTATTTTAAAAAAATCATTCATAATTCTTTAATTTAATATAAGGAAATTTAGAGAACTTTTAGGCGCTTCTGGGTAGTAGAAAAAACATTCTTTGAAGTACAGAATGGAAAGATACACCCAAAGGAAAAAAAAACGAGTAAATGGATAAAAGAAAATTAGATTATTATTATTTTTCCATTTTCCACTTGAATTTTCTTTTTAATAGCAACAAAATCGCCTTCAAGTGGAAGTAGCGCCTAAGAGTATGCAAATGTAAGGTTGAAGGATGTATTTTTTTTTCCATCTCAAAATGGATAAGCCAACAATGTTGCAATATTGCACCACAATTATCCCGTCAAAAGCACAATATCTCCGTTTAGTGGAAAAATTTTCATACAAATGAAAAAGTTATAATTAAAATTTTCTTCAACAGTTTGTTCACTGTTACAATGGAAATTGGATGCACCGTCCGTTGAGTTGAATATACAAATTATTTTATGCGGTTTCGTCTTCCTCATTCTACCCATCTTCTTCATCACAACGATCTTTAAGGTAAAGTAAAAAAGAATTTTGCTTGAAAATCTTATTTTAAGAAGTTTCTTAGTTTTGGAGTTATTTTTTAATTATCCTAAAGAAGAAATCTTTCAAATTTTAGAGGCTTCGTAATTTTTTTTTTGTCAAATTTGTTAGCATTCCAGCGCCCTTTGACCCTTGAATAAGGGGTGTTTATCTGTCGAATATTTTTTTTTATACCTGTGGCGAATTATTCAAATATGTATTATGCATAAATGTCATTCGCCAAAAAAATAATAAAAGTAAAAAAATGTACTGGTAAGCTGACCAAGCTTACGAGAGCTGTGTTTCTTTCAGTGTACCAATTTTGTGAGAGCAAACTAGAACGCGAATTAATTCAAATACGCGCAAAGTAGGGAAAATTAGAACAGTCATACCCTAATAAATCTTTAGAAGGCTATATCTCGAGAACGGATCCATAGATTTTCATAAATTTTTTTTTGTTTGAAAGGTCTTGAAGTCAGCTATAACATATCGAAAAATGAGAAAAATTTATGTCGCCATTTTCGAAAAATTCGAGTTCGAAATTTTCGAAAACTTTGTTTTTTATTTTAGCGCCTCTTGTGGTAATTTCTCGAAGTTGCAATGTTCTAGACATTTGAAGGGTTTCACGAAACCTTTCATTTGCGCTTGAGTTGATCGAAATCGGACTTGTAGAACCCGAGATATGACATGCCAACTTTGGAAGGCTATATCTCGAGAACGGCGACATAGATTTTCTTCATTTTTGGCATGGAGCTAGATAATATAGTCAGCTATAACATATCAAAAAATGAAGCAAATCGATAATGGCGTTTTCGAGATATTCATCGAAAACTAATCGAAAATTTTGTTTTTGATTTTTGGCCCCCTAGCGGTCACTTTTGAAACTTCGGATGTTCTAGAGAGTTGTAGGGTTTGTTGAGATCTTTCATTTGAGCCCTGGTTGATCAAAATCGGTCAAGCCGTTTTCGAGTTATGGTCGATTTTCGATGAAAAATTGTGGCGGCCATATTGACTAAACAGCTTGACCGATTTTCGAAAATGAGGTATCGTTGGAAAGCTCTTGATGGCCCCTACAACATATCAAAATTTCAGCCCTCTAGCTATAATAGCGGCTGAGATATAGCGAAAACAAAATTTTGAGGTTATTCAAAATGGCGGACGGAGGGGTGGGGGGTAAAATTTGACATCATAATCGGATGTCTTCCAGTCGATATTTAAACTTTGCCGTTTACCGCAAGTCTCTATCTATTACCGTTCTCTCGCAATTTAGCGTTATACTACGGACGGACGGACGGCCGGCCGGCCGGAAAAAAATTTTTTTGGCGCATACGTTTTTTGGAATGTGGGGACCCTAATTCGTGCTCATCCCAAGTTTGAGCCCGATCTGACGACTTTCGATTTTGCTCGGTACACAAAAGCTGTGTCTGAAAGAAACACAGCTAAAAGAATTAACACGTTTTAGGGTTGAATTTACTTCTTTTGAGTAATATTTTAGTTTTTTTCAGGGTTGAGTTGATTATTTTTGAAGCTTTTGTTACTCAATCTCTGTATATATGGACTGAAAACCAAAAAATATTTCTTTGGCATTAATTTTAGTGTTTTTAGGCTTTAAATTACTACTTTTGGGCTTAATTTTAGTCATTCTAAAGTTTGAATTAATTTTTTTAAAGCTTTTATTGCTCAATCTCTGCATTTTTAGGACTGAATTAAAAAATATATTTTTGGGCTTGAATTCATTTAGTTTTTTACTTTTTGCTTTTACTTCTTTCTACCATTCTCAAATCCTCCAAGAATTAAATTTATTACAACTTAATAATTTTATTTCCTTTGCAAAAGGGGATTCATTTTAGCTTTTTAAGAAATTGATCGCTTGATTTCTTTAAACTTAAATTAATTTCTCACACTTCTTAGAAAGTTTCAGAAAATTAAATTAAATTTTGTAAATCTGAAATTTCCTTTAAACTCTGATACATTTAACAATTTCTCCTTGGCAATGATTCCTCTCATTCCCCTTTCTAAAATATTGCTGAGCATTTTCATGGTAATTTCAGATCGGAAATCTCGCCAATGATGGCATCAAATTGGCAAGTGGAGCTGGAAAGTGTTCAGCAGAACCACCAGATGGTCTCGAAGAGGAAGCAAAAGGTGGTACACTGAGGTAATAAGATTGTGGTTTGGCATTCGATTTAACTTTCTGCCATATTGCGGGGATTCCTATCCCTATTTCGTATAAATATATGTCATGCCAAGCTATGTCCTCTTTGCAGGGCACTATGGACACATGGGGGACCAACTTCGGCATTCTTGCACGTTGTTGCCGCACTCGCCCTCCTTATACCACGTCTCCTACTCGAAGCACGCATGATTGAGAATGGATTATTACCAAAAGGTAAGGAATGTCTTCACATTGAACAATTTTATCATCAAAAATGAACGTGATCATTTTCAAGGCAATTGCTTTTAAAGGGGGGTCTTCCACATTCCATTGCCCCCAACATAAAAGCTTCGGTGGAAGCTTCAATAGGGTACGGGTGGTTTAAATTTATCTCCAAACAAAGATCTAAATCACATAATGCAATTTGACCCTATCTGTTTGTGAGAATCTCCCTCGTTTAAATTGACTAAAGGATCATCCTATTGCTTATTTTTTGCCACTCTTCTGCCTGCCGGCAAGATGAGCTTTTGTGTAATTCGAATACAACTTCGCCTCCCATTCATCTATGTAGGTTCTTTTTTTTATCCCAACGCGACAGGAAGATGGAAAGGCATAAAATAATGGGGTGAAATGCGTTCAGTTGATTTATCATCTCGTTCTACAAATAAAATCTCTCCTCCCCAATTGGGGAGCGATATAATAATAAATCACGAGACATTTCCTAATGGCTCGAATATTGGGTGAGAGAAATTGACGAGGAAAGTACTTGAAGGAAAATTTGATCTCTATCATTATACGAGAAAAACGTATTTTCCCTTTTGCAAAACTTCCGTCAACTTTTCGAGAGATAGAGAGAGATTTCCTTGTGGACATAAACACGTGAAGCTTTTTATCCAATACAATCATCTCTAGAGGGCTTTTTGTGACTTTTTCTTTGGGTTGGATTGTACATTCGTCGAACTTTATTTGTAGTTTGAATAAATTGAATAAGATTTGCTTGTTTTTTTTTCTTATAAGATTTTAATAAGAATTATTTAATCAATTAAGAGAATTAGTGAAGTAATTTGATGAATTTTCTAACTTTCTCAGACATGTAATTTCGTCAAATTACTAATACGAATATTGAGCATAATTATTGATGAAAAATAACTCCCTTGGAAAACCCCTCAAACTTCCACACTAACTCAATAAACAACAAACGCAATCTTTTCAATGTGTGGGTGGGAGAACTTGTTGCGAATTTATTTATTATTAAATCAATCACAATGGAGGACGTGTTGCAACATTTTCTATATCACTTTATCGGTATGTCAGCTAGAAAAGTTATTTACAAGCACTTAACTCATCCCTCAAAATTAAGGGAAAATTGCTTCAACCCCTTTTATCCTTTGTGACTTGTCTTCGCATGACTCGCAACTTTATTACAAAATTCCCAACACAGGGAGGGGGGTGAGTTAAAGTTTCCATGTCTATATGGGGTTGAAGAAAAAAAAAGAAATCCAAAGAAAACGGGGAGCTTTCTTACTAAGGTGGGCATGAAAGAAAAATGAATTTCCTCTATGAAGAAAATCCTTTTGAATATGAAAATGAAAAGATTTTATTAAAATAAATTCAATATCCCGTGAAAAAGCAAACTATACGGGGAGAGACTGCAAATGACATTTTCTATTTTAATTAAATACAAAAAGCCAGACTAAAAAGGAAGTCACGGGAAATCTTACAACCAAAATATCCTCCTTTCGTAAAGGGAGGCGATATACATTACACACTCCGTTGCTTTCGTTTTACATTTTATTAACTCCCATGGAATTATGATACTCTCTCTGTGTGTTGGAAATTAATAAAGGGGAGCTTTTCAACTTTCGCCATATGCTGGAGCTTTTTTCGTGTAGTAATTGGATGTAGATATATTTTTCTTTGAAGGGATTTTAATCAAATTATGTACTTTATTTTGTATTATAACTTTCGTAGACTGAGGGATTTAAATCATTTAAATCTCTCAGAGGTTAAACTTGTTGAAAATTTTCTTTCCTTTTAAAAAAAAAAGTGAAGTCGTATAAGGAGTTTACACGTTTTGTGTGGAAGAAGCTTCGCATTCGAGGAAATAATCGGATTAATCGGAATACTCCCATAGTCTTCTAAAAGGATCAAGAAAGAATTAAAAAATTGCCAAAAAGACTTTTTAGCCATATTTCACAGGGATTACTTAAGATGAATTGAATTTTTTTACTAAAAATACAAACAATGACGTCACCATTGTATTTTTTGTCCCTTTTAATGCATGAAGTATTAAAGCTAATATGCTTTGTCGACGATTTTTGACAAAGTATATATAGCATTACTTCATGTATTAACAATTGAAAGACCAGATAGTTCTAACCTCAAAATCTGATCTGTTAAAAAAAGATTAAAAAACACGATAGTGACGTCATTGTTAAAATTTTTGAGTGACTAGCTCATTTTTTATCGATCTTAATGGAAAATTTAGGATTTTTTGTTAGGTATTTCTTATTCTTTTTTTCCTCAAGGTGAACACAAATCAGAGAATTATGAGTTTTCCTATAACGAAACGGATAAACTCCTTTTAAAGCATTTTCACAATTTTATGTTTCTAACACTCTGTGTAAACTCTGAATAACAATTTTCTAGTTCAATGAGATATTCAGGATGCTGAGGAAGACATTATTTGATTCCAATTTACCGCATTTTGTGAATTGTACGAATTCACAAAACGCCCCAATGCCCTCGAACAGAGAACATTATTTCCTACACCAATCTATTATAGAGAAAATTTTGGACTCTCTCCAGGAATTTATGCCAACAAACCCACATCTGCATATGGAATTACGTGTGGTTTTCAGGCTATAATTCCTCTACGATGGGAATCTTAATCAAATTATTTGCCATTCAAAAGGGACTAAAGTGAGGTTTTCCTGCCAATTGCTTGAATAGGTAGAGAATGGGATTTTCACCTCTGTGTACGCCAAAAGTTTCTCAACAATCTTCTTTATCAGATTTGCTCCTTGAAAAGTTTTCCTATAAAGAAATTTTTTTTCTATGTGTGTTTTAAGCAAAAAGGGGGTGAAAAGTTTAAAGTGTGGACAGTTGGGAGTCACGCAAATTGTGTGTACAGAGCAAATTAATTAAACAGGGATTACATTGGCTTAGTGGGGAGGATTTTAATCAGGCACACATCTTCCTCGTGGCGTATACATCTCGTGACAAACATAATTGGCTCTAATGAAGGCTCTAGAACATTGCGGAACAATGTTTCATGCTAAAAAATTACTTTATTAAACCGCGGGATCATCATACATCTAACTGATGGCTTTATCCACGTACGAAGGGGGTTTTTGGGGATCTAAAAATTCAAAATACTGTAACACTTTTGTGTTGAAACAACAAGAAATTTAATTTATTGATTATTTTTTCTTCTTGACACAAAAAAAAATGAATGGAATCCCTCTGAAATAAATTACGCGTAATTTTTCTTTGTGATTTAACTGGTTTAATTAAAAGTTGTCAAAGTAAGTAAAATTCTTACATTCTACCCCAATCATACCGTCAGAATTTTAACATGCACAACATAACGTAACATAAAAATACAAACTTCAACGATAAACTAATTATTTTCCTTCCAATATGGGGAGTTTAAAGTATAGAAAAAAAATGTATTGAATTTTCTTGCTCATTTATGTTAAAATACATGAATATAATTTAATTATTCTCTAGGGGTAGAAAAATTTTCTACGCTGCTTTTAAAAGAGTAGGTATGTTTTGAAACCCAAACTGTCTCTCGGGGGTGAACTTATTAGTGGAAATTGTGTTGGAAAAAAAAGGAGCGCAAAGAGCCCCCAAGCGCGGAAGAGTCATAAAGTTGAGCAAAAATATATTGTTAGCCATAATTCATGCCACTGCGTGCGTATATGGGGTCTGAAATGTTGGGGAAATGAATGAGAACGAAGTGAAAAGTGGTGGAAGAACGTCGATTGTAGGCATGTGGGGGGTGTATATGTAGCACAGGTGGATGACGCTAAAGTTTAAAGCAAAAGGGGGTGTTCTGTGTCACGAAATCTTCATAAATTTGCATAAATTTATAGTGTCTGTGAAATTTTTCTTTCATTTCTCATTCAACATGAATGATTTCATTCAAACCATATCCTCCTCCAAGGAGCATCTAACCCTCAAGGATTTACATTTAATGGGAGGGTAGGTGGGGAAAAATGGGGTTAATCATATGAAAGTTTATTTGAGAATATTCTAAATATTTTTTTGAGCATAATTAATGAAGAGAGACAGAGGGATTATTTAATTTTCCCAGCCCTTAGAAAATTTTAACACTAAAAATTAATAATTTTAGTGAAGAAAAAGGATTTTTAGTTGTTCTTTTTGCCAAATCTTTCGAGTTCTGTTTCATGCAAAAGCTTCTATTTTCCACTCATAATCAAATCTTTATGTTTCTTGCACTGCCAAGCCCCCTACTGAGGGGACTTAGGGATAAAAGTCATTCACACATTATTATTCCTCTCTGTGGGATCATGAGTAAATATTGCATGAGATGCGGGGTGTGTGGGTGGGTGGAAAGTAAGTCGGGGTGTGGAGGTGAAAGTTCACTGCAAAGTAGGCCAATGAACCGCTTGACGGATGCTTCCTCCCATGCTGGCATGCGTTCCCCTTTCTGACCCCAATGACAATGACGTCGTGGCAAAAGCTCCAAGTGGGGGTGGATCAAAACTTCATTATTCATGCTGCATTTAAGCTTTTGTGTCATGAGCTTTCCCCGTTGTTGGTAACTCTTCGTACGTAGCCACCCCTTACTCAACCATATGGCACGTCACTCAGAATACTCTTTGGATTTACTATTATATACTGTATATACCTAATCCTATTAACTGACATATTTATACATCTTTCGGTGAAAAGCTCCTGGGAAATTTTATTGAAGCTTCCCCACATTTTTTCCATATATATTAATTCTCCACAAGTGTTTGTCTCCATCGTTGTTTGCCACTCTACCCGTAGTGAGATTGTGCCATTGTGTGGTTTAGCCATAAAGGGAGAGAGTAGCCTTGTGAATATTTTATCGCATCTGCATACAATTCCTCCTTTTAACCCCCCAATCCATTCGCGAGAAACTTTCAAATGGGAGGCGGGAAAGCTGCAAATAATTCTTTCATAAGATAAAAGATGGGTGATTTTATTCATATCTCGTGCTATGCAAGATTATTGCTCGATGATATTGCAGTGGGTTGAAGAGAAAGGTTTATTTTGGGTCTTTTTTTTCGGGGGGAAATATTGCTAAAATATTTAAAAGGAAAATTTCTCGCGAGACAATGAAAATTTAAAGATATTTTCTTTTCCTTTTTGTTCCAAATTGAACAAATTAATTAGATTTTAATTGAACATAGAGCAGCTATTTCAAAAAAGTTTTCCAGTTTTTCCAATGAAAAATAGTTTTCTGATTTTCTTACGCTAAGTAAGAATAAATTAAATAAACTCATTTTCATTGAATGTGCCAAAATGCCTCTTCTTGGGGATTTTTTTTTCAGGAAAATTGTTTGAATAAATTAAATAAAAATTGATGCATGTTTTCCGTTTGAAATTAAAATGCAAATTTATCAATTAAACAAGCTAATTTTTGCACAAAGTGTGGATTGACATGCGAGGGCGTTTAATGAGTTATTACTTTAGTACAATATTGAATCAAAATACCCAGCAATAGAGTTATTAAATTGTAATGAGGTGTACTCATGAAATTTTTCCATTATAAATGAAAAGCTTTTGCAAATTTTCCTTTAGAAAAATTTCCTTTCCATTTGAACTGGAAATAAATATAAATTTTTCAAATTAAAGCCCTTTAAAATGTTTTTTATAAACCTTTTTCTTTGGAGATTTTAAGTTTTTTACAAAATGAGGAGATTCATATAAGTTTGAGAAGAAATCTCGAGAATCATAAACCATCCAGACATTGCATTAAAATTTATCAAACTCCATAAAACTTTATTAAAAAAAAAACTTGATTGTCTCACAAAATTCTCTCAAATGTAAATGAAGCATGGTGGATTTATTCATTGAAATCGATGGTTTGGAAAGCAAATGGAGCTCATTGAGAAGAAAAGGGGGAAACCATCTAAAAGATTTATATTCTTTTTAAGTTTTCTGTAGCAAGAAAAAAATGTTGTTTTTACTGCATTTTCAGAAGAGGGCGTGGAGAGGGAAACTTTCATTGATGTGTTGCAAAATGCACAAAAGCACGAAATGACAATTTTATTGACAGACCCTTGAGTTTTCCATGCACATACATAAAACTTTTCCCGTATATCTACATCATGAAATATCCTTTCGTGCAAAGAGCAAATTATACTAAAAAAAATTGAACAAGAATGGGGTGGTTTGAAGATGGAATAAAAAGAAACTAAATGCGGGGGAGGTTGTAAAAATTCCTGAAGAATCATAAATTGCGAAAAGAAATCACGTGAAATGCAAGTTAAAAAAAATCACGCGTGGCAGTTTTTCCTGGAGCTGTTGTCTTAATTGAATTTTCTCCCTCAATATGATTTACTTTGTGCCCATGGCGGTGGTGAAAGTTTCAATTTTGCAAAGCTCTCATGGCATCCCTGGCATCGCCTCGTATTTCAGTCCATCAGAGTGGCGACAGACAGAGTGGTGGAGTACCCCATTGGAAAAATAAACAAACACCCGGAGACTCCACTATAAATACATTCACCCATTGTCCCCTTCATAATTAAATTTATCTCTCACTCTTTCCACATTCTAGGGGAGTTTTTTTGGGGGGATGATGTGGCGCACTCACATCATATGTGAGGGGGTGGGGTGAATTCTCTTGGCCCATGGAGACATTTATCGCCATCATCCTCAGACACTACTCATGTGCGAAAACACAGAGAACTCTAAACGTGAGCAATTTTTGGGGGGTAGAATGAATGGGAAACAAAACAAAAAAAAAAAACATCCCCCAGGCCATGGAACTTGGCCCTTTCTCCCCGGACAAAATTAAGTTTGTGCCACATCCACATTATTAGTGTGTTATCTAACCACTCTGTCATTTTTCACGGTGGCAAACGACTTGCAAAAATAGAAGCTTTTTTTCTGCATGCTCTTTGCTATTGCAAACAAAGCCCCCAAGGCCCCCAAAGGCCTAAACATTCGGGGGAATTATGGGGGGAAAAAGCAGAAGAATAAATGGGATGTATGACAAAAATTTACGTATAATTCCTGTATATTTCCACACCGGATGGTTGGAGAGAAAGTAAAAGGAAGTATATATGTAGCAGAATGAGATATGAAGAGTAACAGACAAACATTTATCATGTCTCGCTAGAAAATTCAAATGGAGTTTACCTTCGATTATGATGCATCATATTTACCTTTTTTTTTTTGAAAAATCACAATACTCTCTCTTTGTATTGTGATTGATGAAATATGTAGGTCTCTACGTCGGCTACGTCGAGTACGTCAGTTGCTAAAAGCCGGTAGATATATTCTGGCATTTACTCTTCATCGAGTTTTGGAAAATAAAAGGATATTTTTCATTTAAAATTGGTGAATGAGGGAAGGGTATTTAAAAAAAAAAAGAGAAAAATGATTTGTGCTTTACCAGGCGCCTCCACTGACTATTTTTTCTTATTAATGAAAGAACTTCTAAACCCTATTCTATGTTCTTTTAAAGAAATTTTGATTTAATTAAATTTTAACTCATATAACTTTTAAAAAAATGAGCTTATAAACTTTCTACATTTCTATTTAGGTACTAACTCAATTAATAAATCAATATAAATAAAATGAATTTTAATTATTTTCTATTTGAATATTGTGAGCCATTCTTGATTTAAAATATGCGTTTCACCCTTAATAATTAATCTGCGAAGATGTTCAAAAGATATAGGTTGTATTCCATAAATAAATTACCTACATTAATTAGAGAAACGTGATCTAATTGCACGTTGGCGGATGGGGCGCGTTGCCGTGTTCTGTATTCGAACCGGCGACCTTTGGATGCGCACTCGAGCGCATCAGGAGATTGATACACTCCTATCCGTAAAATGGCCCACACGTGGTAGTATCTAGCAAGGCCGCCCACTACTTCTCCGCAAGGAGAACAACAACATCATATAGGGCGGCCGGCCCTGTTCCTATATGGGATGTAGCGCCAAAATATTTTTTTTTATTATTTTTATTTTTAATTAGAGAAAAAAGTTTCTACAGAAAATTCTTTGTATGGAAATGAAAATGAATTGATGAACTTCAGTTCTTCTCACGAATTTATTCTGCTATTTTTGTTAATTCTGTATATTATATTCTGCTATTTGGACTGATTTTGCGTTTGTATCTATTATTTTTTATTTATTGTTTTCTGTTCTTTCGATTGATTACAATACTTTTTTTTTTGAATTATTCTATCATCTACATAATAAAGTACTTCTTATTTGATTTTTTTACTGTTTCTTACTGAATAACTTTTCAGTTTCTTTTCCATGATTTACTTAACTTGTCAGATTTTCCGCTGAATCCTTTTTTAATGGTATTTCCTCAATGACCTATCCCACTAACATATGTTCTAAAACTCAAAACGAACACTCATAAAAATATTCCTTCACACAATAACTTTTGCTATTTATTCAATTTATTTTTGGCACCTCAATACGCGCGATATTTACTTGTGATTTGCGAAAGGAGATTGGAAGGAATATATAAACTCCATCTCAACTAAATGTGCGAGAAAATCATCTGCAAGTGACATTTCAATTTTCTCAAGAGATCCCCCGCTAGACACGATGACAAGTTAATCTTGTGATGTGAAGTGTAAATACGTTTATTAAAATTAATGCTAAAGATTGATTATCAAATGATATGAGTAATGTGTGGATGCAGCATAAATTGCAGTTAATCACACTAATGAAAGATGCGGGATGAAAGTTTAGAGAATCCTTAATGGAATTACGGGAGATATTTTCACGGAATTTCCCAGCTTATGCAACTAATAATATTTTGGGGGGTGTATTCCTGTGTGTCAGAGAGATTTTTGGCAGTAAATAGTTTAAAGTAGTTTGAAATGGGAGATGGATTAACCCCCCTTTTCCTGCTGCAACCGTCACTTTTGAAGTGGCATTCAGTACGGAGTGTTTGCGTCTGTAATTTTGGGATTTGCACATGTTTGGCGGAGGTGGTGTCGCTTTTCCTGAAACGTTGAGGCACTCCCCCCTTTGCATGGAAAAACTTTCGAAAATTCACAAAATAAATCAAACGGAATTTTTGCACCAAATGTGCCCCACCAAAAAAGGGAACAAAATGTAGGGGGTGTCAGAAAATGTTGGGGATTTATGCAGAATGGTTCAAAAAATACAAAATATACAAAGTAGTGGGAGGGAGGTTCTTTATAAAGAATCAGGAAAAAAATCCTCCTCCAAGTCTGAGGCGATTCTTCGTACCAAAAGCGTTTTACTATAAATCAGAATATTGTCGGCCAGAATGTCGCCTGTGTGCATTTTATTCCTCTCTTACACAGTGCAAAACAGGATAAAGATTTACCATTGTGAATTGCTTTCAATACACACGATATTCCCCAGGTGTGAGGTAAATGCCGAAGAAAAGCTTCAAAATACGGAAGAGGTGTGAGAAGTGAAAATCCGCCTGAGAGATCTCTCTTTCCGTTCTATCTGTTAAAATGTAACGAGGTAGAAGGAAAACTGTAGAGGATTTGAAAAGTTTTTCCATATACTATCGTGAGAAAAAATCGATAAAAGAACCACAAACGGACTAAGAAGTACATACGTATTCAAAGTTGTTAAGCAAATTTAATTCTTACCATTCTTTCATAGACAATATCTATTTGTTTTCTTTTGATATTCTTTGAAAAGAACATTTGACGATGTTCGCTATTTCCGAGTGAGTGACTAACTGTGGTGACAATGACAAACCCTTCTCGGGGGTTTTAATTCTTCTTCGTTTCATCTGCTCGAGGCATTTTCATTTCATTCATTTTACTTGAGAAATGAAAACTAATTTTGTGAATTCAGTTGCGGTTTTGAGATAATGGGTTCATTAGCTGCGGTTTCTTGGTGAATTTGATTTCAATACTAGATGGCGCTAATTTTCCATTAGTGTGAATATTTAAAATTTAAAAATATCTGTCGGTTTTCTGTCCATTAAATTGTCTATTTTCAATAAAACAATCAATTTTATCGTTAAATTTGAAGTAGAACACAATTTTGTGGGACAAATTTAGCCTTTTCCTCTAAATCTGCTACTATTTATAGCAATTAAAGCATGACCGGTAGTATACGTTAATTACATTTAAATGTGATTGATTGCGAAGCACTGAAAAAGCCATCAATTTGTGCAAATTAGAGCATTAATGTCATTCATTTACGCTGATTTGTGGAAAGTAATTCTAAAATTTGGTGTAGGATTGAAATGAAAATTACATTTTTACTCTCACCTAAACATACGAGCATTTTCAAGAGCATATATTTAACTAAATGGAAAGTCTGTACCTATATGAAACTATATATAGAACCACCCCCAACCCTTACGGACGAATAGAGTACAGATTTAATCATTGATTACCGACGTTTGTACACAAAACACCCTGCGCAGAGTATAGTATTAGCTGGCAGGGTGGAAATTAATTTAAAACAACCCCCCTCAGTCTGCAAAAGTCGCCACTATGGCATAATTTGCAAAAACTCCCAAAATTGTCTCATTTTCTCAGCTTGTCTGCAAATTATTTCTGCCTAACCATTTTCCATTTGGGGTACACATAAAACACCCCCCCCCCCCCTATCCACCCATAAAGGGGTTTGTCTGGGTGCGAGAAATGCATTTTCACTCATTGAGAGGGATAAGGAGGATTACACATAGTAAATGTAAAATTGCTGTACTCCCTTGAGCATAGTAAAAACCACACACAAACACATAACCCCTGCACATATAATAATTTCTTTACTGAAGAAATTTCTTAAGAGAGAAGGAGAGGTTTATCTCACAGTTCCTGGAGGCACTTTTGCGTCGAAGGAAAGCAAATGTTGTTAAGCAATCAAATTCTAATGAAACCCCCCCCCCCCTCTATATGTTTTATGCTTTGATGTTCGTCTTCTGGAAACGTGGAGGTGGTGGGAGGAAGGCGTGTGAATAAAAAGCACGATGTGAGCAAATAAATGTGCCACATTGAGCCATAAACATTGAGATAACTTCGTTAGGGACACGAGCAGTACACACATAACTCAATTCCTCAACATATAAATCATACACTCGAGAAAATGGCATAAAAAAATTCCAGATGAGTTGAAAATTTTTCTATCTGGAAAATCTCCAAAGAGAGACAGAGAGGAAGGTTAAAACATAGCTATTTGAAGGAAAAGGAACTTGCTTTACATTCTTTCACCCACATTCATGAGGAATAGTCTATGCGTTATGTTTATGTTGGTAATAAAAAACAAATTTCGAATATTGTGTGTCGGTGGCTACTATGCACCCTCAAAATCCTATGCTCTATCATTGAAACCTCCCACTGGACTCATATATCTCCAACTGAAATACCGAAACTTTGGCACACGACCTAGTGGTTCTCAACATGAGGGCGTAAGACAAGAAAATTCAAGCAATACTGCAAAATTTTTTAAAAGGAGATAAAAATTTCTTTATTGAAAGAAAAATAGCAAGGGGTTTTAATTTTAATAAAAATATTCGGACCTGAGGGAAATATTCGGTTAATTCACAAAAAAGATATCTAAATATTTTGCCGTTAAACATCGTTAATTTTTAGTCAAGCAAAAGCATAAAAATATTAAATACAAGCCTGAAAGATAGGTACTAAATTCTAGCCCAAAAAAGGCTCAATCAAAGCCTAAAAAGTTTTAAATAAAAAGTTGTTCGTTTTTTAGTTTTAAAAAGGCTGACATTAAAAGGAAAAACTTAAATATATAAACATAAAAAAGTTTTAAATTCAAACCTAATAACTTATTTGGTTTTTAGTTTTACAAAGCCTGAAATTGAGAAGAAAAACAAAAATAATTCAAGGCTCGAAAGTGCTAAACTCAAGCCTGAAAAGTGCTAAATTCTAGCCTACAAAGTGATAACTTCAAGCCGAAAAGAGTTGTCTAGTTTTAGCTTTTAAAAAAAAAGGATAAAATTGAAAACTTAATTTATTTTGAATTCTATTCAAATACATCTCTTTTTCCTTTTGTTCTCAATTTTGAGCTCCAAGTAAATGATAATTTTTCTTTTTAAATATTCTCAGGAATATTCCCTAAATATCACAAATTTTTAGCGATTTTTGGCTTTGTATTTTTTATATATTTGCTCTTATATTGACAATCATCCCTTACAATACTTATGTTGATATATAACGACTGATTCTCTCTAAAAATAAATTTATATATACTACGTAAAGCAACTATTGAGAATCCAAATGATTGAATTACTATTATTGGCTTTTTCATATCCCCGAAGGAAATGTTTTCCTTTCTATAAATAAAAATCAATTTCTGCATGGAAACCCCCCGTATATATAGTTTGAGAAGCATCTTCCCTCGTTTTCTTGAAGGAGCACAAAATAATGCACACATATGGCCCATAATATTGTGGAAGAGAAGGAGATTGGACTTTAAATTGTATTACGGTGTGTGTGTGTGGGGGTACGTTGTCGTTATCCTTTTATTTAAGGATTTACCACGAGCTTTTCATACTGTCGCTGTGAAGATACATCCCAACACAGCCTATAGTGTGAGAGCATTTTGGAGCATTTGGCTGTGAGTGGAGTATGTGAGGGAAATTTATAGTATTGTTTACGCATCACTTGCTTGCTCAACAATGTGCATCCACCATCCCTTTTTTTGCACCACCAAAACCACCCCAGCCCTCACACATCATGTTTGCCGCAGAGTGCTTTTCGGGGTGTCAAGCTTTCATGGGTTTGCTGGGTGCTGGCGAAGTGAGTGAGAGAGAAAAAAGTGTTACACACTCTTTGTAATCCCCTTTTCCGTTTCCCGTTGTATGTACATACATATGTATATATATTGTGGCACTGCCACACCCAATTGTTCTTCCCCAGTATTGCATTAAAGTATGAATTTCCTGGTGAATTCTTTTGCACCACTATCTTTCCTGACCGTCGTGTCTGCTTGAGGGGGGCAAAACTCTCCCCGTTGGAAGACAATTGTGTACCTATAGTTCCTTCCTAGACCTCAAGGGGGTGGTGGGAGGGGATGCGAAAAGGGTGATATTTATTGTGAGGGAGACGCATAAAAATCAAATCGAATTTTTATGGCCTGAATCCCGCTGTCCCTTTTTCGATAAATTGGAAATATCGATGAGAGGCAGCATTGAGGGTAAAAAGATGGAAAACCTCCATGGCAATGCATAAGCTAAAGTAGAGAGCTTCAACAAATATCCTAAAGGGATGAAAATGCACTATATACGTTTACCATCTAACTGTGATGGATTGTATTATTCTCTCTCTGGGTATCAATACCAGTCAAAATTCTCCCTCAACTTAGCACCCACCTGGAAGTGTCCATTCACTGAAAATAATACAAAATCGATTCACAATTTTCCCATTGGCAATTTTCAGAAGCCCCCCTAACTGTATTATGCTACATCTGCCACCCATTTCAGCTATAGGTATGTGTGGAATACCTAGAAAACATTTATGCACACGAATTTTTGATTCTTTACATTTTTCCCCAAATGAAAAATAAATGCCACGTCCAGGGGAAAAATTCTTTTCGTGAATTTTCTTGTTTACCTAGTATAAAATTGAATAAAATTTTGTCTTGGAAATGTTTTGATTTTTTTAACACAACGTAGATATTTGAAAGGAGTTTATTCATTTTTAGGCTTATTTTGGCATTATATTGAAAAGTAATTATAAAAAAAATACATAAAAATGGAAGAAAACGATTACTGAATTTTCACAATATTAAAGAAAAGCCAATAATTTTTTTTGAAAGAAAAAGGGAAAAATTTAAGCAAAATTAGATTTTTTTTTATTAATGAGAATTATTTTAATTCATGGTAATTCGCAAGCCTTTAAAGAAAATCATATACTATCTCCCAGTTCTTTTAAAACTAACGACTAATTCAGATTTCACTTCCTTAATCTCTGGTCAGTGTGTGTAAGTGATTAAACCCATCCCCTAATTCGAAGAATTAATTGTATTGTCCGGAGACCTATCGGAGAACATATTCAAGGAAAGGTCCTTTTCATTTACCTTTTGGGAGGACTTCATTCCAATGCCCTTTCTGTAATCATATTAGCACCCCTCTGCGTAATTGTAGACAAGCAGATTTGGGGGTGGGAGGGTCGGTCACATAATCCCGTGTTGTGTGATTTCATGTTTCTCTGTAATTTCCACAGGGAGAGGATTAAGCATGGACCGATGAAATATTATGCTGTATTAATCAAATGTTTGTTGTGACCCCTTTGCGAAATATGAAGCCTCACCCAGACGATCCCTTTGGAATTTTAATCACAAACTGTCCATGAAAAATATAAAGTTCAACTTTCACCAGAAAAAAAAACATTTTCATGTGCTTTTGGAGGAAAATCTAGCTGTGGTGAATGAGGAGTATATTCTTCCGCAATAACCTCTCTTTACATGCTTCATACAACATTCAACGAATGTAAGACTCCCCTAAGAATAAATGCTTAATTGAGATATATCGAGGGAGGTTTATCTTATAGATTTAATCCCTCTTGTATCTCATTATATCCACAGAAAGTCGTCAGGGACCTTATTATATTCCGCTATGTATTATGTACGTGGAAATGGAGTTTATTAATCTCCAAGGGGAATTAGTGCAAATTAAGTGCAATATGCGGTGGAATCTTGAGCAGAAACTTTACATAATTCACATAAATATATTTTGGGAGATAATTTTTTTAAAAAAAATATTTTTTTTAATAAACTAAAAGTGATTGAGAAGATTAATTTAGGAGTTAGAGTTTAAAAATTAAATTGTTGCATTCAAGTATGCGTTCAATTCTAATTTTTCCTTTTTTTTTTCAAACGTTTGATATTTTCTATGCAATATATGACGTTTCTTTTTAAGATTTGACATTCGCTGTTAAACTTTTGACGTTTCTTTTCTGAAGCTGACATTCTCTGTCTAGCTTTTGACATTTTATTTTCTAGCATTTGACATTTCAATACGTTTAACGATTTTTGAAAAACCTTATCGGTTCAAGAGGTAAAAATAAATTGGCAATTAATACGTTTCCTTATACGCTAACAGAATGTTTCCTTAAATGTTATTGAGGAATCGCATTAATGATTTATTTCAACATCCTCCGAATACCATTGAACCCTAATTTCTTCTCTAATGATTTTATTACAAAATAAATACTAATATATATTCGGTCTTAATTCGGTTTTGCGTCAAGATTTTTCAGAGAGTTTAGATAGTTTGAACATATATGTAGGCAGTTAAGACGTAGTCTTGATTCGAAAATGCTAGTTAAAGTTCTTAGCTTCCTTCCACTTCTACATATCTACACAGTTACAACTGAAGTCCCTCTGCGTTATGCTTTTAATTGTTCTACAATAGATGGGGAGGACCAAGTAAAATATCCTTCCAATTGGTGGTATCCTGTATTTTTTGCTGAATTCACTTTACCAGTACGATCAAAAGTAAAAGTCATGGCATCAGATGCAAACATACAAACAGCTGCATGTTGGAAATTTCATGTGAAAATGGAAAATGATTCAGTTTTACTGGACATGGACAGCAAAGAACAGAAGAATATATGTGGAGAAAAACTGGATGGATGTAATGTGAATGAAAGAATTTACCCTCGAAAGACAATGTTTATTCCAGAACCAGGTGATTTTCGAAGTACGAAAAATGTGATTATGCGGCAAAGTGAAGAATTCATTGCTATTTTCGAGTGCAGTATCTGGTTTATGTCTATACATTTGGCATTAGTCAATGACTTTGCACTCACAATTGGAAGTCGTAGGGAACCTACCTTTACTGATAATCGCACTATGGAGAATTTTTCAGAAAACCTATCAAATTTTATGAATTTTGAATTTTTTTTAACTGATAAGTCATCAAATGCAAAGTTTTTTATACACAATAATACAGAAACTCAATGCCTAAATGAGTGCATGACTTATCATTGTAAAAGTAACAAGACCCACAAGTCGAATATTTTATATCTATATATATTTTAGCTGTGTTTCTTTCAGACACAGCTTTTGTGTACCGAGCAAAATCGAAAGTCGTCAGATCGGGCTCAAACTTGGGATGAGCACGAATTAGGGTCCCCACATTCCAAAAAACGTATGCGCCAAAAATTTTTTTTTCCGGCCGGCCGTCCGTCCGGCCGTGGTTTATGACTGAATTGCGAGAGAACGGTTATAGATAGAGACTTGCGGTAAACGGCAAAGTTTAAATATCGACTGGAAGACATCCGTTTATGATATCAAATTTTACCCCCCACCCCCCCGTCCGCCATTTTGAATAACCTCAAAATTTTGTTTTCGCTATATCTCAGCCGCTATTATAGCTAGAGGGCTGAAATTTTTATATGTTGTAGGGGACATCAAGAGCTTTCCAACGATACCTCATTTTCGAAAATCGGTCAAGCCGTTTAGTCAATATGGCCGCCACAATTTTTCATCGAAAATCGACCATAACTCGAAAATGGCTTGACCGATTTTGATCAACCCGGGCTCAAATGAAAGCTCTCAACAAACCCTACAACTCTCTAAAACATCCGAAGTTTCAAAAGTGACCACTAGGGGGCCAAAAAACAAAAACAAAATTTTCGATTAGTTTTCGATGAATATCTCGAAAACGACGACATAAATTTTTTTAATTTTTTGATATGTTGTAGCTGACCATATTATCTAGCTTCATGCCAAAAATGAAGAAAATCTATGGATCCGTTCTCGAGATATAGCCTTCTAAAGTTGGCATGTCATATCTCGGGTTCTACAAGTCCGATCTTGATCAACTCAAGCGCAAATGAAAGGTTTCGAGAAACCCTACAAATGTCTAAAACATTGCAACTTCGAGAAATGACCGCAAGAGGCGCTAAAATCGAAAACAAAGTTTTCGAAAATTTCGAACTCGAATTTTTCGAAAATGGCGACATAAATTTTTTTCATTTTTCGATATGTTATAGCTGACTTCAAGACCTTTAAAACAAAAAAAAATTTATGAAAATCTATGGATCCGTTCTCGAGATATAGCCTTCTAAAGATTTCTTAGGGTATGACTTTTCTACTTTTCCCGACTTTGCGCGTAATTAAATAAATTCGCGTTCTAGTTTGCTCTCACAAAATTGGTACACTGAAAGAAACACAGCTCCCGTAAGCTTGGTCAGCTTACCAGTACATTTATTTTTGTTAGTTGTGATTGTAGTTGTTTTAATCATCTTTATGGGTTTTCACATTTTCTTTAAAAATAGATCGTCGAAAATAGTTCCAACTATAAATTCATTTAGTAATACGCAAAATAGAACTTGAGCAACTGTTCCAACAACCATTTCTTATTTAGCAAAGTAACTGAGAAGTCTTTTCATTGTGAAAATGATATTCTTGAGAGATATTTTTTTTTAAAAATTTTATTTTTTATAGAACTTCAAAAATAGTTTAAGATCAATTTAAGAGTCAAGCAGCTTCAGGTTTGAAAATTTTATTGTGCAATTGTAATATTTGACGTTCCCCGTCTATCGTTTGATGTTTATTTCACTTTGAAAACCTATTTAGTCCAGAAAATGAAAAAGAAATCGACAATCAATACGTTACCTTAGGGAAACAACATTTTTCCCTTAATTTTGTTGAGAAATCTCATAATTTATTACAACATCCTCCAAATCCCATTGGCCCTAATGCTTTCTCTAATAATTTTCTTACAAAAGAATTTACTACGCTTTGACTTAGTTCTTGATAATACATTCAGAGTGTTTGAATAGTTTGAACATGAAAGCAGTTTAGACAAAGTCCTTAATCCAAAATGCTAGTAAAAATTCTTAGCTATCTTACGTTTCTGCTAACTTGGCAAACTGCAACTGCAGGCTCTTGGCGTTTTTCTCTCGATTGCAGTAAGTTAAATGGAGATGACCATGTAAAACATCCTTCCTATTGGTGGTATCCTGTATTCTTTGCTGAATTCACTATACCAGTACGATCAAAAGTAAAAGTCATGGCAACAGATGCAAACATACAAACAGCTGCATGTTGGAAATTTCATGTGAAAATGGAAAATGATTCAGTTTTACTGGACATGGACAGCAAAGAACAGAAGAATATTTGTGGAGAAAAACTGGATGGATGTAATGTGAATGAAAGAATTTACCCTCGAAAGACAAATTTTACTCCAGACGCTCTTCCTAGTACGAAAAATATGATTATGCGTCAAAGTGAAGATTTCATTGCTATTTTGGAGTGCAATGTTTGGCTTAGTTCTGTCTTTAAAGAAAAAACAAAACAAATATTAAATAATGACTTTGCACTCACAATTGGTAGTCGCGAAGAACCTAACTTTAATGATAATCGTACCATGGAGAATTTTTCAAAAAATCTATCAAATTTTATGAATTTCAATTTCCTTTTAGATGATAAAATGCCAATTGGAAATTTTTTTATACATAATAATACAGAAACTGAATGCAAAAATGAGTGCATGAGTTACTCATGTAAGAATCCCAATAAAACATATATTTCATACCAGTATATATTTTTAATTTTTATTGCAATGAACATTATTGTTTTTGCCATTTTTATGATCTTTAAATTTCATTGCAAAGGTAAATCGTTGAAAATTTATCCAATTTCAAATTCATTTCGAAATACGTAAGATTGGAAAATAGTTCCCGCATCCATATTTTAAAAATATTTTTTTGCAAAAAATCAGAATCATTTTTATTATACTCGGTTCAAATCGTTCAAATTGACCTTATATGAAGGTTTTACTCCCATCTCTAGCCTTAAAGTTCAATCAAGGCCCACAAGCACAATCATCGACGACAAAATGAGATGTTTATTGCTGGATAATTAAGGCTTCTTGCAAAATTCTATTGCGTCTTAATGTATCCTCTAATGATTTCCTTAATTTTCTTGAGAAGTAAAAAATATTTTGGGCCAGCACTAGTCAGTTCAACGAAGAATTTTGATCTAAAATGTATCTTTGTCTGTTCTCCATATTGATTTGTTGCAATACCTTGGTAGGTTCCATGGAAAAGTACAATATAGCTCCATTGGAATTTCTTGAAAATTGCGAATCACTAGGGGGAAGTCACTTTGGTCCAACCGATTGGTTTTATCCAATTTTCTTTGTTTCTTTTAATATTCCTACACCATCAAGTCATGCCCTAGCGTCTGATTCGAGTATTCTTACATCTGCATGTTGGGTATTTCGTATAAAATTTTCTTGGACAGTTAATGATATAGTATCTATTGAAATTAATACGACAGAAAGATCAAGTATTTGTGGTGAAGATTTTGAAAATTGCAAACTTCTTCCAAGATCATCCGACATACAATTTTTAAATTATACACCTGATGCGTTCAAATCAAAGACCTTTAAGATAATGCGTCAGGCCGATCGCTTTCTGGCTATTGCAGAATGTAACACCTGGCTAAATCTATCTCACAAAAATACTCAAAGTCCCAGCACTTTTATTGATTATGGAATTACCATTGGAACTCACTATGATCCTTTAAAACTTCACACTGGAGAAATTTCCATGGATAACTTTACAAAAAAATGTACTGGTAAGCTGACCAAGCTTACGGGAGCTGTGTTTCTTTCAGTGTACCAATTTTGTGAGAGCAAACTAGAACGCGAATTAATATAAATACGCGCAAAGTCGGGAAAAGTTGAAAAGTCATACCCTAAGAAATGTTTGGAAGGCCATATCTCGAGAACGGATCCATAGATTTTCATAAATTTTTTTTTGTTTGAAAGGTCTTGAAGTCAGCTATAACATATCGAAAAATGAAAAAAATTTATGTCGCCATTTTCGAAAAATTCGAGTTCGAAATTTTCGAAAACTTTGTTTTCGATTTTAGCGCCTCTTGCGGTCATTTCTCGAAGTTGCAATGTTCTAGACATTTGTAGGGTTTCATGAAACCTTTCATTTGCGCTTGAGTTGATCAAGATCGGACTTGTAGAACCCGAGATATGACATGCTAACTTTGGAAAGCTATATCTCGAGAACGGATCCATAGATTTTCTTCATTTTTGGCATGAAGCTAGATAATATGGTCAGCTACAACATATCAAAAAATGAAAAAAATTTATGTCGCCGTTTTCGAGATATTCATCGAAAACTAATCGAAAATTTTTTTTTCGATTTTTGGCCCCCTAGCGGTCACTTTTGAAACTTCGAATGTTCTAGAGAGTTGTAGGGTTTGTTGAGATCTTTCATTTGACCCCGGGTTGATCAAAATCGGTCAAGCCGTTTTCGAGTTATGGTCGATTTTCGATGAAAAATTGTGGCGGCCATATTGACTAAACGGCTTGACCGATTTTTGAAAATGAGGTATCGTTGGAAAGCTCTTGATGTCCCCTACAACATATCAAAATTTCAGATTTTTAGCTATTACAGGGGCTGAGATATAGCGAAAACAAAATTTTGAGGTTATTCAAAATGGCGGACGCGGGGGTGGGGGGTAAAATTTGATGTCATAATCGGACGTCTTCCAGTCGATATTTAAACTTTGCCGTTTACCGCAAGTCTCTATCTATCACCGTTCTCTTGTAATTTAGCAAAAGGTTCCGGACGGCCGGCCGGCCGGCCGGCCGGCCGGAAAAAAATTTTTTTGGCGCATACGTTTTTTGGAATGTGGGGACCCTAATTCGTGCTTATCCCAAGTTTGAGCCCGATCTGACGACTTTCGATTTTGCTCGGTACACAAAAGCTGTGTCTGAAAGAAACACAGCTAACTAAATGATTTTCTCGAACCGGTGATGAAAATGGTTAATTTTAAAGGGCCACTACTTAGGCGTTCTATTTACAATGATACAGATGATTATTGCGTTAATAAATGTTATAGTTATTTTTGCAAAAACAACAAGAAAAATGTGAAAAGTAGCCAAAAAAGTGTTGATTATGTATTTTTCATTATTGCATTTGTAAGTGTGATTCTGGGTGTTCTTTTGATCAGAAGTTATGTTTACTGTAAGAAAATATCTAAAATTGCACCAATTTCTAATTTGCGAAATAATCGGCAAAGAATTGACAAAAAATCATCCACTACATAAGAGCGATTAGAAGGGACTTTTTGATTGCACAATAAAAAATTAAATTTTGGAATTAAAAATTGTTTTAATAGTACTTAAATTAATCTTAAAAAATTAATTCACAATGTAGCAAGAAATAAGAAATCAATTAAATATTTTTCAATGGTTGCACCGAATTTTTCAAATTTTTTAAGACGTAAACGTAAATGGAATATTAAAAATTCGTTTATTCAGATTTTGTCTTGTGAAGTTTTGCAGATAAAAGAGTTTTTTGAAATAAATAAAATGTTGTAATGAGTTTTTAGACGTTTTTCCTTACCATTTTGAGACACTTCAAGATTTTTATTTTTGTAATTTACATGAAGGATAGTTTTGGGCTCAGTTAGACATTGTCTAACGGAGCCCCAAACCCATTTCATGGAGGATCCCATCCTGGTAAGATATAGTGATATACATAGATAAATAGCCATAAAGTTCAACAAATGCCCACAAATACAATCATGGACGACAAAATGAGATTTACCTAATGAGAATTAAGGTGTCTTGTAAAATTCGATTGCTTCTTAATGTGTCCTCTAATGACGTCCTTGATTTTCTTGAAAAGTAAAATATTTTTCACCAGCACTAGTCAGTTCAACGAAGAATTTTGATCTAAAATGTTTCTTTTTGTGTTCTCTATATTGCTACTTTGTAGTACTATTACCTTGGTAGTTTCCATTGGAATACACCGGGAAGCTCCATTGGAATTTATTGAAAATTGCAAATCATTAAAAGGAGATTCGTATTTTCCATCCAGTTGGTATTATCCAATTTTATTTGTTGCTTTTAATATTCCTACACCATCAATTGACGCCTTGGCTTCTGAGTCAAATATTCTTACATCTGCATGTTGGACATTTCGTGCAGATGTGTTAGATGTAGATGTAATATCTCTAGAAATTAATACGACAGAAAGAAGAAGTATTTGTGGTGAAGCTTTAAAAAATTGTACACTTTATCCAAGTTTGAAAAGCCAATTCTCAAACTATACACGTGATATGTTCAAGTCGAAAGACATTATGATATTGCGTCAAGACGGAGGCTTTATTGCTGTCTCAGAATGCAATACTTGGCCAAATTTTAATGACTTCGACAACGTGAATTCCAGCACATTTGGTGATTATGGAATTACCGTTGGAAGTCATCATGATCCCGTGAAAATTTTCACTGGAGAAATTTCCATGGATGTATTTACAAAAAACCTAAATGATTTTCTTGATCCCGTTATGAAAATGGTTAATTTCAAAGGACCACTGACTAAGCGTTATGTTCACAATATAACTAATAACATTTTATGCATTAATAAATGTTTTAGTTACATATGCAAAATCAACAAGAAAAATGGGAAAAATATCCAAAAAACTGTTGCTTATGTATTTTTAATTATTGTTCTTTTTACTATGATTTTGGGTATTATTTTGGCCAGATTTTACGTATATTGTAAGAAAAGATCTCCTAAAATTATTCCAAAGTCGGTCAGTGACTAAACAATCTTTGAAATTTGTTGTGAAATTTTAACGCCTTTAAAGTTATCTTGGTCGCAGAATACGACCCATTGTTTGTTTTTAATATAAGAAAATTTATTATCTTAATATATAAAGCTGAAAAGTCTGTCTGTTTGTGGCACATGAACTCCTCCGAAACGGCTGGGCCGATCTTGATGAAATTTGGTATGGGGGTAGAGGGGGTCAATACGAGTTGCAAGCGCTATATGGGATTCCGCCCCAACCCCCCTTTGTAGCGCCCCCACAGAAAAACTGATTTTTCCCATTATCTACCTGCTGAAGGGTCAGATAACGGGATTTTTTTATTTTAAAAATTCTTCGGAGTTCCGCATTATTCATCCCCCCTACTAATACACGCCGCTCTTTTATAGCTTAAAATTGAGTTTTGCTCACACGTGATTGGGGGCTCGGGTTGACTAGTAAAATATACTTACAAAGTTTTCGACTAAGCGTGTGTTGTTTTCATTAAAATGTATTTTAACATTTTCACACAATTTCCCCATACAAGTCATTAAGTGAGCGAGTAAGAATCAAATTAGGATTAGATTGCTTATTGACACCCTATTGCTTAATTGCTTTTTAATGAGCCCCTAGGTTTTCCTAGTTCCTTGAGAATTATTTGTATTCCTAACGGACACTTTAATAAGTATTTTAGATCAGAAATGTTCCATTTTGGCTCTTTGGTTTGGCTACTTTGTAGCATTGCCTTGGTAGTTTCTGAAGTTTCTGTTAAACTTAACGAGAATCGATTCGAATTTGTTGAAAATTGTAAATCATTGCAAGGAATTGGATATAATGTATCTCAATGGTGGTCTCCTGTATTATTTGTTTCTTTAAATATCCCTGAACTATTAACTTATCGTTTAATATCAGAAAAGAATATCCTCACTTCTGCTTGCTTGAAATTTCGTGTAAACGTGAATAAAGATTTAATTTCTTTGGAAATTAATACCAATGAAAGAACAAGAATTTGCGGTGAAAATTTTGAAAATTGCGAAACATATCCAAGGTTCTATAATTTATACCCAAACTATACACGTTTTGTACTAAAATCAGAGGATACTTTTATATTGCGTCAAGATAGCGATTTTATTGCTATCTCAGTGTGCAATACCTGGCCAAATTTAAATCATCAAGACACAATAAATTCTAGCACATTTGGTGATTATGGAATTATCATTGGAAGTCGAGATGATCCTGTGAAAATTTTCATTGGAGATATTTCTATGGATAAATTTACGAAAAGTCTAGAAGAGTTCCTTGAGCCAGTAATAAATCGGGTTAGTTTCAAAACACCAGTATTTAAGGACTTTATTTACAACAATACAGATAAAATTTGCCATAATAAATGTTTTAATTACATTTGCAAACCAAAGATGAAAAATATGAAAAGTAATCAAAGCACAATATCTTATGTATTTTTCATTATTGTATTTGTAAGTGTGATTTTGGGTGTTCTTTTGATCAGAAGTTATGTTTATTGTAAGAAAAGATCTCTTAAAATTGCGCCAATTTCTATTATGCGAAATAATCGGCATGATGAAGGAATTCACAAAAGTTCATTCACTACATAAAAGCTTTAGAAAAGGATGAAGAATTTTTCAAAAGAATTATTTCAAATAGAAAAATTGTTCTGCTTCTAAAATCAGTCAATACTTTTTTATTGAAAATTTAGATATGCAAGAAATGTTAAATTCAATTTTTCAAATGGGAAATCAGTGAAATAGTTTCACAGAAGTTTTACAATTTTGTGAGGTTTTCAAATTCAATCTTGAATTCAATCGCAAAGAGAACATTGAGAATTTGTGCAAATTTTGCACATTAATACAAAAATTCTGAGAAAAATTCCTAAGAGATAATTGGATAGCGATATATGTAATTATATGTTAAACCAATTATATGTGTTGGCGATCCTACATGGGACAGTAAAGAAAAATTCTGAAATAAAAAAAAGTTTTTGATGCGTTTTTGGATGTTTGTCTTTACCTTTTTGAAAGGATTCGACTTTGTAATTTACGTGGAGGACAATTATGGGCACTAAATTCAGAAAAATCCTTAAAATTTCGATTAAAGTTGATCAAATCTTGGAGTAGATTTTGATATAAACCTTTTCTTTTCTTTCCTTACAATTCGTCAGTTATAAAAGATTTTTGGTATTCTTGAAAAAATCTTATAAGATATTGACATTTTATTTCTTTCTTTAATCGTGTTTCTGAAAGAAAATTACTTTTTCAGGGTTCTTTAAAGTTCTTTGTGACTGTTTTCTGGAATAAATAATTCTTTGATTTTCTTTCATAGTAAGACAACAGAACGATTTAAAAACTTCATCTGTCAAAATCTTACAAAAAACTTTTAAGCTTTTAGAAAAGAAAAGATTTTTATCAGAATCTACCCTATTCTTACAGTTAGTTTCGTTATAAATGAGTTAATTTCATTTTCTTTAGGAAATTCAGTGATTTATATTTTTCCCATTATCACAGCATTTGCCCCCTATTTCGCAACTCTCTTGCATCTTGTTAATTAAACTATTACACTAAATCCTCTCTCAGGTACCACACTCTGTGGAAACTTTGTTTAACTCTCTGTAGATTAATTGGGGTGCATCTCTCGTTTGGCAGACTTTTCTCTCTTCTCACAGCACATTTACATAAAATTTGCATAATTTTAGTAACTCTATTTAATGTGAAATATTCAGTTATTTGAGATTAAGGAAGTTTCCACCTTTTCTCTGCAGAACACTTTTTTTGGGGGAGGAAAAAAAGTTCGTTGCAGTAGAAAAGACATTTTTTTTAGAAGACATTGTGAGACAGTGCAAAAGTCTCCGTATATGCGATCCCCAGACATGGTAGAGGTAGATCCTTTTTGCAAGACAAACACGAATGAATGAAATTCCCATCATCCGGGACGAAGAGTGTCAGAGTTGAATAGCAAATGAAGTCACGTTCCTACAATAAGCTAACAATCGATGTTTCTCTTGCCTTGGGGGTAGTGGGGGTGTACTTGGTTCCTTTCCTCAGACACACAGGCCTTTTCGCGCTCCGGGAAAACTTCCGCGTGGTGGCATCTGGGCCATATATAATGATTTTCCATGAGTTTGATCATAAATTTACGATATGTTTTATTTCCCAATTTTCTGTTTTGCAATATTTTAAAGTTTCCACATCGTTTGGCCTCCCCTCTATATTGTGATACCAAGAAGAGGAAAGTTAAATTGCAAAAAGAGACAAACTCGGGGAGAGTGTGGGAAGAATGTATTAGGTAGACATATGTATGTATGTGGCTTACATAGATGGTGTACGTACATAGTTCAAGAGAGGAAAAGTTGCCCTCAAAAGCTCTCAAAAGTTTCCTTTTCCTGCGCTACGCAGAAGATATACTTTTGTCTGTACTTTTACTTTCCACAATAGAGACACATCCAAAGGAGGAATATATGAGGTTATCCAAACCAAAACCACCCTCAAACCTACTGTTTTACTAAACGAAACTTCCCCCCTGATTTTGCTGGGTTTTGGTTGAGAAAACACAACAGGAGTTTACTTGAGAAAACACATGTATGTGGGTGGGAGAGATCCACTGAAAATATAATGATTTTACCTATGCGAGTTATTTGAGACCTTTCGCTCCTTGTTTGCAACATCCATTTGGTTGGAAAACTCCATTATTGGGTCGATGAGGGAGAAATATCCATTCCTTTTTAGAAAATTTTATATAGGTACCTACATATACAAGAGAAAGGAAAATAGATTCGTGTATAAATTACATAAATATTTGATAAAATAATCTTAAATGAAGGGGTTGATTCTGATAAAAAATCTTTTACTGTCCTTTCCAAACTTAGTTGTTGTAAGATTTCAACAGGGGATGCTCTTAAATCCCTCTATTGTAGTTCTATAAAAGAAAAACAAATAATTTGTTGTTGCAGAAAACAGTCAGAAAAATCTTTAATAAATAATGGAAAAGTAATTTTCCTTCAAAAACCCAATTAAAGAAATAAATGAAATGTAAAAATCCTTTAAGATTTTTCCCAGAATACCAAAAATTTTACAACAAATTGTAAGAGAAGAAAAGAAAAGATTTTTATCAGAATCTGCCCTTAAATTTTATATTTTGAATAAATAATTTTATGAATCATAAATTGTTCATATTATTGCATTTTTCAGATTTTCTGGTTGAATTTATGGGAAAACCAAAAGCTATTCTGAAAGTGAATGAAAAATCTTAAAGAAAAAATAACTTTTTCCACATTTTCCGAAAGAATTAGAGAATAACTCGCTTAATACAGTGGAATTTAAGAATCAATCCTTGATAAAAAAAAATCTTGAAGAAAATGAATAAACTCAAAACTTAAATAAAAATTCATTCAATTTATTTTTTAAAAAAATAGATTTCTATAATTAGTTTCATAGCTTTTATTTGGACATTAAGCTTTCATGGACTCTGCTTCGTATAGGAAGAAAGACGAGATGACTTATAATAACCCCCATGCATATAAATCTTTTATGTTTTAATGTGCAATTTCAACACATACATATTTTTACCTGTTTTCCCTATTTGTGACACCTTATATTGATCCTAATTGGAATTTGATAGTTTTATTGTGTTGGAAATTTAATATTTCACCTTCAACTGAATCCTATTCTCCCTCTAAACAAATTTTTTTGATAAATTTAATTTAAAAAAAAAATCTTATCAGGTTTGTTTTTCTCTTAAATTTTTTTATCAAAAGAAAAATTGAATTTTCACATTGAAAAGCTTCAACATGTTGTACAATGTTGTACGTTATCTAATCATACGAATCATACAATGAAAGTTCTATATTGCCAAAGTTTTCTCTTCCATTATTAACAACTATAAATGGTTAGAAGTTTCATTTGCATTATTTAGACGTTACCTAGATGGAGTAGTTTGCATAAATGAATTGCTCTTACATTTTGAAAGCTGTTTTGGATGAATTGCAACCATTATCCGGTTGGAAGTTTTGGCCTGATTTCTCGACAAGAAGAGAGTAGGTCAATCCAGGGGAATGAGCGACGGATGTGTTATGGAAAATGACAGGTTATGGGTTTCAAAACAAAGAGTAAAGGTACAAAATGAACAGCAAAGAGGAATGATTTTAATTAAATTTAATACACATCACACCCACATATGCGGAAGTTTTGAATTTGCAGTAAAAGCCATAAACATCGGTGATGGAAGACAAAGCGTAGGTGTGGATCAGTATTTTGCTGTCCTATCCTGCTGTCGTACACTCTCAACTTCCTTCCTCATGCTTTTGTTGATGTTGTTCCTGACAATCCTACCTTGTCGCCTATCTTTTTGCCCTGTCTTTGGGATGCACACGAAGAGCCTCCGCATGACTTTCTAGCCACCCACTTTCCTCTTCTTGTATAAATGTCTCATCTCCAGCGACATTTACCGGCAGGGTGGGGGGGGGGTGAGTAGGGGGGTGGCGTAGGGATTGTTACAGAGAAAGGGAGAACATGGGGAGGAACAACAGAAACACACAATCCAACATTCTGATGGTATAAATATACAAACAGAAACTGCCACGAATGGAATGACTGTAATCGGAGTTGGCAATAATTCCTTCAAGAGGGGATCCCTCTAATATATAACATAATATTATATATTTATATGTAGCATAGAGTGAAAGAGGAAGTAAAGCAAGTTGGAGCTTCGTTGTGTGACACTGCACGACATATGTCTGTCTAGTGGAGGAAATTGCATGAGGTGGTGTTTAAAAGATTATCTCAAGTTAGTAATTTTCTCACAAAAAGGGATCCACTCCTTTGCCACTGAAAACTGATGTATTAGAGACAACATTTCGGACCGAGTTATCAAGTCAATTGACACGGGGGTGGGAAAAATGTCGTCAAGAGGTTTAGCCAGAGTGGTTGAAATTAATTAATTTATAGCAAACAAGATAAATAAGTTAAACCCATTGTAGTCTCTTTCAATGATTGAGAACATCTCTGCAGAACAATTGAAATGTGTGTTGTAGCATAAATTCTATCATCTATTGAACATGAGTAAATAATAAAATATTTAAAGGGAAATAAAGGAAAGTCAATAATGGGTCGAATTTTGTGACAAAGAAATCCTTGAAATCATTGAAATTAGTTGGTGTTCCACTTCGTGGCCAACACCAAGTATTGTAATCGTCGGAAAAACCGACCACCTCAGATCGGGCTCAAACTTGGTATGAGCACGTTTCAGACAACCCACGTTCCAAAAATGCTGGTGGAAAATTTTTGATCCGGCCGGCCTGCCGGCCTGCCGGCCGGTGCGATATATTTTGCCTTATAGCTCAAGAACGGTAACAGATAGAGACTTCCGGTTTGAAGTTTTCTATAGAAATGTGGGTGTAAAATTTCATTTTTTCGCATTTTCAAAATCCAAGATGGCCGCCGTCCGCCATTTTGAACTACTGTCAACCACTTCCCTTATAGTTAGAGGTCTGAAATTTTAGTATGTTGTAGAGCTCAGTAAGACATTTTCATCGATAATTCATACTTGAAAATCGGTCAAGCGGTTTAGCAAATATGGCGGCCTAAAGCAAAAAGTGTTTTTTCGATATATCTCGAGAACGGCTTGACCGATTTTGACCATCTTGGTATCAAATGAAAGGTATTGCGAAGCCCTACAACTGTCTTGAACATTTCAAGTTTCAAAAACATCCGCAAGAGGCGCTAAAATCAAAAACAAAAATTGCCTAACATTAAGGGGCAATATCTCCGAATCCCCATTATCGATTTCTTTTAAATTTTGATATGTTGTAGTCTAACTCAATATCTTTCACCAGTCCGTAAATGAAGAAAATCTATGTCGCCGTTTAGAAGATATAGCCATTTGAAAAATTCTTGAATTTGAAAAGTTCTAAGAGCCATATCTCTTGAACCGCTTGTCCGATTTCGCTCAACTTGGTATCAAATTAAAGGTTTTGCATTTCTCTATAACTTTCTAGAACACTAGAAACATCTAGAACCATTTCTTGAGGACGAAAAATGCGAAAAACTGTTTTAGTAAAACAAAAAGCCGCCATTTTGTGTTCTAGAGGTGACCTTGAAAAGTATCAAAATTTATCCCATATTCTAGCTTATTTTAAGACCTTTCCATAACTAGTCAAGAAGTTACTGTAGGTGTTATAGAACCAGAGATATGACAATTTTTTTGCATCAAATTACTGAATTTCACGAAAAAAAATCAACTTTGCCTACTAATTCTGCTCACAAATCGCATTACAACGCATAAACAAACTTCTACACGTTGTGGGACACCAACTCTTATAACTGGACGCGTTATGATTGACTTTCAGGATAAAATCTTGAAATTTCCAGGATTTCTTGACAGCAGAATATTACCCAAAGATTCAGTTGAATGAACTGTAAAAGTTTTAAAAAATACATTAAGAATAGCTAATATTGGGTTCTATCCTGTCACCAAGAAATCTCTGAAATTTCATTTTTTTTTTCAGAAATATCAACAATTTCAAGAATTTCTTGGTCACATAATACGACCCAATATTGAATAGATTGCAAAGTTTTAAAACAACAAGTGTACGTAACATTAATTGTGTCCCTAAACTAATATTAAACCACCTCTTTATATTAAATACTTCATAGGTACTCCATTCATGCTTCAAATGAGTAAAACAACAGGTTAAATGAAACTTCCATAGCATAGTTTGTCCACGTGCTGTCAAGTTTCGCAACTGAAATGAGCTTTTCGTGCAATCAACAAAAATCATTCAAATGTGATTATATTGCTCAATAGAAAGCTTTTCTATCTTATTTTCCGGCACCGAAATAGTGGCAATGTTTCGCAATTCAAATTACTTCCGGGTCAATGATCCTTTCAATATTCCAAAATCCCTTTTGATGCTGATTAGGGGATTAATATATACATTTAAGCTTTCCTATAATATGTAGGTATTATTTCGAGAAGTCTCTGCAGCTGTTTGCGATGTGAGATTGTAGGTAGAAGTTGTGCGAAATGAGATTAGGTCAGAATATTCCCAAGGAGGATTATGCTGTGCGGCTACCATTGTCATGTTTCATGGCATAAACATACGTCATGAGCAACAGGGGTTGGGGGTGGTGGCAGTGGGAGTATATCAAGGCGCACAAGAGACTCACTTCCGACTTTATCTTTTATGCTCCATGCAGTATCTCCTGAAGAGGAGCTATTCTCGCGTGTGACAGCATGTTGGCGCAAGGAGGGTGTCTTGTGGGCTTCCGGCGGAGGAGTGAGGAAGTGTGAACAATGTGCGAAACACAATCCAGGAGTGCTCCTGTGCAGAGAGGATGCAACTGACAGTGTCTCTGAAAATGCACAATTTTGCACTATAAGATAAACATCGCATCTCCCTTTATGCAGAAAAGGGGAAGATGGGGCATTTATTTTCATAAAAATACTTCAAAAATATTTCTCGGAAATTAACTATCAACAGTCAGGTAGACGTGGAGAGCTCTTGAGTGTTTAAACATTCTAAAAGTTCAGACTTTGCAGATTTTTCCATCAAAAATTATTGAAAAAAAAAAAACTTTTTTATACGCAAAAGGCTCAAAAATAATTTTGAAAAAAGTGTTAAAAATGGGATTTTCTAACGTCTGAGAATTAAATTAAAATGTTAGAAAAGAACGTTTTGTTTTTCGAACATTTGAATACATTAAAGGAATATTAAACCGTTCAATCTTTTAAAAAAATGCATCAAATATTAGAAAAATATTGTCAAACGTTTAAAAAACTGTAGAACGAGTAAAACGTTAGAAAATTCGTTCAATATTAGAATTGCAAATACATATATTAATTGTCGAAAGCTTCTATTCAATTTGACTGCAGAAGCCGTTAATATTATTTAGCAATCTCAATTTTTAAAATTCTAGAACCTTAAGTCTTTTTTTTTCAAATAATTTTAAATGTCTCCTTTTAAAAGAAATACTTGTTTATCTAAAATCAACTTTTAAAAAAATTTTCTGACGCCTTCAATTACCAAAACTACCCAGATAGCAATTTTCAGAGAAACTGGAGAATCTCTTTAATTTCTTTATTCAAGCTAGAAGCAGCTACAACGGCATAAAGAACAAAAAAGCTTTTCTTTCAGCACCTTTAATTTCTTTATAACATAAAAAAGCGTCTTACAAAAGCCTTAAGAAAAACGTAAGAAAAATCAAACAAGGATAAAAAGCGTTTATCACGAAGAACATACTTTTTGTATTGATTTTTCTTGTCACTGTTTGCATAGCGAAGAGGCCAATAACGTGGGGGGCGGGTAGTGTGATGAACACAGCAAAAAAGGCAAAGAGTGGAGCGAAAAATTTGAATTTTATCACAGCACAAGTTTTCTTGATGCAGGAGTTGGGGCGAGCAATAATTTAGTCGCGTGAAAGGAGTCAAGGAAAAGCCGTTGGGTGTGAGAAGGGCAAAATTACTCCCTGAAACTTCTTCTTCGCGGTAAACAAGTGCGAAAATACCCTGTTGAGGGACTCAAGAGGGGCTGCTTTATCCAGAAGGCAAAAAAAAACATCCCCCATGATTGTTTTTCAAGACCCTCGAGGTGAGAATATGCTGCTCATCCCTTTGGCAGGAGGGTGGTGAAAGAATGGCGTTTTGTCCTGAATGTTGCAGGGAGAAGCACACTGTGGGACTACTTGTATGGATCAATGGGGGAAGGACATGGCGTACACGGTTCTTTTGCAGAGCGACATTCGGATTTTAATTAAATTCCAAAGACACGAAACTAATGTAAAAACTATTTCATCCCACCCCCCATCCCACCGTACAATTCCATTAATTGCATCACATTGCACCGGCGAAGAGGTGGTGGATGTGTCGTCAAGTCCATCCACTCTGTTAAAGCATTTATACGTGGCAAGAGGATGCTTGAGTGGTAAAAGAGTTGATTATTTTGCGGAAGCACAAAAAAGCCCTGATATTTGCTTCCGGGAAAACCTGCAAAAAAAGTCGTCACAGTCTGTGGCCAGAGGGTCAGTTTATTTAGTTCAATGTGCATCCCTCTGGCATTTGCTACTGCACACGAATTGTATTTGAATTGTGCAAAAAAATTGCCACACTGGGTGGGAAATTCCGCTGGGAAAGTTGCTCCACAACGAAATGCGGGGGAATAAAAATGTTGAAGAATGCGGTTTTGGCTGTGAAAATCAAGTTGAAATTCACCTGAGAGTGGCATTTTTAACATCAACGCGGATGATGGGAAATTAACAATTTTGATAGCAAATATTGATGATGGTCAGTGCAGATTGAATTTGTGATTGGAATCATTAAAAAAATCTGCTCACTGTATCCATTGTTTACATAAGAAAGCTTCAAGAACCCAATTTAAAGTAAAAAAAATCTCGCCTCTAAATCTAAATGCATTTTCCCACTAGATGGATCTTACTTCTCGTACGCCCCCTAGAGTTAAAAATCCCCACAGCTTCAAGGATGTGCGAAACATGATAAAAGCTCTAATTCTCTCTCACATTCCCTTCGTAAAATTTAATTACCCATAAAATGTGAAATTTTCCAACAGTTGATTCTCGCAGCTGGAGAATCATTTGCTCCTCTGTTGGCGTTGAAGAATGCGTAGAAGAATGCGCATCCTCATGTATATAGGGAAGGGGGGAATTAACATTATTACAGAAATTATTGTCCACAGGGTGCAATTATGCAGCCATGGGTGGGCAAGTCTCACCCTATTTTGTAGGTCTTCCATGCCCCAATGCATTGCCCTGGAGAATTCCTTGGGAGGAAGGGGAGTGAATGAAGTAACTAAGAGGATGACCATTAAACCACAAAGTAGGGAAACATCAGAAACTATGTTGATAAAGATATTTCAAAATTTTCCTTAAGTAATTTTCTTGCACAACATCCCCCAAAAGAGGGAAACTCTCATTTTGGGGGATGTTTTGCGTAAAATCAATTTCCGATTAAATTTAAAATTATTATTTATGTGCCGTATTGTGGGAAAATTTGTGGACCATTTGTCAAGCTCACAATGGGATTGTGGTGCAAATTTGGTGGTATTCGGGTGGAAAATTTTCATGACAATGGCATACAAAAGATATAAATTGAATTATTGTCAGGACAGTGAGAGAGACGTTTTTTCAGGATATCTCGTTTTTTTTTATTCAAAGGACTTATCCTATTAAATGTCACGTAAAATTTCCCATGCATTTCACGCATCCTTCGCTAATCCAATTTATTCATCATAGACTATATGGTGCTAAAAGCCTGTCTGTCGCCTTTTTTCATCCCTCAAAATTTCTCCCCGTCCCCAAATTTTGTGCAAATTTTACAAGGAGTTAATTAAAAATCAATAGATCCGCATTGTTTTGTCTGTGCCCGAGGGTACAGGGTGACACGCGCGTGGTAATATTGGAAATTTATAAGCAGATTGAAAAGCACCCCCACCCCACCCTGCAACACCGTGAAATATTTTTGGGGAAAATTGCGTTATTCTATGGAGAATTAATCTGCATATTGTGATTGTGTGATATAAAATATGTTTTATATTCTATAAAATTAAATTAAAGCTTATGCCGCATGAAACTCATTCAGTGGAAAGTTATGGATTAGTTACATTTTTCACACAGAGCGGCAGTGAATTGGAAAATCTGCCATAAATATTCGATAGGGTTTAATTTACACGACATTTTGACACTTTAATATGAACTTAATTTAAAGAGAAACGATGGAGTTTAGTAATTTTCGCTAGAGTTAGGTTATTTATACATGGAGTTTTCTTCTCATTATTATTTGAAGATGCATTTATCTGGTTTTTTGGTGAATTCTTTTATATTAAGAGAAAATAGGGTTTAAGCAAGACGACAATTTGACACTTTAGTATGATTTTAATTAAAAATAAAAACAAAGTAATAGCAATTTTCATCAGAGTTAGGCTATTAATACATGGAGTTTTTTTTTTTACTTACTCACGATGCATTTTTTGGGGTTTTTTTTTAAGTTTGGTGTATTCTTTTATTTTAAAGGAAATTAAAAATCTTGAACTAAAAGCTTCGAGTAGATGAACTAAAAGTTTAAAGAATGGTATTTTGTAAAACATGATAGTTGCATTATGAGTGGAACGTAATGCTATAAATTTATTCTGCGAACTCTTCTTACTCTCTCATGTCTAAAATTTCATAATAATCATCATTTATGTGTATAGGGAACATTTATATGTAGTTACTTTCAAATGAGGCGGAAAGATGATCAATTTCTTGGAATGATACCGCAAAACTTGCGGACAGAACTTTCGCATTTATTTAGTTTGAAAACTTGGAAAGCGCACATTCCACGAAAACTTCCTCCTCTCTGTGAGGAATGTGCTTTTATTTCAATTTGTAAAATTAATTCTCATCCCCCTCCTGTAACTTTATCAGAAGGTAGATGGTTTGGAATATGACTCTCTTTATACACCTTATCAATTGCCAACAACTCCCAAAGGGCAGGAAGAGAAGAATTCCTCTAAGGGTGAGGCTTCCATGATATTCTCTAAAATCCATCAGGAAGCTTTTTGCACCATCGTACCCACCCCCTTCCCAAAGAATTTCCCTTTAATGCTGATTCATTAGCTTGCAATGGGCGCTTGGGGAAATGTGCGCGTGTAAGGAAAATCCCATGTAGCTCCTCGCTGTGTGTCTCCCAAATGGATGCGTCTTAAATTTTCTAATGTGCACCCGTTAAGGGGGGACGAAGCGAGGGCCTTAAGTGTCGCGTAGCAATAAAAAAGCCCATCATCGTGAAGAGATATCAAGGGTGAACGACCGACTTTCACTACTACCTTATATCTCGGGGTGTTTCAACCCCCTAAATAATGGGGCGCCACAGAAAGCCGTGTGGTATCAGGTGGAGGAAATGTTATTTCTTTTCTTATCCTTCTTTTATATTTTTTGTTCTCCCGCAAGAGTCAATTCACGTGCACAATTGGCAACACATGGACCTTGCGGGGGAGGCTCCAAAAGCTGCGTTCGGGATCACATTAAAATCAATTACACGGGCAATCGACTGTCCATTTACCTCGCAATTACACCCAATCCAAAAGGGGCTAAAGAACATAAATTCTCAATTTTCTCTGCTCTCTCACTCCTGATGAAATGATTGTTCTTTTGCTTAGATTCCCTTCATGCTGTGAGGAAATTGATTTTAGGAGTTTTGCCCTCAAGAGACTTTATTGTCTTTTAATTTTGAGGGTGAAACTAAAATTTATTAAGTGATTTTAAAAATATATTAGACGCTTAAAGGAGTTTATCTGTTTTTGTATAGGACAACGCTTCCATTCAAGAAGAGAATCGGGATACGCGTTATAATTTTCTAGACTACAAAAATTTCAAGAAAGGATCAAAATGGAAAATAAATCGTTTGAAGAACTTCCTGGGAAAAATCGGCAAAATTTTTCTTTAAATAAGCAAAAAATGACGTCACTATTTTGTTTTTTATCCCTATTCTAATTAATGATGCATTCGCGTTGATGTTACATCAATGAGATATTTTTATGCTTCATGCTTTAGCATTTTCGTGACTGTATGAATCATAGAAATATTAAAATATTCGGTCTTTTTATTAGAATTTTTTTTTCTTCTGTGAGTGCCCTCAGAGGATATTTATTGACGAAAGCGTCTTCTTTGGCATCTTGTATGAAAATTCTATGCATTTCTTGTTTCTAAAATCAATTAAATTAATTGAAATTCAAATAAATAGAATCTTTCATGTTTGAGTCAGCTTGAGACCCAAAATAGTCGTGAAAGAGTTGAAAGAGACAAAAATTACAATAGTGACGTCATTGTTAACATTTTTAGATGAATTTTTTCCTTAATTTTTTTAGTAATCTCACGGAGAAAAATCTCTTCGATTTCTTGTTCTCTTCTAATTCTTTTCAAAATTTTATATCTCTTGATTAGTTTTTTTTCCCTGTGGAAAGCGGGTAAAGTTCTTCGATGAAAAAATTGAAGAAAGAATCACAGCTAATAGTAAATTAATGTCGGAAATAAGTGCTCAAATGAATCTTTTAAAATACATATCCAGAAGAATTTAATGTGTTTTGAAAGTTTCAAAATAAATCAACTGAACTCTTTTTTAAGCTTCATTTAATTCCTCACAAATTGCTTTTCTTTATGAAAAATCAATCGATGTTTCGCTATGAAATTACTCGGATTTTCTTGGCAATTTTCCAAACATATATAGCTTATTTTTTTCTCAAGAGACTCATGAAGAAGAAATTGCAGTTTTCTTCTACTAAATTCCCCCTTTAAAGAACGTCTCAGAAAATTGCAAGAAGTTCATTTAGAATGCAGTTGTGCTCCGCTGTAGGATATTCTTTAAGTTTCAGCAAGACTTTGAGATTTTTTAGAAAAGGTGGAAAAGAGGAAAAGTGCCTATAAAAAAATCCTTGAAATCGTTAAAATTTCAAATATTTCTTGATCCAAAGAATTCGATCCCAATATCTTTTGAAAAATAAAGAATATTTTACTGAGGAACATCACTGTGTATAGGCACGGTATAGGCTCAAATTTAAACTTGGATTTTACAGCAGGATATTTTCTTAAGCACATTTTAACATGCTAAATTGGCTATGTAATTTAATGAGCATCCTGCGTAGAAAATAGGGGTAGGAAACTCAATATTTTGGGGAAGAAATGCAGAAGGATCTTTCCAGCATACACAATATCCCCCCAAAGTGTCTCAAGGAAAATAGGGGATGTAGTCTATTTCTCCTCGCTCAACACACCCATTGTTTACTTTCAATTTAATGCACTCAATTTCTCATTTTTGATTCTTTTTTTTTCTTTCTCAATTCAATACATGCGGGGGTGCTAAAATGGCTTTCTTTCTCTTTTTACCTTTTCTTGCACAGAACACATTTGGCGCACTGAATTGGATTTTATGGTAACGCATCGGGATCGATTAGTCATCCTGTCGTTTATGACGTCCCCATATCAGAATGCTACACCGAATGGTGAGTCATCATTAATCACGGGCACTGCAGGTGGTGGAGCCCTTACGGAAGAGTATCACGGGGGTGGAACAACTTACGACGCCGATGCGCACTTGATTGAGAAATTTGGGACAATTGACGACGATGAGGAGGAGTTCTTTGAGCATCATGAGCCAGTTGTGACGACGGTGGCAGCGGAAATTCCGGAAGAACGGCATCCGGTGACGTATCAATCCACACCGGTGGTGGAGAGTACACCTGGTGGACGACGAGGTGGTCGCAATCGGGGAAATCATAGATCTTCATCGAGAAGGGTGAATAATGACCCTGAGAATAATTCATACCGTGCCAGGAAGCAAAAAGGCAGCAGCAGCAACACACGAAGGGGAGAAAATCTCGATGATGTTGATGTGAATTTGGAGCTGAGACCTGAGAAGGGTGTACCATTTGAGAGGCTAAACAACTACGATGGTACGGTGTTTGAGGTGAGTCGCAATGGGCGGAAGCAATTAATTCGGCCCACAAGACAACCAGAGTTTACATCACGTCGCACCAAGGATAGCAGTATCCACATTGTACGGCCGGAAAAGCTGCCCGATGGATACCTCCCATCAACCCCAATGACGGCAAATTCCAAAATTATTGAAATTAAGGCAAATACAGCAAAAAATGCCTCGAGAAGAGCCAAGAGATCCTCCCGGCATCCAAATAATGTTGTAATTGAGCCATCGGCACTCATTGGAGCCATTCCCCTGAATGTAACAATTGCCGAAGATGGTGGAGGACCAATTGTTACCTTCCTGCAGAAGCTTTTTGGCATGCAGCTTGGCAAGGAGAGTTCAGATCCGCAAAAATGGATTTCCCTCCCAAGTTTGGAATTCCTAAATCTCGCCATAGCCATTATGATTTGGTCAGTACGCTACCCTGCTGTCTTCTGGGGAACATCCAAATCCTTTGCAATAATCTTCAGTTTTCAAATGCTCGCAAATGGTTGCACCATCCTCTTGGACTTTGTTGGTTGCTCCGTGCTGTACAAGATTGAAATAATGGAGCCACCACCACCACTCAAAACACCCGGATTGCTCCTAAATGATACAGTGACAGTGTCACTGTTTACTCTCTCAACAATACTCATCATGTCATCATCTCTCGTGCTGTACCTCTATGGGCATGGGAAGTTGGCAACAAAGATGCGCGAGAGGAAGGTGATCTCAACCAAGAGTGGTGATACTTGGTCGTACTTTGCCCACTGCGCATCCCTTTGCTTTGTCCTGGCCCTTTCAGTGGTCAAAGCACCCATTCTTCATGATCTCAGTGCTACCTACAAGGGTAGCTTAGACAGGGTTGTTCTTGTTTCTGGTAAGTCTGAATTTTATTTATTTATTTTATATTTTTAATGGTTTTCTTTATAAATGAAAGAAAACGTAGATCAAAAATCAAATTCTTGAGTTTAAATTTTTTTCTGGTATTCTGTGAAAAATATTAAGTTCTAAATCTGATTAGTACACTTTTAGAACACACCCCCACCATCACACAAAATGTTCTCATAAGTGACATAAAACTGAGTTGTGATTCCATAAAGTTCTTGTACATGAACGCAAGGAGTATTAAAAATAAGGTGGACGAATTGGAAACAATTGTGAAGACTCTCAAATGTGATCTCTCTTTTATCATGATATCAGAGACGTGGGTGCGGAAAGAGGAAGAGCAATATGTACACCTTAGTGATTTTGAGTTTATTAATGTGCCACGAAAGATGCGACAGGGAGGGGGCTGCGGCATGTTCATTAATAAAAAATGCAATTATGTCGTTAAGTCCACATATGCTGATGAGAAGAACAGTGTTTTGTCAATTGAAATAATGTGTGCAAATAATAATAATAAAAAACTAAACATTGTATCTCTTTACCGGCCCCCTGGATACTCCCCCGATTCATTAAATTTTTTCTATGAAATTTTTAACAATGAACTATCAAAATGTGAAAAAAACGACACTTTAGTGATCGGTGATTTCAATATAGATCTGATTTCAAATGTGCCCCAGATAAAAACATGTGCGTCCGATCTCTTAAACAATATGACATCTATGAATTTTGTTTTATGCAATAATAATACAATTACGAGAAATAGCTCGTGCTCTCTGCTGGACCATGTATATGTTAATAACCCAAGCACAAAAATCTCACTGAACTATTTAGATTTGGATCTATCAGATCACATTGTATTATTTGGTGAAATTTTAAATCAAAGAGCAAATAAAATTGATAGAAAAAATAAAACTTTTAGTGCCAATGTTACAAACTTTAAAAATGTTAATCTTGAATTAAAAAACAACTTTGAGCCTTTGGGAATTTCAATAAATCAAAAAGTGGAAAATTTCGTTAAAACATTTACAAAAATTATAAATATTAATTCCAAGACCAAGATAATAAATTGTAAAAGTGAAACAAAAAAGTGGCTCAGCCCTGAGGCAAAAGAAATGTTCATACGTAAAAATACTTGGTATAAAAAACTTTTAAAGGATAAAAATAATGATCTGATTAAGAAAGAATATAAATATTGGTGTATGCGTTATAAACAAACTAAAAACAAGTGTCGTGAAAAGTATTTTACAAATAAATTCAATGCTAACCGGGATAATTCCAAAAAAACATGGGAAACTATTAATGAGTTGGTTTATAGTAGAAAGAAAAGCAAAAAGGACCATAGCAATTTGTTTAATTGTACAGAAAGTGAATTAAAAACCAATCTCAATGCTATCAATGATTTCTTTGCCCGTGTTGGCTTGGAGCTTATATCTGCATACGGTGCGCCGGTTCTGGATCCCAGGAGGGTGTGCCACGAAACTTTTGAGTTTTCTCAAGTTAGTGGTTGGGATATAAACTGCATCATACGGAATCTCAGAAACACTAGCTCTAGGGGTGTTGATGGCCTCACTGCGCATCATTTTAAGATGTGTGCGGAGCACCTTTGTCAGCCCGTTGCCGGACTTGTGAACAGCAGCTTCAGGGAAGGGAAATTCCCAGACTCACTGAAGCTTGCGAGGATCACACCCATCTTTAAATCTGGAGACAAGAAAAATCTCTCCAACTACAGGCCCATCAGCGTGCTTCCGACCCTTGGCAAGATCTTCGAGGCAGCGGCAGTCAATCAGATCATGCAGTTCGTTGAAAGGAACAATGTGCTGTCCACCTCACAGTATGGTTTCAGACCTCGCTCCTCCACATCATCTGCTTTGTTTGATGTGATCGACACTATACAAATGGCACGAGATGCACGACAGTCAGCTCTGGCTATCTTCATTGATTTGAAGAAAGCATTCGATGCTGTTGATCACAGCATACTAATCCACAAGCTGGGCCGCTACGGATTTCTGGGCGCATCCAGGGACTGGTTGGCGGATTATCTCAGCGGGCGGACTCAGATGGTTGCACATGGTGATCACCAATCAGCCATCGCCTCATGCGAGGCAGGAGTCCCGCAAGGAAGTCGTCTCGGGCCAATTCTCTTTGTCCTTTTTATTAATGACATTGAAGAAATTGGCTTGGAAGGTCGGCTCTTTATGTACGCTGATGATCTGTGCCTCATCTATGCTGCTGAGGATGTGGAAAGCATACAATCTGCCGCAGTCAGGGATCTCTCAAGGGTGCATCGCTGGGCTCTGAACAGTAAGGTGACGGTGAATGCCTCCAAAACCAAGTTCATGGTCTTCGGTGGTGGCAACTTTGGCTTCAGTCTGGCCCTAAACAACGTCTCCCTGGAGCGGGTGACAGAGTTCCGATATTTGGGTGTCATCATTGATGATGCTCTGAGCTTCGGTCTTCATGTTGAGTACCTCATCGGAAGGCTGTCGGCTTTAACGGGGGTGATGCGCCGTGATCACAACCGTCACTCGTCTCTCCCCGTTAGGATGAAAATCTATAGTGGGCTCTTCGAATCCATTATGAGCTATGCGGCTATGGTGTGGGGCTCGACAAAGAAGGACTTGAGGCAAAAGGTGCAGATCGCCCAGAACAGATTCCTGCGGATCATAAGGAACCTTGACGCCCGTTGCAGCACGGGCCTCATATATAAGGACATAGATGTAGTCAGATTTGAAAATCTCATAGTTTCCCAAAAATCACACATATCCACAAAGTCATACACAATTTGTCTCACTCCAATTTACACTTAGCAAGACAGACAGGGCACAAGAGCACTAGGCAATCGCAGGCAATAGTAAACATAAAACCCAAAAGTACTAAATACGGGCTCCACAGCCTAAGATACACATCTATCAAATTGTATAATAGTTTTATGTCTGTGAATCCCGATGTTAATAATGTTAATTTTGTTAAATTTAAACAAGTATTGAAGGAAACAGCACTGAAGAACGAATTCTTAAAGTAACGTAAATTGTAATCCCGTCTCTCGTGAATTTTTCTCTCTCACTTTGCTATTGTATCCGCGTTTTTTAATTTTCTGGCTATTTAATGTAAAATCTAATGTATAGTCCCTCTTTATGTAATCTTTGTATTATCTGGGGCAATAAAGATTTATTATTATTATTATTATTATTATAACTAAGACACATTTTGTGCTATAAAAGAAGTGGTTTGTGGAAGAAAACACAAACTTATCGAAAAGTTTTCAAAGAGAAATCTAAGCAAATAAATTACGAAAACAAAATTTCTCAATTTTTAAAAATAAATTCTATAGAATACTTATCTTTTATCTTTTGGGTCTTTAAAGTTTTTATATTGAAAGAATCTTAATTCTGAACTTAATTGTCCTTGAATCGCTATGACATTAGAAATACTTGTCCAATAGAAATTCCTTTAATAATACAGTCGTTCAGTACTAAAACTTTTTTACTTATAAAAAATGGGTATTGGCTAAGAAGTACTAAATTTTTTAGACCTCTAGATTGGGTCAATTCTGTAAAAATTTATCTAACTTTTACACCTTAAAAGATTTTCAGTATTTTATCTAAAAGTCTTTTCTATGATTAATAATTTAGTCATGGCACATTTTTGGGAATTGTTTTTAAGTATAAATCCTTGAATAAATTGAGATCTGAAATTGTTTATTCATGACCCAAAAGTCATAAAAATCTGTAAAAAAAATATTTAAAAAAAGATCCAGAATATACTAACTGTTTTTATTTACAGGGTGAAATGTGTCTTGGCTAAGAGTTCTAAAAGTAGTACTAATTTTTTAGATCTGTTAATATGGTCAATTATTTTATAAATCTTTTCCTGTCTTACAGGACAAATATAAAACATGAATTGTTGAAAGTTAATACTTTTTTTCATTTAAAGTTGTACTTTTTCTTTAGACCTTCTAAATCTTTTAGTTCTTTTGTACAGAATATCAAAAAAAAACTTTCAAATTGCAAATTTTTAATTTTCATTCATTCTCCAGCTCTTGCATCGGTGGTTCATCTCTTCCTGTGGGTTATGCTGTGGCTAATGTTGACGGCAAAGCGTCGTTGGGCCTTCAAATTGCCACCACTTGAACACATTGCGGGGGCTAAGGGTGCCACGGAGCCCCTCTTGATGGCCTCTCATCGTGGCGGGAGTGTCATGGCGGGTGCCCCGGGGCAGAGTTTACTCGCCACCAGCGGCGGGGGGAATTGTGGGGCAAATGGTGGCGAAGAGACCATCTACTGGCCAAAGCTCACACCAAGTTCACCAAAGCTCAAAGTCACCTTCAATGAAGTACCGAGTACGTCACCCCCGCAGAATGTGGGTGGTGAACACGACGGCAAGCGGTAACGGAAATTAAAAACGCACGTCACGTTTTGTAGACACCAGAATCTCATGTCTTGTATATCATTTTAGTTTTCATTAAAAACTTTTTTTTTCTCTTTATTTTAACGACCATTTTCTCATATTATTTGCGCTTTTTTTTTCTGCAAAAACTTCATGCATAATGTTGAGACAGAGAAGCTCTCTGTGTATTTTAAATGAGGCACTACATAGACGTGAGAATTATTATTATTATTTATATTAGTTTAGGTTTCATTTAATTTGCATTTTTGACTAGAAAATTAGGTGAGATTATTATTTAGTTTATTCAATTTTTTTTTTCGTTTGTTTCTTATAAAGAAAAGTTTATTTTCATACAATTTGCATGATATAAGAGAGATTTTAGATATTTTTTTCATCATACATAGGCATTAACACGTTAAAGGCCAGTATTTGAATTTTTTACGCGATGTGTAAAAAATTTTCTATACAGTCGGGAACGTTTACCCTGCTGGTCTATTTATTACTTTGTTTTTTTTTTAATAATCTTTCGCGCAATTTTATCATAAGTTTGCGTCCCTATCTCTTTTTATCCTGACGTTTAGTATCCGAATTAGGATCTTTTTCTGAATTTTTAAGTTTCAAAAAAAATTTTACAAAATCGCATTTTTACAATTATTTTCACTGAAACATTACAATACAACTCTTTTTTAAAGATTTTAATAATTACAGAATTTAATTTTAATATTTTATCTTCATTTTTCTTAATATTCTTTTTATTTTTATTTTTTTTTAATTAGTTGAAATAATAATAAATTAAAAAAAGGTAAATTATTGTCAGCCGGGTAAATGTCAAAAACCTTTTAACGTGATTTTTTTACGACGTGTAGAAAAATCAGAATTTTCAATAGACCTCTTAAAGTCGGCTAATCATGATGTTTTTGAAAGTTTTGAATATTTCACAGATATCAGAAAATCGACTTTAAGACGTCAAGAGGCCTGAGATGTGTTAATGATTTTTTTTTCATTTTTCATTCTTTTCAATAAATAGTTTTAATTAGCAATTGATTTATTTTATTAATCTTTTCTTGTAGTTTATAAAATACTGCAGCACAAAATTAAATTTATTTAATTATTTTTTTATTTCAAGAGAAAAGGTCAATTTTGTCACGTGTGTGTGTTCATTATTCTTTCACGCTTGTCAAGTGTTTACGCATTCACAATTTTTTTTTGATGAAAAAAAAAAGATTAATTTCTTTTTTCTTTAAAAATTTTATCGATGTTGCTCGATTTTTATTTTTTAAAGATTTTTTTATATTAAATTTTTGTCAATTTGCAGCAATAAGGCCCGTGGAGCCACGGTATGTGTCCCCCCTCTTACGGGGGAGGCTGATGACGGAGATTACGCCACCCTGAGAGGCCCCACAGGGGATCTCCTCCACTTGAGCGATCTCACAGCTCAAGATATTGTAGATGATAATACGTCCGAAGAGGGCAAGGTCAGTTTTTAAATTTTTTTTTAGCTAAAAAATTTTTAAAAAATCAAAAATCATTTTTTTTCTTAAATTCTCTATTCAGTTGCTGGAGAGTGTACGAGATGACAGCGTAACGTATGCTTCCACGAGAGACTTGGAGCCTCCTGTGGAGCAGATGGTTAGTCCTCTTGCTCCAGTAACAGTCACAGTTCACACCAATGAAGCTCACGTAAGTTATTAATTTTTTTTTGTAGAAGATTTCTTAAGACTTTTTAGCAAAAAAAAGTTTTTTTTTTAACAAAAAGTTTAATAAATCTTCTGTTGTTGGCAACATACAGATAACATCGAGCTCAACACCTCGATGCCTGAGACGTGCAGACTCAGGTGTTCCAAATGAGGCCCTCACACCCCGTTCAGACACAACATCCACCGAAGAGTCCGCCTCACCGCCCGATCGTGCGCCCTCGGAGACCTCCAGTGGGGTCCATTCGGGTGAGGAGCGTGATCTCTCAGAAGTTACCATCAGACCACGTCCTGGTTCAGCCAAAGTAGCCACCAAACCCATTCCACCGGCAATTGAGGAGGAGCCCTTCAGTCGTTCCACCAACATGCGAATGTCCAGCTTTGCAGCCGATGGCCTACGCACAAGTAGTGCAACACTCCCCCTAACACGAGCCATTTCGGAGCCACCAATGATGGAGTACCCGCACTGCAGTACAATGCCCCTCCCTGTGGGATGCCATCAGCAAATTCAGAATCTCCGTCAGCACTCCATCACACCCAATTCACAGTCAAAGACCCAACTGATGCACACAACCCTCCCGAATGGAATTCGGCAGTTTACGACGCAAAATCAATTCCTCATGCGGCGCCTTCCGCACGTCCGGACGGCTGAGTCCCCATATGGGATTCTGGGACTCGGGAGTGGGCATCACACCTTCTCGAAGCTCCTCCATGAACCCCTAACGGTGATGCCAATCCCGGAAGATAGGGATTCAGCCAATTACTCCATTATCTCTGAGCAGGATATCTACATCACCCACTAGGGAACGGTTTTGCGGAAAATTAATAAATTGTGGAATTCCTGAGACCTCCACTAGAATCTCTATTTTGAACCTCAAAAGGGCTTCTGCTTTTGGGAATCCATTGAGGTAAGTTTGGGGCATTTAATTTAGCTGCGAGATGCTCTTGTTTGTTTTTTTTTTCTTGAAAAATTAAATCAGGATTAAGGGATCGATTCTGATAAAAATCTTTTATTGTTTAACAACTTAAAAGATTTGTGAGATTTTTATAGAATTTATTATCCCAGAAAACAATCAGAAAGATCTTTAGAGATTTTTCCCAGAATATCAAAAATTTTATAACTGTTAAAATTTTTATCAGAATCCACTCCAAAGGTTCATAAAGTAGATTAGAAATTAATTCAATTTAATTGATTTTATTTAATAGTTTTTCATTAAAAAAAAACATCATTAAACAATAGAGAAAAAGATATAAGAATTTCCTTTAAAAATTTTTGGGGAAAAAGATTTGGAAAATACTTTTTTTTTAAGTAAATCCGAATTACAAAACATCAGATAAATAATTTTTTAAAGTTTTAAAAAAGAAAGTTAAACTGTACAAAAAAAATTGGAGGAATTTTCTTTAAAAATCTTTAGGGAGGAAGTTTTAAAAATAATTGAAAGAAAAAAACATTAAATAGAAACTTCTAAAGTCTTTAAAAAAAGCGTTAAATTCAAACTGAAAAATTGGAGGAATTTTCTTCGAGAATCTTTGAGGAAAAAGAGGAAAATCATGCAAAAATTCTTCCTCGAAAAGATCTAAAAAACAAAGAACTTTAAAAAAAAATCAATGAGCATCTATCAGCTGCATTAACTAGGTAGGAGCCTACGAACCCCCTCCCTCTAAAAATAAACGATTCACTGCCCTTTTATTGTAAAAAAAAAAAAAACAAAAAAGAAATTAATTCAATCCATCAGGAAGGAAATGAAAGTCCTTTCGCAACTTTACATTAGCGCAAAAACTTATTTAAAAAAAAAAGTATATTAAAGCAAAATCTATCTTATAAAATATTTTTAAGAAAATAGAAACTATTGTAGAAAGATTATGAGAGAATTTGAGACAAAAAGAAAATTTTTTTTTGGAATTTTCCAATCAAATTTCAAAGAATTGAAGGGAAATTTCAATGAAAAAGAATTTGCAAAAAAAAAGAATTTCAAATGATCTTTGAAAACAAAAATCTAAAAACTATCTTCGCTTAGAACCACCCCACCTTGTGACTCTAAATAACTGCTTTTTATAAGACTTTTTAGAAGGAAGAAAAAGAAATGAAAACTTTTTTCACTAAACTACGCTTCTACGGCTTACTAAACTGCTTGTAAATAGATTTAAAACAAAATTGTGAAGGGTATTCAGTAAAAGAATTTAGAAGAAAAAAAAACAACAATGTTAAGCCAAAAAATATTTTTAAAAAAACATCAAAGAGGATTTATTGTGGAAAGATTTTTTTTTAATAATTGTTTTGAGATTTGCAAGATTTTAACAAAATTCTTTTAAAAAGTTCTGATGAATTTTTTTTTATTAAGAAATATTCCTAAAAAAAATTAAGAAGTTTTGTTTCTATTGAAAATCTTTTTTTTTTTTAGACTAAAAACAAGTGATCAAGATTATTTTTTTGCAATAAATTCTCTTTGATAGAAAGCTGCAAAATAGAAATTGAAAGAAAATAAATTACAAATTCACAAAAAATAACATAAAATATTCATATACACACCACACACCCTCTATAAATCTATTTACTTTAGATATACATACAATATATACCTATATATACTGCCTAGCTGATGATATATATATCACACAAGGCCCCAAAAAGAAAAATTTTATCACAGAAAATAGAAAAAAAAAACATATTTAAAAAGAAAATTAATCTGAATGTCAAAAAAATGAAAAGAAACGCTGGAACCACTTTTAAGCATATCCCCGAGGAACCATATCTAAGCTTACACGGTATTTAGCATAATGAAGTAAAAAAAAAAACAAAATATGTATATGAACGCACGCATTATTTGCAAATAAATAAACAAGAAAGATTTATAAGAAAAAAATTTTTATATCGCATTTTGAGCTGCATTTTTATGATGAAAAAATAAACCTTTTTAGATGAATCTTTTGTAGTTGGAGCATTTTCTACAATTTTTTCTATTTTTCCACGATATATTGAAAAACGCAAATTGTTGCAAAATAAGAATAAAAAAACGCAACAGTTAAAATGTAAGAGAAAATAAAACTGAAGATAAAAAAAACCAAAAGACAATAGATATTGATGAAAAATGAGGATTTTTTAAATTAAAGAAAAAAAACGGTGGAAAAGAATTTACAGTGTTTTTTATTAATTATTATGTGTTAACTAATATAAATTGAAAAGAAAATTAATTGTAAATATTTTTTTTGTAGTATTTCTAATTTATGATAAAAAAAACATTAAGAATCTTATCACAATCCCTCGAGAAAGCTGCAAAAGACTGATTAGAAAATATTGTTTTCTCTCATTTCTTTAAAGCAATTTCAGACAAACAATAAAATTTATTATTATTTCAGACGAATTTTGAAATAAAATTAAGAAAAAAAACAAAAAAACATTTTTTTAAAGAAAGCTATTTGGCAATTATCCGTTTGCAAAAACAAAATACTGCCAATAAATTCAAATGAAGGAATCTTTTTAAAAACGCATTTTTATGTGTTGAAAAATAAATATTTGTACAGGATACCATAAAATATGTATAAGAATAAGATAAATTAAATTAAAAAAAATATTATTAAAATATACAAAAAAATGATGAAGTAGGAAATATTAATAATTAATACATGTATGTAAAACCTCTGTATTGACGATTAACTTAAATGTTTTGTATATTTAAATAAATTATTACAAAATATAAAAATGTTTTCTTCTTTAATGATTCTATCGCTGATAACTACTGTGAAAGATCCTTTTTTAATTTAGGAACAGTTTTTTTTTTAATTTCATTGTTTTTTATCATATTTTTTTAGATTCTTCCGAATCATAACATGGGAGAAATTGGCATTTAAAAATTTTTCACTGATTTTTTTTACCCCAATTTCCCCTATTCGTATCTTTTCTTTGCATATTTTATTTTCGATGATCTCTGTAAGAAAAAATAAATTTTTTAAAGACTTCTTGTCTTTTCAAATTCTTGTCCGTATCGTAACCAATTTTGGGAAGAACTTATGGATAACTAATCTACGAAAAATAAAGAAAATTTAGACATTAAGTTGGTTTAAACCGGTTTGATTTTCTCTGAGTTATTAAGCAATCTTCAAAAGACTTAATTTCAAGTTAATTTTAGAATTTACATGACCTAAAATTCCTAGCTGAGCTTTAAACATTATATAAATAATCCTTGGTCAAAAATTTCTAGAATTGATAGTGGGTTGAATTAAGGCGTTGAGATTTAAATGTTAGATCTAATTCGGATCAATTAACCCGAATTTGCTTAAAAATTCTTTGAAATTTTCGCGAATAGTTTCTTTAAAATTGTCCCAGAAAAGTCAATTCCAGACATCCCAGAAAAGTTCTTAAAGACTTCCTTTAACCGAATTCATTCGATTTTTGTGTAAATAATAACTATTCGTCCAATTTTTACGCACAAAAAGGACTAAAAGTTAACAAATAAAATTTTCCGAGTGTCCTAAATAAAGAACAAAGGACAAATCTGGGTTAATGGGGTTAATTAATCAGCGCATAACTAATAAAAATTTTCCATTTCCGCTTAACGTAACGTCAGACTTTATAATTTAACCCTTTAACGTCCAACGTGAAACATAAAAACATTGAAACATGCGCTCTTTTATCGCAATTTTTATTCTATGAATTTTTTTAGAGGACTTTTCTCATTCAGAACGTCTTCTTTGGCCCCTTAGTGAATTTGATGCATTTGTAACATGGAAAAACAATTACATTCATAAATAATTGAAAAAAAAAAATGTTTCACGTTTGGATCAGCGTATGACCCAAAAAACGTGAAAGGGTTAATTGTCTTAAGTTAGATCTAAGTATCTCTAAGCCAGTTTCATCTTCTTTAAACTATACTAGTTTTTTCTTAACTAGACTTAAGCTTTTTAAGTCAATCCTAAAGTTTTAGACTAGAGCAAGACCTTTGCTTTAGTTAGGCTAGGCTCGCTAGGTTTTAGTTTTTTTTAAGGATTTCTAGTTTAGATAATGCTAAGTCTAGAATTAACGTAAAATATCGAGCGACAACAAGAAACTTACTAAATAAAAAGGTGACTAAAAAATTTATTTTAATATAATAAAAATTAAAAAAAAAATGTACTGGTAAGCTGACCAAGCTTACGGGAGCTGTGTTTCTTTCAGTGTACCAATTTTGTGAGAGCAAACTAGAACGCGAATTAATTTAAATACGCGCAAAGTCGGGAAAAGTAGAAAAGTCATACCCTAAGAAATCTTTAAAACGCCATATCTCGGGAACGGCTCCATAGATTTTCGAGTTTGAGCTATCGTTGGAAAGGTCTTAACCTCAACTATAATATATTAAAATATGAAGTAAATCGATAATGGCATTTTCGAAATATTCGAGTTCGAAATTTTCGAAAATTTTGATTTTGACTTTAGCGCCTCTCGCGGTCATTTTTCGAACTTTCAATGTTCTAGACATTTGTAGGGCTTCACGAAACCTTTCATTTGCACTTGAGTTGATCAAAATCGGACTTGTAGAACCCGAGATATGACATGCCAACTTTGGAAGGCTATATCTCGAGAACGGAGACATAGATTTTCTTCATTTTTGGCATGGAGCTAGATAATATGGTCAGCTATAACATATCAAAAAATGAAGAAAATCGATAATGGCGTTTTCGAGATATTCATCGAAAACTCATCGAAAATTTTGTTTTTGATTTTTGGCCCCCTAGCGGTCACTTTTGAAACTTCGGATGTTCTAGAGAGATGTAGGGTTTGTTGAGATCTTTCATTTGACCCCGGGTTGATCAAAATCGGTCAAGCCGTTTTCGAGTTATGGTCGATTTTCGATGAAAAATTGTGGCGGCCATATTGACTAAACGGCTTGACCGATTTTCGAAAATGATGTATCGTTGGAAAGCTCTTGATGGCCCCTATAACATATCAAAATTTCAGCCCTCTAGCTATAATAGCGGCTGAGATATAGCGAAAACAAAATTTTGAGGTTATTCAAAATGGCGGACGGGGGAGTGAGGGGGTGGATTTGACCTCATAATCGGATTTCTTCAGGTCGATATTTAAACTTTGCCGTTTACCGCAAGTCTCTATCTATCACCGTTCTCTTGCAATTTAAGTTTATAATCCGGCCGGACGGCCGGACGGCCGGCCGGCCGGAAAAAATTTTTTTTGGCGCATACGTTTTTTGGAATGTGGGGACCCTAATTCGTGCTCATCCCAAGTTTGAGCCCGATCTGACGACTTTCGATTTTGCTCGGTACACAAAAGCTGTGTCTGAAAGAAACACAGCTAACTTTCCTTCCTTGAAATTAGAATTGAAAAAGAAAATTTTCTCAAAGATCGAGAATTTATTATAAAATAAAAAGAATTAGGTTTCAAAAATCATTTATTTATTACAATTAATGAACCTACATCATGTTGTGAAAAAAAGAATAAAACTGGATGTCAGTGGCCCCATTTTTTTTTCTTCTTAGGGGAGTCTCAGCTGTTAACAAAAAAAAGCAGATGGGCCTTCATTAGGCAATCTGTACGCCAGCTTGAGAGCAGTACTTGCTGAGGATTTGCTGTGGGAGGGCTGAAAGTTTGCTGATGAGTTGCGGCAACTGTCCGGGCTGTGTGGCTGCCATTTTGGCAAGATTCTGCACGAGAAATGCCCTCCCATCGGTCACTTCCGGATATGGATCATTTGCCTTTGCCTGCGCATAGTTGAGCTGTGAATAGGCCACCTGGTACCCCGGAGTATCTTCCACATCGACAAAATCATCCTCACCCTCCGTTGCATCGGGCTGTGCTTCGAAGATCTGAAGGAGAGCCTCCATGAGTCGTGGCCAGAACGGCAAATAGGGCTCCACAAGCATACTCGGGCACTCACACAGGATCTTCGTGACGCCAACAGCTACAATTTTCTTCTCCACATCCGACGCAATGCGATTGAGATCGGGGATGAAGACACGATCGAGTACCATGCCGAACATTTGTCCTTGAATCTCATCAATCATCTGGACGAGATTTGCACTTCCCACCTTCCCGGCGTAGAAGCTGAAGAAGACAATCAATCCGCGCGTGTATTTAGTCGTCTTGGACAAGCTCAAGCGTTGAAAGAGGAGCACAAAGATCTGTCGAAGACTCTGCTGTAGCTCCTGCATGGGATAGTGCATTAGGAGTGTCTGCAGGAGGTTGAAGCCTTCATGATCATTCGTCTTTGAGGCAATCATCTTCTGGAACACCCCAAGTACGGCATTGAGCTTCCCAAAGGCCACAATTTGCGCTGATCCCTGACGTATGTAGCCACAGATGAGTCGTATGAGTGGCGTAACATTCCCCGGACGATCCCAAAGAAGTGGCGACAGGAGGAATGGAAAGAGTGCCATGTAGGGCTCAGGGATTGTTGCGACACCTTCACGCATCTCCAGCAGTAATGAGAGCAGTTGAAACACGTAGGGGATGAATTCAAGGACATCCTGCTGCAGGATTGCCTGAAAGATCGGGAAGAGAGCGTCCTCGAAGGACTCCACAGCAGTCGGTTGAGCCTTGCACACGGTCTTTATGGACAGTGAGAGTGTCTCAAAGAGGTAGTGATTGAAATGCGGCTTTGACGGATTCTTTGCCACCAGCGTGAGAATTTCCGTAAGACGCGGCAGGACGATGGAACCCATAAATGGGAGACTTCCCTCCTGAAGGACTGATGTACTTCGCATTATTGCCTTCATTACGTACTCATTCTCCGCTGAACCCGCCAGCTGGAGGCATCCAAACAACCCCCCGTAGAGATCCCCTGCCAATGGGGTGAGTACAGCCGATGTAACAGGAGCCTTCTGACCAGGAATGCGGATCATGAGGATTTTCTCAATGGCACATGCCGCATAACTGTGCACCACGACGCTTTGAGCCTGCAGGAAAAACAGAGAATCTTTCATTTATCTTCTCTATAAGCTGAAACTTGAAGCTAGTACACTTTGTTCCCGGAACGGTTTGATAAGTTCCCGGAAAGTACCATAAGTGGCTGGAAGTTGTGCAGTCATCCTTCCCATTGCTTCAGGAAGTTTTTAAGGGATCTTAGGAACTCATTTTTCAACACCCGGCTGATTCTTGAGTTCATCTGTCCATACCTTTTGCAATTTCGTGAAGCATTTTTGTAGACTCAGATTTTAACCCCTAAATGAACTCAAGGATCAGCCGGGTATTGAAATGAAAGTTCCTAAGATCCCTTTAAAACTTCCTGATGCAATGGGTAGGATGACTGCACAACTTCCAGCCACTTATGACACTTTCCGGGAACTTCAAATTGCTTTATTTTCCATGAATTTTCCCGGGATAGATTATCTCCAGAATCCAGCTGGGTGTGACTTTTTTAACTCTTTAGTTAATCTAGATTCTCATTCAATTATAGAAAAAGGAAATCTTGCAAAATTTGACGATTTTTCTACAATTACATAACCTCAAATTATTGTAATGAATTTTCCTTCCGGGAATGAAATTGTGGAAAATTCTTAACGTTTTTCAATATTTCTACAATGAAATTTTATTTAGCACTACAGCAGCTCACTGATCATTGATTTATGCAAAAAAAATCAGAGATGATCCTTTCCACGACATTCGCGTTATAGGTAAAAAACGTAAAAAATAATTCAATCCGGGAATTGAATATCTCGAGAACTACAAGTCAGAAAAACTGGAAAAACTCAACAAAAATCACAAAAATTGTTCTGAGATCTAAAAAATATTTCCCTTTTGATTACCTAAGGAGATTTGCAAATATCTAATGGGAAAAGACACTTTTTAGAAGACTTAAGATAGATGAATCATCCCTCAATCAATTTCCGGAATAAAAGAGCAAAAATCTCAGAATATTTTACAAACTTCTTAACACATAATTTTCCGCCAAGACTTACCTGCAAATGCCTTATAATGAGGGGAAGGCACCCCACGACGCTTGATGTTTCAAGACAACTCCGGAAGCTAATGAGGAACTTCAGGGCATCCGCCTTTAGCACAGGCAGCTCATTGATGTTTGTCCTCTCGAGTTCTGGGACAATTTGCTGCTGACAGAACTGTGGCAATGGCACCAGTTCCGACGTCTGCGTGACCCCATGCCGCTGAGTACTTCCCCTTGATGCCAGCGATGTGACGAGGAAGATTGCGGTGTCCTTGGCACGCCAATTTGCATGGGGATTCTCCGCATGACGCCCCAGGAGAACTTGGAGGTATTGACTGAAGATCTCAAAGATTTTCCCCTCAAACTTCTGCGAGAGAATCTTCACGAGATCACACGCTGCCCGACGACGTGTATCGATGTCTGAGCCCTCAATATCCCGGCGAATGTACTCCTCGGGATTATCCTCGAAGAGCTCCTCGTCGGACGCACGGAAGTCCATGTTGGGAATGATGACCTTCTCACAGATACTCGCCAGGACGTTGGGATCCTCAAAGAGGTGCCGGTAGTGCGTACGATCGGCCACAGTGCCGAGGAAGGTGAGGGCGTGCGACACGAGGGTATCGTACTTTGTCTGAATGCCCGTATTGACCAGCAATTCCCACACAGCTGTCACAAATTGCGGCATGTACGGGCTGAACTCTTCATCGTACTTCTGCGCATAGAGGCAGAGATTCTCACAGATTTGCGATCGTAGCTGTTCCATTACGCCGGCATCTTCATCATCACCCGTACGCAGGAGGGGAACATCCGTCGTGAGCATTGTGTGGAAGCTCGGCATCCACGTTTCCATGTTCTCCTCGAAGAATTCCGGAAGATCTTGGTAGTTGAGGGAGTAGAAGACCTTACAGACGAGCACGAGGGACCCGTAGATGACCCGCAATGCCTGCTGATTGCTCGCATGCTGCGTGGCGAGATTCATCGTGGCCACAAGGAGATCCGTGAGGGGTTTTGCCAATTTATCCAGCACCAGCTTAATTTCCAGCCAGAGTGTTTGACTCTTGAACTCGTACCGGTAGCGCTTGAAGAGTGAATGTCCCGTCTGGAGGATACCATTGATCACATTGAAATCTCCCGTTGCAAACTTATCCACCATCTCATCAATCAATTGGGGCCACTTCCCCGGGAAATCGTGCTTCCCAATGATGCTCACGGCGTCACTCAGCTGTTTCTGCGTCGCCGTCGGGGATTTCAGCATTAGCGTCACAATCAGCGTCTTTATGGCCGTTCTGTCTGTCTCATGAATCTTATCTGGTTTCCCCTCATCCGGGTCATAGTACCAATTCCTCTTCACGTAGTTCTTGAATGTCACAGAACCCGCCACTCGGATTGTCATGTCCAAATCCTCCTTATCGATGAGATGCAGCAACAATATTGGATAGTTTTGATTGCCCTCAACACCCTCGAGAAATTGCTCAGCTGAAAATATTCCCCAAAAAGAACATTACAAAGCGCCCCAATGGGAAGTGCCGCAAAATAGCCCAAAATGCCTAACTTAACCTTACCTGGGCGTCGAACATTGGGATCCGGGCTGAGTGTTTGCTGCAAATATTGCGCCAAAAGACGAAAATTCTCCTCATTGAGGTCCATTTGGGTTCCTTGCAGTGCTTTCACTTCAATAATTAACTTAAATTTGTCGTAAATGAAGGTAAAAATGCAAAAAATTTGTGAGAAAAACACAGCCGCCAATCTTCTTCTTACTCCTTTTGAATTTTAATACTTTTTAGAGGTTAGGTTGAAATTCTTTGAGGTTATGTTGCAACGGTTTATGGGACAATTTGAATAAGTATCCCGCCTTTGAGAACATTGCGGCACTGTGCTATAAAATTGTACCCATTTTGGCTCCCATCTCGACGGCATCCAGTTTCACGGGCAATCATTGCCACAGTCGCGAGCACCTTCACCCATTTCTCCGTACTTTTCTTGAGAAGTAGTGACTTGCACAATGGAGGTTAGTCTGTCGCATTTTCCCAGCATTTCAATTTCCGCGGGAGTTTTTCTAATAAAATTGCACATTCTCCTTACTTCCGGGCATTGCAGGTGGAAGTTCTCTTTGCACACAACTCCAAGTTGGTAACAAAATGCCAACTACAGCCCAACTCGACGGTGGCGGAGATCAAGAGGCAGGTTTACAGCGCCAAGAAATCCCTCAACGTGGATCGTCAAGCTATCCGGCTGGCTGAGAAGGGTAAATCCCTCCGTGATAGCGATACAATGGCATCCCTTGGCATCCGCGACGGCAGCAAGCTCTACGTGAAGGATCTCGGACCACAAATTGGATGGACAACGGTGTTCCTCGCAGAATACGCTGGACCCCTCGCTGTGTACCTTTGGATCTACCAGCGACCGTGGCTCTTCTACGGTGATGGCCCCCACAGCCCCATCCATCATACAGTTCAGTAAGTTCCGCCACAATGATAGCCAGAAATTTATGCAAATCCCAACTTCCACAGCACTCATTAATTCGCTGAACTTACTAACTAACTTTGTCTTCTGTTTTTTTTTCGTCTGCTGCCCATTGCATAATGTAATGATTAATTTGCAAAAAAATGAGTAAAATACAAAATAAAAATCCTTCGATTTCTCTTTTTCACAGCATTGCAGCCGCCTGTTGGACATTCCACTATGCCAAGAGATTACTTGAGACGATCTTTGTGCACAGATTCTCCCACTCCACAATGCCGCTGAGGAATCTATTCAAGAATTGCTCCTACTACTGGCTATTTACTGGTAAGTACCTAATCAATATTTATTACATAATTTTAATCACTTCTATGCTGAAGCTTTGAATCTGATAGCATCAGAGTGCATCAGAGCTTGTTTTATAAAGCAAAATTATTCGGAATTTTGTCGCGTTGTGGGTTTTAAAAATCCCTGAAAGAGCTTATTTAACCCTTTCAGGTCCGAGATCAATCTAGCGAGCTAATTGAACTAAAAATAATTTTTATGGGTTCCTTTGAGCTCAAATAATACATTTTTCGCAAAAAAATTCAACTAAAAAAAAACGGTTTCTCGTCCTTCCTGATCCTGTAAGTCCTTGGGGATGTCCTTTTGTGGTCATAAAATGATCAGGGATAGTAAAGACATAGTTTTGTACTAATTTGGACTTAATATTCATAACATAACTATGCAAAATGAAACATTTTCAAAACCTGCAAGGGTTAAGGTTAAAATTTAACAATATAAGCAGCCAAGCCATTGCCGATTTTGTCCCCTTAAATGTTTTAAAACATTCGCGTCAATGTTTCATCGATGACTTAGAACGAAAACAAATTTTATTGCTCTTTTGGGGAATGCAAGGATTAACCCTTTCGCGTTTTTTGGGTCATACGTAGACTCAAACGTGAAACATTTGACTATCATAAATTTTTACGAATTTAATGGTTTTTCCATATTAGAAATGCATCAAATTTACCCAAAAAAGGCTATAAAGAAGACGTTCTGACTGAGAAACGTCCTCTGAAAGCATCCACAGAGTAAAAAATTATTATAAAAAGAGCGCATGTTTCAATGTTTCCATGTTTATTAGAAAATTTTCAGAAGTTTTTTTTTTTTTTTTACAAAAATCAAGCCTGAGGTTTGAATAGGCTAGAATGTAATACTTTTATGTAGGCCACTGATCCTTATCTAGTTTATAAGTCTGCTTAACGTCTAAAAATATTGATATCACATAAAAACGAGAAGAGATCTCAAAAAAAAAAATTGTCGAAACATTGCTTGATGGCTAATAAAAAGTAATGCCTTCTAATTGCACGAAATTTGTTGAAGCCTTGATTTGACGAGCTACAAATGATGTACAAAACCTTTTTGTTTGCTTATTCGTCTGCTTTTTGTCCTGAAAAGTGATCTAATTAGTTAATTTACAAAGCTTAACAACTTGGGAAAAAGATGACTTGAAAATTGAGGAAAAGACGCTGACCTTTTGACTCCAACTTTCCTCGAACAATTTTTCAGGTTTAATTAGTTTCTTTTTAAAGATTTGCGGTTACCGCTGTTACGATTTTGAAAGGTATCAGACAGGTAGAAGTTCAAAATATCGGAGATTCTGTAAATTTAAGTTAACAACAATCGAATTAAAATAAACCTGCCTGTATCCTCAAACCTTGAAAGATACGATGGGGAAATTATTAAATACGTCCGGCGCGCAAGGATCAAAAATTTGACGGGATCTTGCGGGCCGGGTATCTTTCCCTGTCCTCTGGTGGGCTGGAATTTGGCGTTGTCCTCACTCACGCAGCACAATTCCGCCGCTCACGGCAATAAAAAAGCACTTTTACTTTGCACGAACAATTTAATAAAGAATTTTAACAGAAAAGCTCCACAATTGACTTCACTGGAGCACAGGACGAGGAAAAGTGAAAAAGAACTTTACAAAATGCATTCCCTAGCCTGAATTTTGTGACAAATTGAATGGTGGGGGCATTGTTTACAAATTTTATGGCACCCCAAAGTTGAATAAAAATAGATTAAAGATAATTTCGATAATGTTTTTTGACTTTGGAATTTTTCACTAAATAATTTAATTAATCTTCACGCTCACACGTGAACATTCTCCTCGGGCTGAACTGCATTCACATGAGTTCAGGGGACAAAAGAAAACTAGAATTCATTTAACATTGGCAAGCATAATAATATAAAGATTCGACACTTGTATGGAGCATCGCTCCCCGGGATGCGAAATACAATAAAGAAACCCTGACATAATATTCTAGCCTATCAATCTATGTACTTGAGATAATCTTCGAGTTTTGGTTGGTCAGGGGGTCGCGAGGGATTTCTATTGAGAGAAGAAACAATGGAAGTCGGAGGAGAATAAAGCTGCATCAATCCTACGTTGGCTGTAGCCTTGCTGGGTTCACGAGAAATTGCCTGAGAGTTCACTGACGACTTCCCTTGAGATGAAATCCCGCGTTGTATGCCTTGGCGATCACGCTCTATATCCCACACCTCCTTCACCTGTATCTGATTCCTCCCATAGCGCTTGGGACTTTCCATTGGAATAAAGTTTCCCATCTCAATGGGATCAAATAATTCGGACTCACCGAGTTCCATGGGATTTGTTGTTGGATGATTCCCTCCGAAATGCATTGAATTTTGCCACGACTTCTGGTTGGGATAGGCTGCCGTGTGTTGATCCTCTTTCTTTCGCGACTGGCCACCGAAAGAAGGGACAACAATATGGTGATTGGCTTGTAGAGTTGGTGGAGGAGCGTCGTGTTCTCCCACAACGACGTATCCGTAGATAGTTTCTTGGAGCTGAGGTAGGCCTGGTCCTAAGATAATCTTTCCTGACAGAAAGCTGTCCCAGAAGGCTTTCCCACCAACTAATAAATCCACTGGCCTTTGAATATCCCATTGGGGATCTGCAAGTTGGACATCCGAAGGAATTGGGATAAAGTTTGAGTCCACAACCCAATTTGGAACATTTTGAGAGATTTCAGGCATCACAAAGCAATCCAGGCTGAGTGCTTGTCCGGTGGTCCTGGAATATATGGTAGACATCACCCGGAAACTCACTCGATTCTTCTGACTACCAATTCCGAGCACTGTGATGTCTGTCGGGATCTTGGGTATCTTCAACTTCTGGCATAGACTTACAGTCATAACATTCAACTGGGCTCCCGAATCCAGCATTATCCTGCACGGGACTCTTGTTCCATCCACCGTGAGAATATCAACTACCGCTGTCGGCAAGAAAACCTTCGGTGTGGACTGTAATGACATCGAATTTGCGGCAGCGGTACAAGCAATAGGCGGTTGGGGGCCATTAGAATTGGTGGAGTTTTCCTGAACTGTGGATGTGGGCGTAGAATTGGTCGGAGACGATGTAGAAGGAGCCGTCGGGTTGGCAGATAACTCGTTCGCAAACCATTCATGGAGGAGGATATTGTGTCGCGCCTGGCATCGTCTACACTTGTGGAAGGTGCAGGTAATGGTGAGGTGAGGAGATAGGCAATTTCGACACAAATTCAACTTCTTCACAGTTTCGAATCTCTCCGAGGGAGGCATGGCCAGAAAAGTGGGACATTTATAGAGCGGGTGAAAGGATTCATTGCAACATAGGCACTTGGAGGCATCCGCTGAGTTGTGGAAAGCAGTGGGAGAAAATTTATTCTTTGGGCTTGAGTTGCTATAATTTGGTTTCGAAGACTGCTGCCGTGGCGCATTTGGGACATCCGAAGGCAATGCAGAAGCATTTGCAGCATCGACGCATCGTTGGTTGAGAAAAGTCTTGAATCTTTCCAGTGTGGGTGCACCCTTTCCACATTCTCTACCCCAGAGAACCCTTGACTCAGAATCTAACTTGTCCAGTGTATATTGCACGAGCCAGGGATCGCGCCCAGAAATTTGCATCGCATCCAGAGCAAAAACAGATTCCGAGAAGATGTTGCATATGCGCTGGATTGAGGATGGGTCTGATGAAGTGGCAGGGGGCATAGCATAGAAAGACCGAATATGCTCCGCAACTATCTCATTCTTTCTCTCAAAACGATCAACAAGCAGCGCCCAAGCTACTCTAAAGTTTGTTTCGGTGGTGGGCAAATGCTTTATTGTGGACGCGGCGTCTTCCGTAAGGGATGATTTTAAGTACTCAAGCTTTTGCACAGCGGAGAGAGTGGGATGGTTTATTACACTTGACTTAAACCGATCTTTGAACGAGAGCCATTCCGAATATTTGCCGGAAAATGTGGGCAAATTAATGTGAGGGAGTGATACATTGGTACTTGCGGTTGGTTTGAAAGCAGCCATCAATTCCTTATTCTGCTGAATGAGCGCCCTCACAAGCTCGCTGAGGTCTGTGGCATTCGTGGGAGCTGGAGGAAGGGTGGTCATCATCTGCTTGATCTTCTTCGTGAGTGATTGACATCCCTGAAGAAATGCATCTTTGTCTTGGATCTCCAATTGCCTGTCATTCTCACGAGTAGTGCCGATGATCTTGTCCTGAACCACCACATATTGCCCGGCCAAGGTCTCCACCAAATCCAATTGAGTTTTCAGCGATTGTTGGTTCAGAAAAGTGAGATCAACGTCCGTTAGCGCATTCACATACGCCTCAACTTTGTTCAGGGCGGCGATGATATTTGACCTCAATGTGGTACTCATCTTGCTGGGGTTACAAGTACCGCAAGTCCTCTAAGTGGCTGATCCAAGGGCAGTCCAATAGCGGATCGAAGTTGACCAAAAATGTATCCTCAAACCTTGAAAGATACGATGGGGAAATTATTAAATACGTCCGGCGCGCAAGGATCAAAAATTTGACGGGATCTTGCGGGCCGGGTATCTTTCCCTGTCCTCTGGTGGGCTGGAATTTGGCGTTGTCCTCACTCACGCAGCACAATTCCGCCGCTCACGGCAATAAAAAAGCACTTTTACTTTGCACGAACAATTTAATAAAGAATTTTAACAGAAAAGCTCCACAATTGACTTCACTGGAGCACAGGACGAGGAAAAGTGAAAAAGAACTTTACAAAATGCATTCCCTAGCCTGAATTTTGTGACAAATTGAATGGTGGGGGCATTGTTTACAAATTTTATGGCACCCCAAAGTTGAATAAAAATAGATTAAAGATAATTTCGATAATGTTTTTTGACTTTGGAATTTTTCACTAAATAATTTAATTAATCTTCACGCTCACACGTGAACACTGCCTATAGAGAAATAAAAGAAATAAAAAAAGTTATGCTCATTTGACCTCTGTTTCCTAATGAAAACATCCGAAAAAAAAGAGACACCTAGCATGACGTCAGCCACGTCGAGCACCTCAAGTGCGAAGAAACTAATTAACATAGCAAACAACAATGATTTGAGCGTTTTCTGACCCTCACACAGCAGTATTTATTGTAAGAAATTTTTCTTTTACTCTTTGCCGTTCCAGCTTATGTGGCTTATCATGTGAACCATCCGCTGTACACCTCTCCCTGCACGATGCAAGTTTATGCTGGATTAGCGGGTTTCCTGGTAAGTGAATGAATATGAATTTCATGAAAGCTTCTCAATTGAAATTGAATTTTAATGTGCAAAACTGGAGAAAATGAATTTTATCGTTTAAATGCGCGGAGCTCTCAACTTTGCTTAACCTTTTCGCGGCTATTGGGCTTGGCTCATTAACGCTTTTACGTTCGTTTTAACCCTGGAGGACTTTGCTGGACAAAGTGGCCAATTCGATTTTTTTTCAAACGCCCCAGAACTAAAATCTATTTAACATTTCTTCATAAATTCTACGTCTTTGTAAAGGGAAGTTTCATTACTTCAATATCGTCGAAAGAAAACCTGGAAAAAATATTTCGTTTTGAGAAAAAATTAAGGTCAAACTTTTGAGGTTAGAAACCTTGATCCTCCAAATGTTAATAACAATTTATTTCTAACGTAATAGCCAAAGAATACGAAAGAGTTTAATTAATTTAATTTAGGAAAGATTATTTCAGTATTTCATACAGATGCCAAAGGATTGATCTGCTAATCCTTTCGCGTCCACGTGAAACATAGAGGAATCATTGAAACATGAGCTCTTTTTATCATGATATTTATTCTGTGAAATGGATGCTTTTAGAGGAAGTTTCTCAGTCAAAACGTCTTCTTTGACCTCTTTTGCGGGAATTTGATGCATTTTTAACTTTAAGAAATCATTAAATTCCTAAAAATTTGAGAAAATAAAATGTTTCACATTTGGATCTATGAGTGACCCAAAGAAAGTGAAAGGGTTAATAAAATAATAACTAAAAGCGTAGGAAATTTTCTTTTTGGCATCATCTGTAC